>NC_041390.1:262820048-262925105 GCF_002162155.2 Triticum dicoccoides | reverse complement strand
GGGGGGAGGGGGGTTTGGGGAATATTATTGGCTAGTTGGCCGAAGGGCGGTTGAATCGGATTTGGGGGGGATTTTTGGGTGTCGGGGGGGAGGATTTTCGCGCGGTGGGCGGGGGGAGTTTGGCGCATGGTCGGTTTCTCCAAGTGCAGTCCCACGTGTCAGTGAAGAGGCAAGCCGAAGCGCGTTCTGTTTGCATGAGCCGTGTGTAGGACTGAACGTGTGTGGGGTGCAATGCGACCGCGACAGGAGTGCTGTGAGTGTACTGCATTTTTTCCTTTTAAACTAGGTGCTTCGCCCCCACAAAAAAAATCTGTTGCTTTGGGCAATCCACCGATACTACTAGTAGTAATCCGGTTATCCCGACTAAAACGGCGCGGCCGGGTCTTTTCCCGCGCGATATGCTGGGAGGTTGGCTTAGTTGGGTTTTTAGGACGAGTAATGCTACACCTACGTAATCCCAGTTATGTAATTAACGTAATGTGAAACGTGTGAGCTGTTGATTGTAGATTGGGGGGAGGGAGGGGCCCACCACCATGAAAATCAGGGGAGGAGAGAGAGAGGCAATTTACGTTAACCCTTTCGTAGGTTCCCATAGATGTAGAAAGATGTGTCCGATCCTGCAATATAGGCCGTCCGATCTATATCTAATGGATAGGAAGGAAACTATGACAATTTACCCGCACTCCTCTCCACATTTGCAGATAAGGCTTTCCCTCGTTCATCCTTTTCTCCCACAAGATCTTGATCTTCCGTGCAACGCACGGGCATCTTGCTAGTACTCCTACAATATGTATATTATTGTGAAAGTTCATATACACCGGCCGAGATTAATGCAAACACGGCATATTTTCATTACATTTCGAACTTTTATAGGACAAAAAAATAAAAGAAACCCGACCCTAAACCTATTCTACGGCGGTGAGCGACGTCCTCCATCTGTGATCTCCATGTACGGGGGCGGGGTTCAAGACCCGTGAAGTGAAGGTGCGGTCTCCGGCGAGGAAAAGTAGAACACGGGAGACGGACCGGCCAGTTGGCACACCATGCCCTGCCGCCTCCCATGCCCTACTCATCCTCGGAGGAGTCCCTGACCTCGGCAGTGCCGGACGTTGGACGGCGGCAAGTAGGACGCGTGGCTGACGGTGCTCCCGTCGTAGGCCGCCAGCATGGCCACCGCTTCTGCGGCGACTTCAGCGAGGGCGGCGACCTCGAGCTCCATCCCCGAAGACAAGCTCTCCCGCAGAGCGTTCGCGCTTGCGGTCATGGCGGATGTGGTTCCAGGTAGGAGGACGATGCGCTATGGTGTGGAGGTTAGCTGGGCGTTGCCATTTTAAGTAGCGCATTCCGGTGAGGCCAAGCGTCCGGGTGCGTCATTAAGTCGCCGGAGTTGTTCCTTGGGCACCGAGCCTCTTAATGACGACATACAAATGGACGGCATGAATGCGGGCAGCTGGCGCTAGCTGGGAACGCACCGCACGACAGCGCGAGGGACGAGAGTTTTGGTGTGCCAGGGTAGTCAGCTGCGGTCATAGCAACGTTGGAGATGCCCTTTGCTCACATGCGATCCCCGCATGTCATTGAAAAAGCAAGACGACCCGGCATGGTCTCAGGTCCAGAGGATGCAGTTGGCCGTGCTACACCACTCCGCGGACGCGTCACGGCGCCCCGTGCATCCTCGACGAGTCGGGTGTTGGGGTGTGTTTGGATTGTGGCCAAAGTGCACCTTGCCAAAATTTTGGTCATGACCAAAAGATTGGTCTTTGTTTGGATGGTTGCCATATTTTGGCATGCCAATGAACTCTAGCCAACTCAAGTTCATTTTTCTTGCCAATGTCGGCCAAATCATGGGAAACCAATACCTCAACCAAAATTTTGGCTACCCAATGCTTTGATGGGGCAACCTTGGGCACAAACCAAACATACCGTTGGTCGTGCCACAGCACTAATGCCACCCTTAGCAAACTGAAACCGACCGTGTCTAGCAACGATATGAGCGTGTCGCTCACCGCGGTCGCCGTGTCCAGAGGCGGTGCTGGAGCTGCGCCCCGTTGTTGGCCCCAACGACCCACATGAACGGTTGTCGGTGGCGAGGAGGTCGTGGGCCAGCTCCTCCATTGGACTAGTCTGCGCTACGTCGTCCCAACGGGTGTGCCCCACATGTCTGTTTCCCTGTTTTCCCGGCCATATTCGAGCGTCAGTCCTCCGCGTTGCGCATTAGGCCTTTCACTATGTAGGACAAGTGAGACAACTTATTGTTTATTTGAGCCATTCAAGTATAATCATGTGGCGTTTGCTTATTTCTCATTCCTCCCCAACCCTCTTCTCCATCGATCATGTCGCCCTCGAGTCGAGTCCATCCTCCCGCATGCCTCATTTGAACATTCCATCGAGTATCATTTGCATGTACCCACCCTAGTCCTCTTTCAATAGATCTCTGGACCCCGAGATGAAATCGAGAGGGAACGAGTGGGGGCACGTGATACCTAAGGCGGGTTAAAATTTTTGAACCGGTGATCATAGCATCCGCAAATCATATATAAAGGGTATTCAATGTTCGTTTCGTTTTTGAACGTACAATATACTCCCTCCTATCCTTTCAACTCCCTCCTTCCATCTATATTGGGCCTAATGCATTTTTCAAGACCGCCTTTGACTATTGACAAGATTAATAGTACATGACATGTATGATGCGAAAATTATATCATTGGAAGCTCCTTTCACATACGAATTTGATGGTATGCTTTATTTAAGTTGCATGTCATATATTATTGCTCTACCTTTTGGTCAAAGTTAGCCTCGAAAACGCATTAGGCCCTATACAGATCGAAGGAGGGAGTAGTTTACATATAAATTTTATGTGTAGTCAAAGTATATCTACTTTGATAAAAAAAAGGTATCAACATTCAACAACGCCCAATCAATATTGTTAGATTCGTACGTACTCCTAGATTTGTACTCGAGATGGTTTCCAATTTGACTATTGACAAGATTAATAGTACATGAGATGTATAATGTGAAAATTATATCATTGGAAACTCCTTTCACATACGAATTTGACCGTATGCTTTGTGTAAGTTGCATGTCATATATTATTACTCTAACATTTGGTCAAGTAAGCCTCAAAAAACGCATTAGACCCTGTATGCTTTGTGTAAGTTGCATGTCATATATTATTACTCTAACATTTGTGTAAGTTGCATGTCATATATTATTACTCTAACATTTGGTCAAAGTAGTATAGTGGAAGTGGATCCTCTGACGTAGGTATCCCTGCCTTACCCTCCCTTTCGGTCACTCACTGGCGGACCCCATGCTTGTTAGGCCCCGCATGTTAGTTACTCAATGGGTTCGGCCACGTCAGGGGATCCTCATCCGTAGTAATACTCCCTCTGTTTTTATTTACTCTGCATAAAACGGAGGGAGTGGTGGTATAATAAATGACGCGGGCGGGGGAGGGGGAGGGACGTCGGTTTGCTCTCAACTGTGGTCCCACAAGCGAGAAAACGCAAGACGAAGCACGTTCCATTCGGTGGGCGACATGGAGGGTCCATCGTGCCGGGCTGCAACGCGAACGCGACAAGAGCGATGTACAGTAAAAACCAATTGATTGGTCGTCACCGGAACCACTATTCACACCAGAACTTTCGCTGCTCGGCCTACGCCAGCCACTGCCCTAAAACCACACCAAATCTCCTGCCCATTCCCCCACCTTTCGATCCCCTAGCCCGCATCAAGCGTCCCCTAGTTCACCGGAAAGCCATGGTGCACCACAAGATTACTTACTACAAGATGCTGATGCCGGAGCGCCACGCAGAAATCGCGATGGCAGTCGGCGCCACAGACCTCCGTTCCCAAGCTCGCTTTGCGGCGGGCCAATCCTCGAGTTCTTTGGAGCCAAGCTACGAGGAGGAGGAAGCCGGTCCAATGTTCATGGCAGAGGTCGCGGCACAGAAGCCCCCCGATGGGTATGAGACGATGGACGTCGACTTCGTGTTGGCGTCCGAGTCCCGCATGGTTCAGGCGGACCAGCGGTTCAACATGGCGATACTAAAGGAGAACCGGGAGGCAGAGGCTCAACTCGACGTGGAGCGCGCGCATGCCGCTACCATTGAGGCTCTCCTGCAGGCGGAACCGGATGTCGTGGATGTGAACCTGGCGGTGGAGGCTCAACTTGAGGCAGAGCGCGTGGATGCTGCTGCCATCAAGGCCCTCCTGCAGGCGGAACCGGATGTCCTGGACTTGAACCGGGCGGTAGAGGCTCGACTTGACGCAGAGCGCGTGGATGCCGCTCTCATCGATACCCTCCTGCAGGCGGAACCGAACGTCCTGGACTTGAACCGGGCGGCGGAGGCTCGACTCGACGCAGAGCGCGCGGATGTCGCTGCCATCGAGGCCCTCCTACAGCCGGAACTGGACGTCCTCGACTTGAACCGGGCTGTGCTCTCGTCCGTGTAGAGCGCCCACACGCTCCACTTGAACGAGTAGCTGGAGGCCGAGGACAACCACGGTGCGGAGACACACGTCGGCAGCGACGGCTTGTTCGCGCCGGCAGCCAAAGACGACGAGGCCGTCTCTTTCCGCGAGCAGTCATAGTTCTTCTTTATGTTGTTGTTTTCATGGATCTTTTGCTGTGTAAAAACATATATTTGTTATGCAAGTCGCCTGACTTGGGTCAGTCTACCATTTCAGGCGGTTGGATGAATATCCTACGTCTCTTAACCCTTCTTTCCTTCTTCCTAACCTCTTCTTCTTCCCCAACAGACCACCGCACGGGTCGTATGGATACTCCCCAACATGTGGTTGGATAAACATACTCTATGAATGAAAATTATGTGTCAGCGATACGATGGCTGAGTTTGGTGTGTTCACATGCGACAGCACGTGTCAATGAGGGTGCGTTCCCTTGGTTGGGTTTGCGGCGTGCCGGAGCGACTGTGTGAGGGTGCGGTGCGACCACGGCGTGCAGGAGCGACCGTGTGAGGGTGCGGTGCGACCGCGATAGCCGTGCGCAAGTGTACCTCCTTCTCATTTTGAGAACTTTAGGCAAGCTTGGCAAAAATGTGTGGCGAAGTTTGGCAATGCAAGGCCTAGACCCAAACAGGATAAGTACGTACTCCCTCCGTTTCTTTTTAGTACGTACTAGGAGTACTAGTATTAAAAAAGAAAGGCTGGGTTTTCCTTCGCGGGATTTAATCGATACAAATCCTCGTTTCACGTGTCAATTAATGCGTATTTTCTTCTCCAAAGACCAAAGAGCTAACCATCTCACTCCTCATCGCTTGATTAATGCGGCGCCATGCAAACCAACCTTCTCACTTCCGCATGCATGCAGGGGATATTAATGTCCTTGGTTGCTAACCCCATCAATTTTGCCTCGATTAGTGTTAGTGGCCCTTTCCAAATTGTAATTTTGATATACTGGCCTTGTGTACAAAAAAATGGAGGTAGTAACTATATTTGACTTCCTTCCCCATTGCGGTGACGTCGACAATATTTTTTTGTGGTGGTTTGGCGAAGTGCGTTCGACGGAGAACACCATTTGCATCCAGGAAGTCCTTTACTAGTACTACTAGGAGTAACTAATGCGGTGAGATGGCTTCTCGAAGTAGATGATGGAGAAGCGGAGTCAGCGAAGAGTGAAATGATGGTTGCTTCGTCCATGCTTTTGTGATTTGACGCCTCACTACTTTGTGATTTGTGATAGAAGGGACAGGGGAGTAGACTCTATGCTCTATAATGTAGTACTACATGCGTCCAAGCATGGGAGAAAGAGGAGCGATGTTGCATTTTTCTATTCTTTCAATCAATCAATCATGGAGCTTTGGTTCCATCTTTTTCGCTTTGGTAACACCGTCTACAATGGTTCCACGATGCCAAAAGCTATTTTCACATTTGGCTACACATTGTGGATGCCCTTAACCGTACCACTTGGTTTTGCTCCTGTGTTCTATCTATACAAATCTCAATTATATTGATCTAAAAAATTATAGAATCGAGATGAGTAAAAAGGAGGTGATTTTGCCGCGCGGATGGCGGGGGAGGTTTCTTATTTTAGCAATGCTACATCCACGTAATGGTTTACGTAAAGTTACGAACTGATGTGATCTAGGACTATTTCATTGGATTAAAGGAGAGGATTAGGCCCACCCCACCTGAAAATCAGGGGGGCATATATAGATTAGATGGAAAGTATACGTAGCAGCTACGTAGCCCTTTGTAAATCTAGTATTAGGCTTCTTATTTTCGGAGGACGTTGTCCTGGCGGTTTGCTAACATGCGGTCCCATGTGTCAGTGCTTTACCAAGCCGATCCGCGTCCCACATGAGGCAGAACAACGGCAGAAGCAACACGTGGTTAAGTTGAAGAAGATGAGGGAGAAGCGGATTCAGCGACGAGTGAAATGATGGTTGCTTCGTCCCTCCAACTTAACTGCGGGAAAGGTGCAGCTTTGTGATTTGACGCCTCATTGCTCATTACTAGGCCGGCGCCATGACTGGGGTGCTTCACCCCGGCTGCTCTGCACTGTATTCCGTTATGGCACATGGACCCGGTAGCTTGATGTCCCACATGTCGGCAAAAGGGACTAGAAGATTTAGGAAAGCGAGCACTCCACTCTTACGACGGAGGAGTAGACGACACAACGGCCCAGTGAACTGTCACTTGTACTGTATAGTACTAGTGTAGTTTTGTTATTTCGCACGATCCATCGATACAAACCCGATTAAATAGGAAAGGGCGGGATTTTTCCCGCGTGGTAGATGATATTGGCCATACATTTCAAAGGCAATTTTAATGTATGCAAACTGAATAATTATAAGTAACAATATGATATCTAGTAAAACTAAAAACACATATGATTTATTGTGTTAGAGTGTAGTAGTAGTGCTGTATTACATAGTTGTTAGATGTAACATGCAAGAACGTGTTGAGATATAGTTTTGGAGGGCCTACAGAGAGAAAAGCGTAATATTGTCACCGAACTTCAGAATAAGCTGATTACGGTCACTATATACGTTTTGCGGTGATTATACGGTCACTTGCTCACAGCTCAGCATCAGATTGCACTCTATTGACCGGCCAAATAGTCTGCATGGCGCCATGTTGACTAGTTAAATTGACCATGTTCGTTGTGGGTCCCACATGTCAGTTCGCATAGGCAAAGGGTCAGATAAACACAAATTTATGTAGGTGCGACAAGGCTCCAACCCGTGCGCAGGAATCACCTGGTTGTGTATGTGTCTGTCAGGCCTGATGTGTGCGCATGCACGTGTAGGTTGAGCACTTGAGCGTGAGAGTGTGTGTTGGTCGTGTGGTGTACTGGTGTGTGCATGCATGCGTGCGTGTGTGCGTGTGAGTGTTGCGTGCGTGCGGGTGAGTGTTGCGTGTGTGCGTGGCTGCGTGTTTACGTGTGAGTGTTGCGTGCGTGCGTGGGTGCATGTGTTTGTGTGAGTGTTGTGTGGATGCAGTTCGTGCACATGCGTGCGTGTGTGTATAATCACCACACCAGCTCCTGTGTGTTAAAACAGACGGCTCAGCATACCAATACAAGGCCACCTTGTCCGCTGTGCCCGTGGTCATGACTTCGAACCACCGTCCAAATATTTTTTTGTCGTTTGTTTTCATTCTTACTAGCAAGATGCCCGTGCGTTGCACGTAACATCAAGATGCATTTGTATGACTTGTTTATCTTGTGAGAGAAAAGGATGAACGAGGGAAGGCCTTATTTGCAAATGTGGAGAGGTGTGTGGGTACCTTTTTGCAAAATTGCCATAGTTTCTTTCCTATCCGTCAGATATAAAATGGACGGCCTATATTACAGGATGGCAGGCACACCATCATCACCAACTCTGCTTTTTATAAGAGTGTATTTTATGTATTTTATAAGAGTGTAGATGTAGAGTAGATACAAGTCGACAGGTGGGCACAATGGTAGTGTGATAATGTGATGCAACACTAGAGGTGTCACGTGGACCGTTTAACTAGTCAACTAGTCATGTCATGAGCAAATACAGAGTTGTACGGTGAGCCCGTGACTGCATAATAACCACTAAACATAAATGGTGACCGTAATGAGTGGATTCTAAAGTCCAATGTACGTATCGTGCTTTCGCTTCAAATACAATGATCGTCACTGCATATCACGAGAGAAAGATGAAACATGCCTGAATTTTCTAGGGGGCTTACTTTTAGAGGACCTGGAGAAAGTTTTGTATGCATACGTGAAAGGGCGTACAGGGGGGTATGCGATGGAGAGAGAGATGCTCTTCGTTTCTCTTTATTATGACTAACTTTGTATATAGTATAAAAATATACAAATTCACAGTGCAGAATAAATATCATTGTGGGCACCATGCAATGCAAATTAGTGTTCATACTCCTCCATATAACTTTGTAAAGTTGTATATATGTAGAAACTCTAAAATATTTTTTGGCCATACTTTATTCAAAAGGAATGTTGTATGCGAAATAAACGTGAAGAGAGCGCTTTTTAGATCAATGGGGTACGTGATGTAACATGTGTGAATGTGTAGTTGATGCATTTGGCGGGGCCTAGAGAGGTATGTGTGTGTATTACGTATTCGAGAGAGGCATGGATAGAGGGGCCGACGAGGGGGGGCATGGGAGAGATAGCACGCGAAATGAGAGTGGTCTAGAGAGAGAGAGAGACGAATATGACGTCACGACAAGATATTCCATTCCGTTGAGTGTGTATATGCAAGGGGGGAGGGAATAGAGGCACCAGGAGAAATTTTTTATGTGTGTGGTGTTTGTGTTGGTATTTGTGGGTGTGAGAAGATAATGAGACGTGGGGGCAGAGGGTGTGTCACCGCGTGTGGTCCGGTGGGTCGAGGTGAGGCCCTTCATTCTGTTCCGTCCTGCGCCACATTGGTTGGCTCGTGACGCATTTAGGAATACCCATGGATGACTAGTCGTACAAGACAAAGATAGCAGAATTGTGAAGGACTCTGTGTCCACTGACAAAACCGGCTAGGATTTGTAACCCTAGGTTCTCGGACTAAGGTAACCCCTTTATCTCTGATATTACTATTCATCCAACCTAACTTTAAGGGGCATCATACAGAATGCTCTCCTAGAATCATACTCGTCGATTAGGAAGAGAGGTGTGAGACAATGCGTGAGAGACAGGCGTAAAGATAATGTGCGTAAATGAGACACGTAGGCAGATCCTTGTATATAGAAAGGGTCGATGAGGATTGTGCGTGTGTATGTTTGCTAGAGGAAGAGTGCTTGTGATAAAGGTTAGTGAAAATAGTTGTAAATGGTTACGAGAGAGAGGGAGGGTTATATCTAGAGCATGTGTGCGAGAAAGATGCCTCGGGAGAGAGTGTGTGAGCATGTGTGAGAGACCACCGATGGAGAGTGAAACTACACGTAAAAGACTGCTCTACACATTGATTAAAGATATAAATTGTATCCAAATATTAGGATGGGATCATGATATTTTCAATTCGCGTAAGGAGCGGTCATTGATCCATCAGACATCTAGATTCTATCAAATTTGAGCATGTCTATGTTATTATTCGACACAATTGATCCACATAGTTAGTATTTTGAACTCCAGACAATGCATC
The DNA here is from genome assembly GCF_002162155.2 of Triticum dicoccoides. Lineage (NCBI taxonomy): Eukaryota > Viridiplantae > Streptophyta > Magnoliopsida > Poales > Poaceae > Triticum > Triticum dicoccoides. The sequence continues at coordinate 262,915,512 of NC_041390.1, read as the reverse complement.
GCTTTAGCAATCGAATATAAATGTGAGTATAGTTCATGTTGTGTGTGTAAAGCACATTATACATACGAAAGTTACACAATGGACATTATAAATAGCTACTACCTATGAACTAGCATACATTTGAATTCAACTTAAGGTGGTTTAAAAAAATCGAATTCAACATGAAGTCCATTCAATTATTTGAATTTGATATCATGGCATTTGTAAACCATACCTAAATTATGGGGGCACCAATCTTTGCTCTGATTTTGTACATAATAGCATATGTAGTCATGTACAAAATAGATTCAAATTTAGCTCCTCCATTCCAAAATAATCATAGTTATAGGATTTTCAAGTGTCAAAATTTCAAAAAGAAGTGGATAATTTAATGAGGTTTTCAAATGTACAAGGTCAACTATAACGTTGTATATTTAGGTCAATCCTCATAGTTCAAGAGTACTCTAAACGTGAATGCTTGTGTTTCAGAATTTCGAACGAAGCGCCAAAAGAGCCTCTACTCGCCCGAAACAGCGTGAGACCAATGTTTGGTAGTACAAGGAAATTACTTTTCTAATAACTCCGACCCGTGAAACCTACCGGCCCGACGTCCAAAGGTCTAAACTAGGGTAGGTTTGTAGCTTCATCTAGACGCCACGGAATCGCATCCGAAAAACATTCATACACAATGGCGCCTAAGCACACATGCGCGCGGCCGAAATCGCTCCCGCTCACTATTTGGGACACCTGGGATTACCATCCTACCCCCGACCCGCAGTAGGTCCCAAATTTAAGAGGGGGGCAAAGTTTGTACTTTCCCCAAATTTCAAACAAGCGCGTCCCATCTTCTGTTCAAAAAAGCCAAAAACAAGCGCGTCCCAGACCGAAACATGGTTCCCCCCACCCGTCCGATTCCCCATTCGTACTCCGTGGGCGCCAAAACTACCTCTCCACCAGCCGCTAAACCCGGCGTCCTCCGTCCGCCACCCCATCCCACCCATCAACCGCCGCCCTCCTCCATCACACCGGAGCCGATACCCCGATGTCGTCGTCCACCGCAACCTCAACCGCAATGCCCTCCACAGCTAGTAGTTGAAGCCGAGGCCGAGCCGTCCTTACCCGAGCCAGTTCAACCACGCCGTCCTGTGCCTCACCACTGCCGCTCCAACTCCGCCACCCTCCACCGCACCGGAGTTTTTCTTGCTACGCCATCCTTCGCCGCCCCGGATCTGCTTCCCCTCCGCCGACATACGGCCACGGCAACACAGTCAAAAATTTGGTCATGGGTTCGTCCAAGCATGCACCCTCCAGAACATTGGTTTCCCCGGTAAAAACAAGAAGATCGACGCAACATATGGGGGTGACCACACCGGCAACCGAAAAAGGTATTCCTCTTCCGTTATTCGTGCAAACCTTACGTCTCTGCTTGCTCGGTATTCATCCCACAGAAGACACTAGTTGACCGCTTCTTCTTGATACTAGATGTTCCTAGTAACTCGCGATGCACAAGGTTTCTCCTCATATACTATTTCACCTTAGCTAGAGGTCTGTCGCCCCCCTGAATTTCAATTTCTGGCCACTTGATTCCCAATTAACGAAAGCATTCCCCGGTGTAAAAGGCGCTAGTACGCCTATTACGCCAGGGAAGCAGCGCCTTGGTGTTTATCATAGGGGCGTGTGCGGCCTAGAGCTACTGGCGCCCGATCTGGAGGTCAGCCGAGATTAAAGGGATGGCCTGGGGGCGCTGCCAAGCACGGCGATGGTGTGAGGTCGATGGGAGGGCGGGGCAGCGGAGGCAGGGGTCTGGGCCGGTAGTCGCTGGCAGTTCGAGAAAGATCGTCAACAGTGACTGGCGGGAGGTAGACGAAGGCCATCTGCCCGTTCCTTATAGATCGGACGGTTTATTTTCAGTCGACAGTGACTGACCTATTTATTTTCAGTCGATTGTTAACAGTGACTGACCTATTTATTTTCAGTCGATTGTTATCTTAGATATGACCACATGTGGTGGTGTGCTGGAGGAGTACCTGCATTTCCTGTGCTTATATATTACAAAATCATACGGAGTAGAATCTAATTTTGTTTGCCATGCAATGTTGTAGAGCTATCATATGTCTCCTGTCATTTATTTTTCAGCCACCTGCTATCTGCTACTTTTATAGTGCACTAGTTCTGCACACACTTCAGCCTTACTCTCACTGTTGTGTTTTTATGCAAGGGTATTTCAGACTCTGCTGCCATGAGAGAAGCCAAAAAGAAAAGTGATAAGTCGCTCCAGCTTGTTGTGCAGCTAGGCAAGACACGTTTCAACGCTTTAATGGGTGCAGTGTCAGCAGATGGAGACGGGGAACGTAGCTCTGGATTTGATGACCTCGCTCTCAATGAACCACCATCCCAGGTGCTTGCTTTAACTTCGCGGTGTCATATGTAGTTGCATGTTCCATATGGTGTCTAGCTTGTATTCGAAAGGCCGAAGTCGATAAGATAAGGAAAGATATTTTTTTACATGAACCACCATCCCGTGAGCACCAGAAGACAAATAGCTAGTCAGGGCACTGGCCGAGCCAGTGACAAGCCCAGCAAGATAGGCATCACCTGGAAGCCAATTAAAAAGCTACGATGGTGGCGAAGCAGCCCGCCTCCCACAAGGCTCTTAGGTCCTAGACGATCATGCTCACCTTTCCAGCCGGATGTCTAGCTTGTATTGCTTCCAGTTTGGTTAAATTGCATCTGCTTAGCTTACACATTATACCTTTGAATATGACATGCCTTTCTGTTTTTGGTACATACTAGTACATCTGTGTATTAACCATGTTCTTACATCAAACTAATGTTCTTGTGTATCCCTCATCAATCACTTATGACGAGGCAGGCAGGCAAGGGGAATACTCCTCATTTAAAGAATGCAACGTCAGCCTCCCGACATGATTCTCAAGAAACAGAAATGCTACATGAAGATAGTGAACGCGTCTCTATAGTTGATGACAGCTTTTCCCCTACACTAGCATCGCAGGTGCTTGCTCTAACTTGGCAGCGTGATATGTGGTTGCATGTTGCATATGGTGTCTAGATTGTAATTCTTCCAATCTGGTTAAACTGCATGTGCTAGTCTGCTTAGCTTATACATTGTACCTGTTAATGTGACATGCCTTCCTGTATTTAGTACATAGTACATCTGTCTATTAAGCATGTCCTTACATAAAACTATTGTTTTTTTGTATCCCGCATCAATCAACATGACAAGACACCTTTAGTATATGCTTTGCGGTATTAGTTGCATCTTTCATATGATTTATAGCATGCGTTGCTTCTAATTTGTTGAAATTCCGTTTACGATGGGACGCTTTTAACTTGGCAGAATCATATTGGTTGCATCTTTCATGTGGTGTCTAGCTTGCATTGCTTCTTATTTGCTGGAATGGTTTCTGCTTAGTTTACACAAACAGTTGTGAACATGCCACGCTGTCTTGTTTTTCGTACATATTCCATCTTGGTATCATGTGTTTGCCTTACATCAAAGTAGTGATTGTCAGTATCATGCATGAATGAGTTCTGAAGAGACAATTTTATTGCTTTTTCTTGTTGGTTTTACTTGACAATTCAAAATCAATAAAGCGGAAGGAAGTTAGCAAGGCAGCGGATAAAGGTGCTCCTTCCGAACGGAGGGCCTCTACAGTTTCTACTCCTCCACACCCCAAGATGATTTCCAAGACAACACATGCATAGACTCTCAACAAAGCTATGTTTATGATGAGCATGTCTCCCCTAATGCAGCATCACCGGTGCTCCCTCTAACTTGGCACTATTATGTGGTTCATGTTATGTGTGATGTCTAGCTTGTATTGCTTCTAATTTTGTTGAATTCCATCTGCTTACTTTACACATTATACTTGAGTAAGACACGTGTTCCTGTTTCTAGAACATACAATATCTCTCTATCACACCATGTTCTTACATCATATTACTATTGTTGTGTAACCTGCAACAATCACTTATCATAAGACACGTTTGACTTCGGAGTGTGATATAGGTTACATCTCACATTCTTTTCTAGCATGTACTACTAATTTGTTGAAATGGCACTTATGACGAGACAGTTTAACTTGGTAGAGTGATATTCGTTGCATCTTTCATATGGTGTCTAGCTTTCATTGCTTCTAATTTGTTGAAATGCCTTCTCCTTAGTTTACACATCATAAGCTATGAATATGCAATGTTGTGAATATGCAATGGCACTAATGACGAGAGACCTCTAACATGGTAGTGTGATGTTGTTTGCATCTTGCATATGATTTATTTCTTGTACTGCTTCACATTTGTTTAAACGCCATTTATGATGAGACACTGTCAACTTGGCAGAGCGATATTTGTAGCATCTTTCAGATGGTGTCTACCTTCCATTGCATTGCGTCTAATTTGGTGAAATGTCTTCTTCTTAGTTTACACATCATAGTTCTGGTTATCTCTTCTGTCCTGTTTTTCATACATATTACATCCTCCTATCATGTGGTTGTCTAACATCAAAGTTCAGTTCATCTGCATCACGCATCAATTTATTCTGAAGAACTAAATTGTTATTCATTTTTCTTGTCGGCTTGACTTAACATGGCACAGAGAAAGAGGAAGAAACACAGAATGGCAGGGAATGAGAAGCGGATGAATCATGTAGATTCTGCTGGTACTGATGGTGCAATAGAAGGTCAAAGTCCTGCAGAAAATTCTACAAAAATGGCATCCCATGCTACACGAGTTGCAAAAAAAGACAAACAAAAACAAATAGCTGCCACCAAACAAGCAGAGACAACCCTAGTTCTTGCAACACCTACCACAGTACTACCAGCTGCACGACATACTCGTGCGTCAACTGAGCTAGCAGCATGTTCCCAAGCTCCCTTGCCACCTGACACTACTTCCCAAGAACTCTTAACACAAGACGAGTTGGCAATATCAGATGAACCTTGTGAGCTTCAACAGCAAGAAGGTAGTTTCTGGAGTCAAGTTAAAGTTGCATGCTTCTTTATATGTAGTCTCACAGTTTGATGTACACTAACACTTCCTATGTTTGTTGTTGGACTAGCACCTAGGCGCAAGAGGAAACAAACATCAGGGATAATGCTCAATAGGTTAACTAAATCTAGAGGAGGAAGAATGGAGATCTATTTTGAGGCAGGTTTAAAAAGGCCACGTGGTGCTACAGAGTCATCCAAGTTAGTATCAGAGGCAGCGGTTGATGTTAGGTGTCATGTACGTATCCTCCCAACATGGATTCAGTACAGGAATGACAAAGACGAAACCCAGTTCAACACCTTCCTCGACCATTTATCTGTAAGTATGGTTATGTATGGAAACTAGTAATATCGTCTTGCTATGTCCAATACTTTCTAGGTTGCTGATAATGAGACTCCCATAATTTCAACAGATGAGGTTCAAGTTGGATAGCCAAGATGATGCAACCAGACAAGCTTGCACCCATCTTTTCAAGTTTGCTCTGCGACAATATCGGTATAACTTGAGGAAAACTCACTTTGAAGGTAAGGCTAACAGTGAACTTGACCAAACATCTCCAGTGGAAAATATATCTGGTGAAGACTGGAGAGGCCTCGTTAAACACTGGTCCGATCCGAAGTATCAGGTACATTATATATATGTCATCAGATCACATGTTGAAGTCCTATTTACGAATGTGCCATAGAAATCTATCTTCTTGTAGGTGAACTATTCAAAGAACAAGGCCAACTGTACGAAAGTGAAATTCCAACAGACGACGTGATCTCGTAGCTATATTACACATTGCGAGGCTCTTGTAATTAGCTATTGTTTCACTCTTTTCACTATACCATATTATCAGATCTATATTGACTTGTTCCAAATGCAGAGGAAAGCCCGCAAGGACCAAAAAGTACCTGAACCAAATGTTGTGGAAATCTTCAAGGACTGTCACACCAGCAAGAAGAAGGGCATGACTACACCAGTCAAAGCTGCTGTTGTAAGTCTTTAATCCTCATGCCTTTTAACTACTACTCACTCTGACTTGTGCCTTGAACTGCATGGTTTGCAGCCAATGTCTATTACTCTTTTCAATTTTATACACAATTGTCTTAGCGTATCATTGCACCTTACAAGGTTTAAAAGAGAGGAGTGATGTTCCTTTCATCTTGACCCGTAATCTAGTTCCGTGCTGGACTTGCCCACACAACGTTACAATTTCATGTTTGTCTGTTCTCAGTTGTTTTGTGATATGAATGACGTCATACTATGCTTACTGTATTATAAACTTCGTCTCTTCATCCTTAGCCCTCAATACAATGTGAAGAAATAGACAATACATTAGCGATGGTACATGGTCACATGTTTGGAACCTGGTTTTATTATGTACTTTGCAATAAAATACAACTAATATTTTACATGGGTTCACCAGAATAAGTTCTGTATATAGACCAAAGCTATTTTGTTTGGTTTTGCTGCCTCCTTAATATCTTCTGTTCTGGTACTACTAATGTAAAACCTCAACTTTTCAGCGAGCTATGGAAACAATGGTGGAACCGCCACCTTCTGAAGGTGACGAGGCAACTATAACCGCAATGTCAGCTCTTGCTGCAGTGGGTCAGTACCTGTCCACTAACAGTGCCAAAAGCACGTTCTTGCGTAATACTGGGTTGGTCGTTAAGGCACTATCGTCCAAACTGCCTCATGATCAAGATATGCAAGCTCAAAGCAATGTTGTATCTGCGCTCCAGACACAAGTCCATCCCCTAACAGAGACCCTTCGTGAAACAAGGAGAAACATTGCTCAATGTCGTCAAGATATGCATGGTTTTAAAACAAGACTATCAGACATTTGCTATGTTGTTCAGGAGCCTAGGGGAAATGAAGGAGAGGGTTATGGTGCTCCATCGGACAATACAACATGAAAACGTAACAGTCATGTCAAATGAACCGAGCTTCTGAACTTCTGGTGGTGCATTTATCTGCTAGATTGTTAAGTTTTATGCCAACCTTCCTTTTGTTATATAGTTGTAATTTGTTTTGGTGCGATACAAAATGTATTCTTAACATGCAGGCACCGCCTGAAGAAAACAGCAAGCCATTTTTGTATAGTGTAGGGTGTTCCCTATATTTGCACTGGTGGCGATCTTTGATGCCGAGTGGATGTAATCTGTGCAATCGCCTTAATAGCCTATCGTTAGTTTCGGCCTTATTTATTTCCTAGTCTTCTTTTTCCCTGGTTTGCTAGTGGCCGCAACTACCATGGGCCATATACGGGCCGTAGGATCCATGGGTCACCTACAGGCCGTCGATAAATGGGCCTGTAATCAGTGGGCCTCGGGCCGTCGGATAAATGTGTCTACATGGGCCATAATCGGGCGTAATTGGTATCGGCCCAGCACGGTAACAAGCCGTTAATAGGCCGTAGGACAGCAAAGGCTTAATTCTGTCACAGGCATAACGGGTCGTTAATGGGCCAGAATATAGGACGGGCTGGAAACGGGGCAACGGGTTAACAGGCCAGAAACGGGCCGACTCTTGCCATGGGCCGATTTTGGCCCATTAGGGTAACAGGCCAGTAACGGGCCGACTCTTGCCATGGGCCAAATTTGGCCCATTATTGGAACATGCCAGTAACGGGCCGGAAGTAATCGAGGGCCGAAAAGGAGCCCAAGAACGTATAGGCCATCAATAGGCCGAAAGCTAACACGGGCTGGAAACGGCCCATGTAAATCACGGGCCGTTAACGGGTATAAAGAAAATTACTGTTCATTATGGGCTAGACTCACCATAGGCCTGTAATGGGCCGAAAGATACGAAGGCCTCATATGGGCCGAAAGACATTGTGGGCCATACATGGGCCGAAAGTGAAATGGGCTGGTATTATATTCGACGGCCCACATGACGTTGTTGGGTCGATTTCCTTTAGGGCCTAACTGGTCGTGAGTTAACGGGCCGTAAAATGGGATATTTGCAAAGAGACCGTTAACAGGCTTTTCATGGGCCAGCCCGTTAACTTTTGACCAAGTCAAACGGGCCGGCTTTGTAAGCTAAATGGGCCACTGTTGGGCCGTGCCATGTGTCGACATATCATAGGCGCCTATCTGACCCACTGACAAGCTGACACGTGTTTCGTCCGGCCAATAAGAATTTTACACGTGGAAATTTCCCATTGGTCGGGGCTGTTAACGGGTTATCAGATCCAAAACCCGACCCGATAGCTTAAGGCGTTCTGTTACGGTGGATGCCACGTGTCGGTCACCCTTGACAAAAGCACTTCTGTGACGAGCGATTTATCGTCATGGAAGTGGACACTTCCGTGATGATAATTTTGGTAATATCATGGAACACTTCTACGACAACACATGTATGACTATCTTGATTGTGTCATAAATTTGTCATGGATGTACATGCATGACAAAAAAAGCGACCTACTGTGAAAAACATGTATCATCATGGACGTGTTTTTTTTTGTGGTGAACATATTATATTGTGTGTATTTCATCCCTGCTCATACCTCCCCAACCCTTCACTATCTGAGGGAGCTCTCTGCCGTCTGAGATGGCAGAGAGCGAGATGCCTCTGCGAGCCTCTCCGCCCACCGCCACGGATGACACCGAGGTGTTTTCCCGAAGGACCTCTCCAAGTCGCGGAGGAGTGAGCGAGGCGGCTGAAACGGCGCCTGTTGGGGATATTACTGCTGGGCGTAAACCGGCCTATTTGGGTCGGGTCAACTTCATCAGTAGGTCAAGAGCGCTAAAGCCCAAGAAGGCAGATGAGGGCCTATGGCCCGTAGCCGGTTCAAGACTTGTAGCTGTAAACCGGGATTTGTATATAAACTTGTATTGTAAGTTAGGAATAAGGAGAGACCAACCCAGAATACGAATATCGACCGGTGTTGGGACTCTGTGAACCGACGGGTGTCACCCGTGTATATAAGGGGACGACCCGACGGCGGTTCAGATATAGACAACAACTCGAGACATAGGCGAAGCTTGTTTGCTCCCTGGTCATCGAAACCCCATCAATTCAATCACAACTAGACGTAGGCTTTTACCTTCATCGAAGGGGCCGGACTAGTATAAACTCTCTTGCGTCCCTGTGTCCGCTTTAACCCCTTCAAGCTAACCCGTCGCGATGGCTCCACGACTAAGTCCTTTCTCTAGGACATCTGCCGTGACAAAACCACCACAGTTGGCGCCCACCGTGGGGCTATCTCACGATGGTTTCCAGTTCTTGAGGGCCGCTTTGAAGGACTCGAGGGCTACGTTGTAGGCCGGATGACTAAGAGTCGTCGCGGCAAGTTCTACATCGACGACGCAGGCTGGGGCCCCGAGGCCGGCTCAATTGAGTACGGGTACCGGATCCCCTTTGGTGGCATTCACGTTTTCGTTGGCAAGATCGGTGAGCCGGGCCCTGAGCCGGACATCTGCACCGACCTCATCGAGACGGCTCAGCGTGCGTGATCCGCCCGGGTTAAACCGGCCATGAAGCGTGCCTTTGTGGGAGTCATCCATGGAGAAAGTTATGAGGATGGATCGGAATCTCGCGGCGATACCGTCATTTGTTCCGATGACGAGTCATCGACCGGAGAAACTGAATCTCTTTATCAGCTACAAGACGGCCAGATTGGGGCTGTTCCGATGGCGACATTATTCTGGACCCCTCTGATCTGCCCAACGGGGTTGGAATATTCATGACTGGCAAACAAGCAGCGCTTCATTCTTCGACCGCTGTGGCAACAACCTCCGGTTCAGCAGCGGCGACGGCTGCCGGGGCAGGAGACCCTGTGCGCCCGCCGGCTCAAGTTCTATCAGAGCTATTTGATGCATTGGTTGTGCTTATGGCGGAGGCTAATCCAGCGGATCAGGGCGTTCACAACGCAGAGATTGCAAAAGTGAAGGAACAGATCACCCAGGCCAAGGCAGATCTGGCAGCTGAGGACACCAGGATGGCCACGGAGCGGGCCGCTTTAGACGCACAAGCCTATAGGCTCATGTTGGACCAGAGTGCGTCACAGGAAGTCATGAGGAGGAAGTACCGATCCCGTTTGCCTCTGGTTTTTGAGGCCAGAGACCTTTTCAACACTCTAGGAGTAGGAACCGGCAATCCGCTGGAGGGAAACCAGGCAGAAGCTCCCGGGACCGGTGCACCGGTTTAGCCTCGTCAGGGACCCGCCTCGTCAAAACACCGTTATACCTCAGGCTGTTTTAACACCTCCGGGTCACTACTCCAACCCGATGGACAATCTCGTTGCCGCTGCTGCACGGCTGGAGGCCATTCCAATTGAAGGTGATTCGCCGCAGGCAGTAGAGACGCGACGGGTCAAGGAGCTTCTGAGGACAGCTTTGGTCCAACAGGAAGCATACTCGTACAGCCGCGACCGGATCCACTCGACCCCCCGTCCAAGCCGGAGCTATAGCAGACATATGGATGAACCGGCAGTGTCGAGTAACGAACGACGTGGAGCACCCCGTGGCAACAACCCGACGGGTGGTGCTGATAATGCTCAGGAAGTGGTGAACCGGGCCCGAGCACGCAGGGAGGCCAAGTTAGCCACACAGCATCAGGCTCGGCAGCTCACGCCGGTTCATCCAACCATCTCGATCAAACCTTGTGTTACTTCTAGTTCTTTGGGGGTGCCTTGCCTTATCCCCGCTTTACGCAATGTGCGCCTGCCCAAGGATTTCAAGGGCCCGCGCAAGGTACCAAATTACACGGCGGATCAGCCTCCAGAGACATGGGTGGAGAGCTATGAGATGGCCATGGAGATGCTTGATGTGGATGACGCGGCGTGTGCGAAATACTTCACCATGATGCTTGAAGGAACGGCCCGTACTTGGTTAAAAAGCTTGCCGGCTAATTCTATCAGTTCATGGGCCCAATTACGAGCCCGGTTTATCAGCAATTTCAAGGATACATGTAAACAGCCTATGTCGATAGTGGACTTAGCTGCATGTGTCCAGGAGGAAGGAGAATCGACGACTCATTGGGTGCGCCGGGTTTCACAAGTGTTGCACTCATCAGACCGCATCAACGCTGACACCGCAGTATTAACCCTAGAAGGCAACTGCCGGTTTGGGCCCCTGAAGCTGAAGTTGGGACGGATGAAGTGTCATTGCACTGACATGGGGACCCTCATGGCTGCTTTGGTGAAATATGCTGATTCTGATAGTACCAAGGATCCCAAATCTGATGATGACAAGACAGGGAAGGGAAAGAGGAACAACAACTCCAAAGGTCAGCAGCATCACTGGGCAGGCAATGGTGGTGGAGGCAAGCGTAAAGCGGATGGTAACATGGACTTTGTGGCTAATACCCACGCACAGGATAATGGCGAGCGATGCAAGGGTAAACCGAGAAATCGCAATGGGGCACCCAACCCTAACCCAGACTGCCTAAACTATCTGCTAAGCCAGCCCTGTCCAAGACATGGGAAGGAAGAAGGCGCCAGCAAACCACCTTTGGAAGGATTGCATTATTATGCAGGAGTTCAAGAATTCTAATGCTTTCCGGTATGATCACGGATCTGGCGGTGGCTCAGGATCCGGGCGGGGTTACGGTGGAGGAAGTTCCGGTTCAGGATTTAATGGTAATCCGGGCGGACATAATGGTCAAAATAGTTAGAACAACCAGGGTGGTTACAACCAATAGCAGCAACAGTCAGGTTACCAGAGCAACCCAAAGTAGTTGATTAGTGGGCAGTACCATGTCTTCACCACTAGCTTGGACAAGCGAGACCGGAAGGTTCAAAGATGGGTGGTCAACTCTGTTGAACCGGCCATACCCCGTTATCTATGTTGGTCTGAACAGCCAATCATATGGAGCAGAGAGGATCACCCTCCCCAGATTGATTATCCGGGTCAGTTGGCTCTGGTGGTGGCGCCTCAGGTGGGAGGTTACAAGTTCACCAAGGTGCTCATGGATGGAGGGAGCAGCATTAATATCTTGTACTATGAGACCTTCCATCGTATGGGATTAACAGATAAAAATCTTAAACCGTCTAATACGGTGTTCCACGGTGAAGTACCTGGCAGATCAGCATATCCTGTTGGTAAGATAGCTCTGGAAGTGGCCTTTGGGGATGATCATGATTCCAGGTCGGAGACATTGATGTTTGAAGTGGTGAAAATCCAAAGTCCATATCACGCCCTATTTTGGCGACCGGCCTACGTCAAGTTTATGGTACGGCCCTGTTATGTGTATTTGCAGCTCAAGATGCCGGGTCACAAGGGGATAATAACGGTTCACGGAAGCCGCAAAATCGCTTTAGAGTGCAAGGAAGGAGATGCGGCCTATGCAGAGTCGGTTTGTGCCACCGAGGAGCTGAAGTATTATAAGGACAATGTTGATCCGGCGAACATGACTCCATTAAAGAAGCCAACTACGGAGCATGATCCGGCCCTGAAGTTCAAATCGGCAGCAGAAACTAAGCTTGTTGACTTTGTACCTGGCGATTCGTCCAAGCAGTTCAGCATCAGTGCTAATTTGGATCCGAAATAGGAAAGCGCACTCATCGAGTTCATCCATGAGAATCGGGACATTTTTGCATGGAAGCCCTCTGACATGCCAGGTGTACCGAGGCAACTCGTTGAGCACACCCTTAATGTGGATCCTAAATACAAACCGGTGAAACTGTTCCTCCGCCGGTTTAACAAAGAAAGTCACAAGGCAATTGGAGAAGAGGTAGCCAGGCTCTTAGCAGCTGGTTTTATTGTTGAAGTTTTTCACCCTGAGTGGCTTGCCAATCCGGTGCTGGTCCTTAAGAAAAATGGCACATGGCGCATGTGTGTGGATTACACAGATCTTAATAAAGCTTGTCCAGCAGATCCTTTTGCCCTCCCCCGTATTGATCAAATTATTGATGCTACGGCGGGTTGTGAGCGTTTAAGTTTTTTGGATGCATATTCTGGCTATCATCAGATCAAAATGGCAGTTCAGGACCAGGAGAAAACGGCATTCATAACTCCCTTTGGAGCCTTCTGCTATGTGTCTATGCCCTTTGGGCTCAAGAGTGCCCAGGCAACTTATCAATGTTGTGTGCAAAATTGTCTACACAAACAGATTGGCCATAATGTACACGCCTACGTGGATGATATCGTGGTTATATCCAGGGAGAAGGAGACTCTGATTGGTGATTTAAAGGAAACTTTTGATAACCTAAGGACATACAAGATAATGCTTAATCCGGACAAATGCGTCTTTGGTGTACCGGCGGGCAAGTTATTAGGCTTCCTGGTGTCCAATAGGGGAATTGAGGCTAATCCGGAGAAGATCACAGCCATTACCTCCCTGGCTAAACCGAAGTGTATCAATGATGTTCAACGCCTGGCAGGCCGGATTGCCGCATTAAGCCGGTTTATCAGTCGTCTTGGTGAGAAGGCAATCCCTTTGTATCAGATGTTGAAGAAGACGGATCAGTTTGTCTGGAGTTCTACTGCTGATGAAGCATTTGAGGACTTAAAGCGGCAATTGGCCAATCCGCCTGTGCTCACCGCTCCCATTGATAAGGAGCCGTTAGTGCTATATGTTGCTGTGAATGCTCGGGCGGTCAGCGTGGCTATTGTGGTGGAGCAAAAGGAGGCAGGTAAGGAGCATCTGGTTCAACGTCCGGTCTATTATATTAGCGAGGTGCTCATTGAGTCCAAGCAAAGGTATCCGCATTGGCAGAAGCTGGTGTATGGAGTTTTTATGGCAAGCCGGAAGCTTAAACAATACTTCCAAGGGCATCCAATTATGGTGGTCAGTTCTGCTCCTTTGGGGGATATCATCCAGAACCGGGAAGCAACTGGCCGGATTGCCAAGTGGGCTATAGAGCTTGGGCCGCACGATTTGAAGTATGTGCCTCAGACAACGATTAACTCTCAAGAACTCGTTGATTTTATCAATGATTGGACGGAAATGCAAGCACCTGAAGAAAAGCCGGATCACACATATTGGACCATCCATTTTGACGGATCTAGGCAATTGGAAGGCTCGGGGGCTGGAGTCGTATTAACTTCCCCACGAGGTGATAAGTTTTGTTATGTTCTCCGCTTAATGTTCCCTTGTACTAACAATGCACCTGAGTATGAAGCCTTGCTCCATGGTCTCCGGATGGCTAAGGAGATGAATCTAAGTCGAGTTAAGTGCTTCGGTGACTCAGACCTCGTGGCTCAGCAAGTGTCTGGCACTTGGGACTCCAAGGATCCACTCATGGCAGCATATCATCGTGAGGTGGATATTGTTGCAGGTCATTTCAAAGGCTATCAGGTGGACCACGTGGACCGGCGGAAAAATGAAGTGGCGGACGCTTTAAGCCGGCTGGGCTCTCAGCGCAAACCGGTTCTGCCCAATATTTTTCTGGATGTGCTGCACAACCCATCGGTCAAGATCCCTGGTGAAGCGGATTTGGCTATTCCTGATCTGGAGGCTCAATTGGTGGCAGCTCTTCATGTTATTCCGGATTGGACGCTTCCCTACCTGGCGTATAAGAACCGGGGCGAGTTACCAGAGAATGAGACTCTGGCCAGACAGATAATCCGGCGATCCAAGTCCATGACTATTATCGACGGCGAGTTGCATCATTGCAGTGTGTCAGGAGCATTTCAATGCTGTGTGTCTCCTGAAGAAGGCCGTGAAATTTTGCGTGAGATCCACGCAGGATATTGTGGTCACCACGCCGGTTCAAAATCTCTGGTGGCTAAAGCGTTTCTCCATGGCTTCTATTGGTTAACTGCTCATGCTGATGCAGAGGATCTGGTCAGATGATGTGATGGTTGCCAAAAGTTCTCAGGACGTGCTCATGTACCGGCTCAAGAATTGAGAATGATTCCAATTACTTGGCCGTTTGCGACTTGGGGGCTGGATATGGTTGGGCCTTTCAAAAGGTCCAAAGATAAGAAGACCCACCTCCTGGTGGCGGTTGACAAGTTTACAAAGTGGGTGGAGGAAGAACCTGTTAGCAAGTGTGATGCGGCCATGGCGGTTCAGTTCATTAAAAAAGTGATTTTCCGGTTTGGCTTTCCACACAGTATCATCACAGATAATGGTACCAATTTGTCCAAAGGTGCCATGAAGGAGTTCTGCGAATGGGAGCACATCCGGCTCGACGTCTCATCAGTGGCACACCCACAGTCCAATGGTCAAGCAGAAAGAGCTAATCAAGAGATCTTGAGAGGCATCAAGCCCCGGCTCATGGTTCCTTTGCAGAGAACGCCGGGTTGTTGGGTAGAAGAATTACCATCTATGTTATGGAGCATCAATACAACACCCAACAGGTCAACATGATACACATTGTTCTTCATGGTTTATCGAGCGGAGGTGGTTCTCCCTAGTGATATCCGTCATGATTCACCTCGTGTGATGGCTTATATTGAAGCGGACAACGAGACAGTACGGCAAGATGCTTTGGACTGGTTGGATGAAGAGCGTGACATATCAGCCGCCCGATCGGCGATTTACCAACAGGATCTTCGTCGTTATCACAGTCGCCGAGTCAGAACCAGAACCTTCCAGGAAGGAGATTTGATGCTTCGGCTCATCCAAGATCAGACTGATATGCATAAGTTATCCCCACCTTGGGAGGGGCCTTTCATGGTCAGCAAGAATCTGCACAATGGGTCATACTATCTGATCGATATTCGAGAGCATAAGGACTCATGTACATCAGAGGAGGAGACCAAAGGCCGTGGAACATAGCTCATCTTCGGCCTTATTATACTGAGCCATTGGTTCTACTTATGTACATATTACAATGATGTATATATTATGATTAAATATAATAAACCAGAACCTCAGCTAAAGGGGGGTATCTGTTCTTTTACATCATGTGTGGTTACACGGAGTTGTTCTAAAGCGGCCTCCGGTTTACCCCTTGAGTTCGCTTTTTAAAAGCATCATGTTATATCACTTGGAGGTTTGGTCATGTCCGAACCAATACCATACCTCTTGATAGGTGAGAGCCACCAGGTCACTTGGGGACTTAGTCACGTCTAAACCAGTCATGCCTCTTGATCGGCCTAAGGCTACAGAATCACTTGGGGGCTTGGTCGAACCCGAAACATTGCCATGCCACTTGGTCAGCATAAATGCCACGATTTCAATTGGGGACCTGGCTGACTAGAACCATAGTTACACATAATGGGAGCTTGGTCGTGTTCTGCCATGGTAACGCCATCTAATCAGCTCAAGTAAACCTTTTTTGCAAATGATTTTTTCATTGCTTTTGCTTCACACTTTTCTTTGCAAGATACTTTTTTCTTTTTTATTGCGTTTTTTAAAGCGACAAAGTTTTCAACCAGTCAATTGACGGAACATGGTTCACGTCAATCCGAGGTCTATTTGCCCGGTTTGATCTTTTTTGTTAACATCCTCTTATGGAGTAACACGGTGTTTATTATAACCCGGTACGGTTTACATGGTAAACCAGCGTCATATATATACAGGAGCTGTTATCTCCTCCAACAGTGTGGGTTTGCAAAACTCCGCAAGATTGGCCAAGCCAACTTCACGCTCAACGATGGCAGGTATTATGTATCTCAAAAATTTGGTCATATACATAATTTTTTTTGGATGTTTTGATTTCATATATGCAGACATCATATTCCGCCTGACGGTACAACCGCGGTGGCACTTGAAGAGTTTCTTATTGCAGAAAGTGCTTTGGAAAGTTCATCACCACAGGAAGAACAAATTATGCACGACGGCATATCAACATCAAAAGTATCAGCTAGCCTATTACAAGGCAACACGGTGCCCATAATAATATCATTGTTTTTCGCAAAGGAGAGGTAGTTTTAAAACCGGCTTTCGGTTCAAGCTTGGTCACCAGCTTGGCCTGATGGTTGTGGGTCATCCTGCGCCGCTTCAGCCTCCGTTTCTCTACCCAGTGGCTGGAAATCAACAATTGTCCAGTCGATTCCCATTAATGCTTGAAAAATAGCTTCATCATGGATCAGCAATGACGGGTCAATATCGGGAGCGTAAGTATGCTTACGGATTGGAGGGATCAGATTTTCTGATTCATGGATTGGTGCAGCTATTCGCTTGTTTCGATTGTCATATTGGGCTTGATAATGAGACAAGTCTGCTTCTTCAGCCAATTGACAAGCTAGCGGACGTACCTCCTGGTTTATTGCTCGCAGATCCGCTTCACCAAACTCTGACCCGTCTTCCTTCAAGCTGGGATAGCCCTGAGCCGCTTCAATAGGATCAAAATCCGGCACCCGGGCTTTTGCACGGATTAAGGCATTGATCGCACCGGTTCGAGCAGCAGATTTCTTCAGCTCTTCAACCCAGGCAGGAAGCACTGACAGTTTCATCAGAGTGTCTTGAATCAAAGTGGGCGCCGGTTTGTTATGGGATGTGGTACAGATGATCCGCTGGGTGCCAGTATACAATTGTTCAACCAATGTATAGGCGGCTTTCCGTTTCTTCCGCACATCTGACCCCAAGTGACCAATGCATGTCCCTGAAATACCGTAAAGGGTTAATAAACCGACAGCTCTGTAAGAAGGCAGAGCCAATTCAGAAGTCAAACTGGCTTACCAAAGATAGCAGTAGTCATGGCATGCACGTGCCGCTTTATGCTGGTCAATTCATCCGCCACTGGTTTTAGTGCAGCCTCGGCATCCTCTGCTCATTTGATTAAAGCGGACTTTTCAGTGGCCCAATCCGCCCACTTCTTCTTGAAGCTCTCCTTAAGCTGTTCCATGGCGCTTAAAGTGTTGGCTAATTCCTCTTTTGCTTTGGAGGTTTCAGCTTGTTGGGTTTTCAAGTTTTCTTGGAGATCGGCGACTTGGCTTTCTTTCGTCTTCAGCTCCACCTGCATGCAGATAGTTATATGCTTCAACAAAACGGTACAAGGATTGAAGTACCAACCACATAACAAGTTATGCACTTAGCACTTGGGGGCTAATGCATATTTGATCTTCATCTTTCAATTGCTTACAAAGTCCCAAGATCAATACAAGTATTCAACTTGGCACTTGGGGGCTAATGGATATTTGCTCGTATATATATTCTGATGCGGTAATCTCAATTACTTAAAGTACCGGTTTAACTACGCTAAGCTGAACCGGCCCTTGGGGGCTAGGAGAGTCAGCAAATATTGAAGCATACAAGTAGGAAAGAGCATATGGAAGTTACCTCATATTTATCCTTCATCATATTAACCAGACTGGCTTCATAGTCACGGCTGGTATACAGCCGGTTCAGGTAGCCGGAATGGATATCTTGGGCGTCCAGAGTAGCGTAAGTCGCCAGATCAGCATTCCACTTGCCTTTACCAAAGGCAGCAAATTCTTCCTTGGCAGAATGTTTGGACAAAGCAACAGGATTGCTTGGCTTGGTATGGCCAGTGCTAGTAATGACAACCTCATCCTCCTGAGTATCGCCGGTTTGCACTGGGGCTGTTGGCTTGTCAGTAGGTTTTGCTGGACCGGTGGATCTCTCAATCCGGATGGAGCTTGTGGGCTGATTGACAGGACCTGAGGCATCAGTAGGTCTCTCTTCAGCAATAAGATCATCGTCTTGCTGCGGTGGATCATTGGGTATATCCTCAGGAATAGCCGCTTCAAGATCTGGTGTCTTACCTGGCTCAAGAACGACATCTTCTTCGGCCGCTTTGTCCAGGCGGGCCTTCTTGCTTGGCCTAGGTTTGGCCCTAAAAAGAATAACAAAATCAAATACAGCATATGTTCTAAGGCGATGTGCTACAAATATCATAATAAGTATAGCTTACCCAAGCACCGTCTTGAGCGGTGGCAGCTGAGTAGCTGATGACTCGCCAGAAGATGAGTGGGAAGTAACCTGGTAATCGGAGTCAGATGGATTAAGAGGTTGACGAAAGCAGCCCGCTTTAGGACAATCACTGACAGGCAAATTAGAGACCTCTGAACGGCGTTTCCGAACCGGACTGTTCAGTAAACCGGCGGAGGTAACTACCTGGCCGCTGTGCCGGGTTGTGCGACGAGCTTCGTGCTATTGGGTCTTCATAAGAAATTTGGGATCCAAATAAGCAAGAGGATGAGAAAATTTAACTTTTCGGTTTGCCTGACGGATTTTTAGCGAAGGCAAAGGTTCTGAATCGGAAGAGAGAATAATTACCTCTGTAGCATCAGCATGGCTGGCTTCGGCATCATCCTGACAAATATCATCATCAATAGGAGGCACGAAAAATAAGCCAAGTGAGTCAAGCTCTACCTCAAGGTCCGGATTATCCACATCATCATCAGGGGCCGGATTAGAAGATGCAGTAGTTCTTTTCCTATGGGCAGTCTTCTTTACAGCTTTAGTCTTTTGCCGGGTTGCTCTTTCCGGTTTGTCTGGTTTTTCTGGTTTCTCCTGCGGCAATTTCTTGCTCCAAAATGGATCATTGACCTGATTACATAGACACTGATATTAAACAATGACCAGATATATCAACAACAGATTCAGCAAAAGGAAAAATCAAGGTCTTACAGCTGGCGGTTTGTTGGTGGCACAGAAGGGAAGCAGGCCGTTTTTAGCACAGATATGTTCCGGTTCATTTAGCATCTTATTCACAGCCTCTGTGATTTCTTCATTGGTGAGCTGGATTTTGGAATGTCACAGTGGGTCATCAACACTGCCGGTATACTCGCACATCAAACCGGAGGGCTGACTAAGGGGCAGTATGCTCCATGATATCCAACAGCGAGCGAGATCAACTCCTGTTAAACCGTTGGCCATAAAGCCTCTGAGCTTCGATAGTTGAGGAGCATATTTGCTTCTCTCCTGGGCAGTCAATCTTTGTGGAAAAGGGTGTGTATTGCTAAGCCGCTCCGGACGAAAGCCAGGCAAGGGATTCTCACCAGCAGGGGAGTTGTCTTTGCAATAGAACCATGTCTGATTCCACTCTTTGGGGTGGCTGTGCAGTTTGCCGTGAGGGTATGTGACCCCTTTCCTTTTCTAGATCGCCACGCCACCCAACTCCATATTGGAGCCGTCAGTAAACTCAGTACGGCGGTTTAGATGGAAAAGGTCTCTAAACAATTCCACTGTGGGCTCCTCTTGAAAGAACACCTCACAGAGCACTTGGAAGTGACACATATTTGTAACAGAATTGGGGCCAGTGTCTTGTGGATGGAGTTGGAAATCGGCCAAAACATCCCGGTAAAATTTAGAACCGGGCGGCTTAAAGCCCCGAGCTAAGTGATCTACGAAAACAACAACCTCTCCTTCTTGAGGAGTGGGAGGGCATTCTTTGCCAGGAGCCCTCCAATGGATGGTATCTTTGCTGCCTAAAGCGCCGATCAGGACTAGATCGTCCAGCTAAGCCTCTGTGACGCGAGAAGGAACCCAATTGCACTCATATACTTGCTTGGCCATGATGAAATCTACAAGGTAGAAGATCCCAGTTCAAAAATGCATTTGATCAAGGTACATTGGTATGTGCAATGTTAAACCGGAGACAGATCTATCTAAACCGGAGTTTTATGAAGCAACAACATCTGGTGGTTCAACAAGGTGACTAATGGTATATACCGGTTTGGCAATTTTTTTCTAAAAGGTTAAACCGCCTGGTTTAAACATTGAAGCAGATGAGTAAGTTTATAGAAACAGATTTCATAAGATTTCTCTACAGCGATGGATCTGAAGCAAGTTCAGAAAAAGGATAAATATTCAGAGGTCCAAAAGGAGCAGTACCGAATCAATGAGCAAGACGTACATACAGATCTATGGTTTTGAGATGTGTAAGTGAAGACGAAGGGTAAACAGCTACCATTGCAAAGAATAAAGATTTGCGGAGTCATCTAAAGATCTATCGTATGAGCAAGAGGCAGACGATGAACACTGAAGAACTGTGAAACCCTAGGTCAGATCTGTGGGGGAAAGGATAGAAGATTTACCGGAGCTGAGGAAGACGCGGAAGGTTGCCGCGATGCTCTAGTGCGCCCAGGTTGATGCAGCGGCCAAGGTTGAGGCAGAGGTCGATGGCGGCGGCGGAGCTCCGAGGCTGGCGACGCGAGGAAGACGAAGAAGAAAGGCACGAAGGGGAGAAAAGAAATGACCCTTCGGTCCTATTTATAAGGCGAAAGAACATGTGTCAGGCGCGACAGTCAAGGGGCCACGAAACGGAGTTGTCGCCTCGATTTCCGCAGATCTATTAAACAAAGAAGCATAACGGATAGCTTCGTTATGACAGGTGACGTCACTCCGGTTTACAGCAATCAGAGAAGATGACATCATGGCAGTTTACCAATTTATGAGAAGATGTTGAAGATGAAGCTTTTGTTAAAGGATTGACATGAACCCGTTCAAATCAATCTGGGGCCTAATGTTGGGGATATTACTGTTGGGTGTAAACCGGCCTATTTGGGCCGGGTCAACTTCATCACTAGGTCAAGAGTGCTAAAGCCCAAGAAGGCAGATGAGGGCCTAAGGCCCGTAGCCAGTTCAAGACTTGTAGCTGTAAACCGGGATTTGTATATAAACTTGTATTGTAAGTTAGGAATAAGGAGAGACCAACCCGGAATACGAATATCGACCGGTGTTGGGACTCTGTGAACCGACGGGTGTCACCCGTGTATATAAGGGGACGACCCGGCGGCGGTTCAGATATAGACAACAACTCTAGACATAGGCGAAGCTTGTTTGCTCCCTGGTCATCGAAACCCCATCAATTCCATCACAACTAGACTTAGGCTTTTACCTTCATCGAAGGGGCCGAACTAGTATAAACTCTCTTGTGTCCCTGTGTCCGCTTTAACCCCTTCAAGCTAACCCGTCGCGATGGCTCCATGACTAAGTCCTTTCTCTAGGACATCTGCCGTGACAAAACCACGACAGCGCCCGAGGGTAATACCTCGACCGCCAAAGACATGGGAGTGCGACCCCCATGGCGACCGACGCGGGGTTCCTGACCAATCCGGGCCCCAGCCGGACACCATTCCGGAGACCCATATGCTTCCAAAATCTGGCGAGTAGCCCCCTTTGAAGGAGGGAGAAGCACCAGCTCAGACGGTGACCTCCAATAATTGGGATGTGTCTGATGCTCTAATGGAAGCACTATGATGTGCTTCCATTGTGGAGGATCACCGCACCCTAATGGGTGTGGTGGTTGAGAAGGTTCAGTCTGGCAAGAGCGGGCTGAATGAAGCATTTACCATCGTGCTAACAGGCTTTGAGGTATGCGACGTAATTCTCTAGATGCTTTTCATATGAAGGAAAAATACCTGTATATAGATAGTAGCCCCTGGTACTCTGTCCGGTTTTTGAAAAAACGCCAAACAGAGGATCTCATTGAATTCGGAGAAGGTGACATACTTTTTTTTCAATAGGCTTCCCTGTTGGCGGCAACCGCCTAGGCCGCTGAAGTTTTTGAACTCAATCGGAAGCTGAAGCCGGCCGATGATGAGATCGACCACATTAATAAGCGGTTCGATGAGGCGCAAGGTATGCGTGTACTTTTTAATGAGTTTAATCATATATCTAAAGTACTATGCAAATTTAGAGTGTAACTCATGTACTGCCTTGATTATGGGTGCAGGTAGCGCAGCCGAGGTCGTGGCCCTCAAGAGTTCCCATGCCCAAGCCATGGAAGAGGCGAAAGTGAGCAAAGCAGCCGCTGATAAAACAGTTGCCGATTTAAAGACCGAACAGATCGCCCGCTGCTAGCATGAGGAGAAGGTGGCCGAAGTGGAGCAAGAGCTGAAAGACGCCATCAGCAAATGCGGGACTTTAGAGGAGAAGAGTTTGTCCCAAGCGGCCGAACTCGCCAAAACCCTCCACGAGGCCAAGGAAGCACGGAACGAGTCCCGGAGTCCTTGCGAAGTGATCCGGCAGGCCAAACAGATAGCGGCTGGTGAGCCCTTTCTTTTGCAGAGTATATTTGGGGGGCAAAGATATGCCTCGCTCACTCGATTATGAAGTTCTGAGATGCCTTTGTGGATCTTACGAAGAGTGCTGCCTACGCCACGTAGTTCTTCCGAGCCCAAGAGGGGAACACGATAGAGAAGCTATTCTGGTCAAAGTTCCTGGCACCAGAGCGTCCGGCGCTGTTGAACAACCAGATGATGCAACTATCGCAGCTGCACAGGATGTCAAGTCTGGCCATGAAGGACATAATAGTCCGGCTTTGGCCATCCAAACCCATTCCTAGTAGCTACTTTGTCCTGGTGAAGCGACTCACCGGTGCACTGCCCCGAGTCGAAGTTGTGAAGCGCTTGGCATGCATAGAAGGTGCGCGGATGGCCTTCGCCTGTGTCAAGATGCACTGCGTGAAGATGAAGGCCACCATCATGGTAACTGAAGGCCCACCTGAAGGCAAGGACCATCGCAAGCCAGAGCGGTACTTCTACGACGTCCCGGCGGGTGCTCGAATAGTAGAGGGCCAATGCTTAAAGGACATCATGTTCGAGTGAATGTATTATGTTTATCCAGACTTTGCTTTATGAACCAAGGCCTGTAAATATATTTATGCTTTTGTCGAAATTTATTTTCCTCCTATGCGGCCGTGTCAATTCTGAAAGTTTGCCAGTCGTCGGCTTCAGCCACCACATAGATGCAACGGGGGTGTTTGGTATAGTGCGTGATCACTCTTGACCCAACGTCTTGGTCCGTAAAGGAGGTGTCTGCACATCGAACCAGGCAATCAGACGATGCGGCTTTATTACTTTCACTTAGCCATATGAGTATGACGATGGGGTGAAAGACTAGCCCTTGGTGCGTATGCGGCCCTCCGAACTAGGATGGCTTTATCGCATGACTGGGCGAAGGCCAGTCCTTCATATAGTACGGAATAAATCGCAAAAGTTATGTAGATAGTCGCCGAATCGCCAACCAGCTCCTGCCATATCATGACAGTTAGTTTTCGGCTTTCTCTACTGAGTTGTTTAATCAGACGAACCAGAAACACAACCGTTGTAGTTCTCCCTTTACTATGTTAGCCAAACAAGCGGAACATAAGGTGGTAATGACATGAGCCGGGCAACCCAACTATTGGCCAAAGATGTGATTCAGAGTTGATCCATATAATGCATTATTCGGGACGTCGTAGTATACTCTAGAAGTGTTCAGCCTTTTTTAAAATATATGTGGCCGAATAGAGCCCCTGGCATTTAAGCCGTATCAAAGTATATGTGGCAATGTGACGTAAAGAGGGAATACAGATTAATGAACCAAGAACGAAAAGGGGTTGGTGAAAAATTGTTTCCATTATAATCTGATTGATACGTCAAAACGTCCTATTACAGATAATACCATAAACATCAAGGCTATTTTACATGCCCAAAATTTGTAAACAAGGGGAGCTGTGTACAGGGCCTAAAGAAAAGGTAGTCCTGAAGATCCCATGGACATCCTACCGCACGTGTGCGCCGCTTTCGCCTTGGTGCAAGATCCTTTGGGAGGAGCAATTGACAATTGCTTATATAAAAGGGACCTGGGAAAGAGCCCTTTTACGATCGTAAAGTGGTTAGGTTTTAACGAACCTATAATAGGAGGAAGAAAAAGGAAAAAAAGGAAGGGGTTGAGGTCAAAATAGGGTTAAACCGCACTATAGACCCTGCCCGCATTGTGCCTCCATCATTGCCCAAGGTATTTTAAGTGCATAGTGATGCACACGCGATACATATGTCGCGGTTAGATGGGATGATTGACGAAGGCGGAACTGCTAATTCAGCTCTGAATTCACCGAGCTGTCATTCTGCAAGGTAGGCCGGACTCGTTTAATAGTGTCCGGGGGCTTGATGGCCGATGAAGTGTTCGGCTTGATGAGGCCACTCTGCACCTTAGCCGCGAGGGCTGCGGTGTGCTCCTCGGTACAGAGGGAGCGCTCCATGTTTCCATTAACTATGATAACTCCGCGCGGTTGGGGCATCTTGAGCTTTAAGTAAGCATAGTGTGGGACTACATTGAAGCGGGCGAAGGCGGTCCGTCCGAGTAGTGCATGGTAACCACTATGAAAGGGGACAATGTCGAAGATCAAGTCTTCGCTTCGGAAGTTATCCGGTGAACCCAAGACAACTTCCAATGTTAAGGAGCCCATGCAGAAGGCCTCTATGTCGGGTATCACTCCTTTAAAGGTGGTGTTACTAGGCTTGATTCTTGACGGGTCAATACCCATTATACAAATAGTGTCTTGATAAATCAAGTTAAGACTACTGTTGTCGTCCATGAGGACTCGAGTGAGCCGGAATCCATCGATGATTGGATTGAGGACCATGGCTGCCGAACCTCCATGATGGATACTGGTCGGGTGGTCCCTGTGATCAAAGGTGATCGGACAAGCCAACCAAGCGTTGAATTTTGGGGCGACTAGCTCTACGGTGTAGACGTCCCTTAGCGCGAGGTTGCGCCCCCACTTAGTGATATGAGTGACATATATCATATTCACTGTTCTTACCTTAGGGGGAAATTTCTTCTGCCCCTCTGTGTTTGGTGGGCGGGGATCATCATCGTCCTCTCTTGGCGGCCCTTTCCCTTTATGTTCGGTATTTAATTTACCGGCATGTTTGAAGACCCAACAGTTTTTGTTGGAATGGTTTGCAGGCTTGTCGGGGTGCCATGAATCTGGCAAGGCCTGTCGAGTATTTTTTCCAAATTGGATGGGCCATCCCTATTTCCTTTTAATGGCTTCTTCCTCTGACCAGGTTTAGAGCCGCTGAATCCAGCGTTGACCGCTATGTCTTCGGTTTCTACATTGTTGTTTCGACGCTTTTGCTTGGTACGTCATGGCCGTCCGTTGCCGTCCTTGGCTTCGGAGGTGCCGGGGTTGCTGGTACTGTTGCTTCTACGAGCTAACCAACTATCTTCTCCCGCGCAGAAGAGGGTCATGAGTGCGGTATAGACTTCGGCTTTTCTTGGCCGAGGTGTCAGGCAAGCCATTCGTCATGGACGCTATGTTTGAAGGCTGCTAGGGCTTTAGCGTCGGGACAGTCGATGATTTGGTTCTTTTTAATTAAGAACCGAGTCTAGAGTTTGCGGGCTGACTCTCTGGGTTGCTGGACTATGTGACTAAGGTCATCGGCATCCGGTGGCCGGACATAGGTACCTTGGAAGTTGTCTCGAAATGCATCCTCCAAATCTTCCCAGCTGCCGATAGAGTTCTCTGGGAGGCTGTTTAGCCAGTGGCGTGCTGGTCCCTTTAACATGAGGGGGAGGTATTTAATGGCATGGAAATCATTCCCACGAGCCATGGGAATATGGAGAAGAAAATCTACAATCCATACCACGGGATCTGTCGTTCCATCGTGTGCTTCAAAGTTTACGGGTTTAAACCCTTCTAGAAACTGGTGCTGCATTACCTCATCGGTAAAGCATAAGGGGTGTGCGGCGCCTTTGTATCGGGCAATGTCACGGCGGAGTTCTGATGGCACCCGTGTTCGGTTTTCAGCCCGAGTGAGGTTATGCTTATCATGCCAAGCTTGATGGCCGTCATCTTGCATTGGAGAATGCCCCCTTGGTCCATAGATTGCTCTAGTCTGACCGGGTCTATTGTCCAGGCCCTGACGTAGGTCATAGGTGTAACCCGGAGCTGCTACCTCTTTGCCTCGATGGCAAGGTGGAGCGGGTTGGTGTTCAGTGTAAGTAGCTGCTTTGTCTCGTCCACGTGGTGGCCAGCCTGGTTCGTCAGCGTGATTATATCTTGACAGTACTGGCTCAAGGGCCTCGTCATCAAAATGTGGCACTAGCCGATGCTTCGGATAACTCTTTGTTGGGCGCTCGAGGCCGTATTCCTCGGCAGCTACGAGTTGGGTCCACCTGTCGTTGAGCGTATCCTCATTCCTGACAGGCTCGTCGGGGTTAACTTGTCCCTCCTCCCATTCATCCTGCTCGGACGCAGGCTCGGCGGGGTTTTGGGGATCTTCAGCATCATTCGGAGTGTTGTTGCCTTCGGTGCCCATATTGCTTTGTTTTTCGCTACATGATTTTTGGCGACGCCACTGACGTCGATGTTTTGATGGTGGCTTATCAGGCTTGTCCTCAATCGGGTCCTTGTTGTTGTCATCATCGTCCTTTTTAGGTCTATCCACCATATACATATCGTACGTGGAGGTGGCCGTCCAGAGCCCAGTGAAAGGCAGGTTCCGGCCTGATTCATCTCCGGCATCGTCGTCCATACCGTCAGTGTCTTCAGAGGTGTAATCTAGCATGTCACTCAAGTCCTCGACATTGGCTATTATAAGTGGGTGGTGGGTGGGACGTAAAATTCCCCACTCTCAGCCCCTAATCCAAGCTGGGCGTAGTTCGGAGATGATACTTCCGTGATGGCGAGAGATCGCATTAAGTCCAGGGCCTCGTTTAGGAGCCAAGGCCGGATGGGGAATGGGGGACCTGCGGGGCTGGGCATGGTAGATTCTACCAGGGCATGCTCAGTGGACGAAGGCGTTGATAGTTCTGAGTTAGCGTCTGGAGGTGAGTTCATCTTCTCGATGATGGGGAGAGTCCTGTTTGATTCTAGGCTTGCTGAAGATACAGTCGCCTCTGGGTCTCCGGAAGAGAGCTCCATAGCAAGAGAGTGCCTGCTGGGTTTCAAACTCCCATCTTCTGATGAGGTGGTCTAATCTGGATCTAAGGCCAGGGAAGGGATGATAGTTGGTCCTTGAGCGGTGTCTGATGATGGATCCGACGGGTTTCCTTCTTGAAGACGAGGAACAACGGTTGAGGCCGTGAACCCTTTGAAGATCAAGTCTCCTCGGATATTGGCGATGTAATTCAGTTTTCCGAACCTGATCTGATGACCAGGGGCGTAGCTATCAATTTTTTCAAGGTGACCAATCGAATTGGCCCACAGAGTGAAGCCGCCAAACACAAAAAGCTGGCCAGGGAGAACAGTTTCCTCGGAAACAACATCATTGTTGATGATCGAACGAGCCATCGAACCTTCTACCGACAACACAGTGGAACTCTCAATGAAACCATGGGGAACACGATCGAGGGTAACAAGGGACACGGGGAACATGATGTTTTACCCAGGTTCTAGCCATCTTAATGGAGGTAAAACCCTACGTCCTACTTGATTGTATTTGATGAGTATAGGGGTTACACGAGTCAATCTACCTCGAGATCATAATGGCTAAAACCCTAGATGTCTAGCCTATATGAATTTTGATAGCCTCTATGGACTAAACCCTCCGGTTTATATACACAACGGAGAGGCCTAGGGTTGTACAGAGTCAGTTTGTAGAAGATGGAAACTACATATCCAAACGCGAATCTTGTCACCCACGCATAGGAGAGTCCTATCCGGACACAGGGGAAGGTCTTCTACCTTGTATCTTCATGGCCCATCAGTCCGGCGCATACCACACAGCCCGGACACCCGAGGACCCCTAATCCACGACTCCCTCAATCGTTGCTGGAGAATTAGAGGGAGGAGATTAGAACCATAGTGGGCTTATAATTTTGAGTATTAAAGGATCTAGGTCAAGCTCTAATAGATAAAATAGGACCAACAAGAACTAGAGAACTAGAGGAGGCTCCAAAACTTGTGTGTCCAAATACTGCAAAAGCCTCTAGTATATATAGGTTGGAGGGAGAGTGAGGGGTTGCTGGGAACTATTGCATGGAAAACAAAAAGATATCTGCGCACACGCAAGATCTATCCATGGAGATGCATAGCAACGAGAGGGGAGAGTGTGTCTACGTACCCTCGTAGACCGTAAGCGGAAGCATTTGACAACGCGGTTGATGTAGACGAACTTCTTCGCGTTCCAGCCAATCGAGTACCCAACGTATGACACCTCGGCGTTCAGCACACGTTAAGCTCGATGACATCCTCCACCTTTTTGATCCAGCAAGATGGCGAGGTACTGGATGAGTTCCGGCAGCACAAGGCATGGTGACGGTGATGGTGAAGCTATCTCCGCAAGGCTTCGCCTAAGAACTACGGAAATATTACTGGGGGTGTAAACGGTGGAGGCGGCGCCGCACACGGCAATGATAATATTGTAATTGTGCTAGGCGCCTCCCTCCCACATATATATAGGTGGGTAGGAGGGAGCAGCCAGGAGGGTGCCCCAAGTAGGCAGAATCCTACTTGGGGTCCCTTTCCAAGTGCCCCCCTTCCTTATTTGTCGGAGGGGGGAAAGGAAAGGGGGAAGCGTTAAGAAAGGGGGAGGCCGAATCCCCCCTTAACTTTCCCCCACTTGGGTGGTTTCCATGGGGGTGCGCGAGCCCCATGTGGGCCGGTTTGCTCCCCTCTAGTGGCCCAATAGGCCCACTATCCTCCCAGGGGTGTCCGGTACTCCGTTGACTATCCGGTACACTCCGAAACAATTCAGGTGTCCGAATACCATTGTTCGATATATCAATCGTTACCTCTCGTTTGAGACTCCTTATCATGTCTGTGATCTCATCCGGGACTTAAAACAACATTCAGTCACCAAATCGTATAACTCATATAACACTATATTGTCAATGAACGTTAAGCGTGCGGACCCTATGGGTTTGATTACTATGAAGACATGACCGAGACACCTTGCCGGTCAATAACCAATAGCGGAACTTGGATGCTCATATATGCTCCTACATATTCTACGAAGATCTTTATCGGTCGAACCGTTATGACAACATACACAATTCCCTTTGTCCATCGGTATGTTACTTGCCCAAGATTCGATCCTCGGTATCTTCATACCTAGTTCAATCTCGTTATTGGCAAGTATTTACTCATTCCGGAATACATCATCTTGCAACTAACTCATTAGTCAATTTTCTTACAAGGCTTCTTATGATGTGTATTACCGAGAGGGCCCAGAGATATCTCTCCGATACTTGGAGTGACAAATCCTAATCTCGATCTATGCCAACTCAACAAACACATTTGAAGATACCTATGGAGCATCTTTATGATAACCCAGTTACGTTGTGACGTTTGATAGCATACAAGGTATTCCTCCGGTATCTGGGAGTTGCATAATCTCAGAGTCGAAGGAATATGTAGTTGGCATTATGAAAGCAATAACAATAAACTAAACGATCAATATGCTAAGCTAATGGATGGGTCTTGTCCATCACATCATTCTCCTAATGATGTGATCCCGTTATCAACTGACAACACAATTCTATGGTTAGGAAACCTTACCATCTTGGATCAACGAGTTAGTCTAGTAGAGGCTTACTAGGGACGCGGTATTTGCTTATGTATTCACACATGTATTTAAGTTTCCGATTAATACAATTCTAGCATGAATAATAAACCTTTATCATGAATAAGGAAATATAAAATAACAACTTTATTATTGCCTCTATGGTGTATTTTCTTTAGTCGCCCACTTGCACTAGAGCCAATAATCTAGATTACATTGTGATGAATCTAACACCCATGGAGTCTTGGTGCTGATCATGTTTTCCTTGCGGAAGAGGCTTAGTTAACGGGTCTGCCACATTCAGATCCGTATGCACTTTGCAAATTTCTATGTCTCCATCCTTGACATTTTCACAATTGGAGTGTTTGGTTCTCTTGTGAAACCTGGATTCCTTCACCAAGGCAATTACTCCAGGGTTGTCACAAAAGATTTTCAATGGACCCGATGCAATAGGTATTACACCTAGATCGGATATGAACTCCTTCGTCCAGACTCCTTCATGCGCTGCTTCCTAAGAAGCTATGTACTCCGCTTCACATGTAGATCCCGCCACGACACTCTACTTGGAACTGCACCAACTAACAGCTCCACCATTCAATAAATATGTGTCTCTACTTTGTGACTTAGAGTCACCCGGATCAGTGTCGAAGCTAGCATCAATGTAACCATTTACGATGAGCTCTTCGTCACCTCCATAAACAAGAAACGTATCCTTGGTCCTTTTCATGTACTTCAGGATGTTCTTGACCGCTGTCTAGTGATTCACTCATGGATTACTTTGGTATCTCCCTGCCAAACTTCTGGCAAGGCACACATCAGGTCTGGTACACATCATAGAATACATGAGAGAACCTATGGCTGA
The DNA here is from genome assembly GCF_002162155.2 of Triticum dicoccoides. Lineage (NCBI taxonomy): Eukaryota > Viridiplantae > Streptophyta > Magnoliopsida > Poales > Poaceae > Triticum > Triticum dicoccoides. The sequence continues at coordinate 262,884,651 of NC_041390.1, read as the reverse complement.
GGCATAGGGAGTGACTTTCATTTTCTCTCTATCTTTTGTAGTGGTCGGGCTTTAAGTCTGACTCAATTTCACACCTTGTAACATAGGCAAGAATCTTTTCTTTGACTGATCCATTTCGAACTTCTTCAAAACTTTATCAAGGTATGTGCTTTGTGAAAGTCCTATCAAGCGTCTTGATCTATCCCTATAGATCTTGATGCCCAATATATAAGCAGCTTCACTGAGGTCTTTCATTGAAAAATTCTTATTCAAGTATCCTTTTATGCTATCCAAAAATTATATATCATTTCCCATCAATAATATGTCATCCACATATAATATCAGAAATGCTACAGAGCTTCCAGTCACTTTCTTGTAAATACAGGCTTCACCATAAGTCTATAAAACCATATGCTTTGGTCACTTCATCAAAGCGTATATTCCATCTCCGAGATGCTTGCACTACTCCATAGATGGATCGCTTCAGCTTGCACACTTTGTTAGCACCTTTAGGATCGACAAAACCTTATGGTTGCATCATATACAACTCTTCTTGAAGAAATTCATTAAGGAATTCAGTTTTGACGTCCATTTGCCAAATTTCAAAATTATAAAATGCGGCAATTGCTAACATGATTTGAACTGAATTAAGCATCGCTACGAGTGAGAATGTCTCATCGTAGTCAACCACTTGAACATGTTGAAAACCTTTCATGACAAGTCGAGCTTTGTAGATGGTGGCATTACCATTAGCGTATGTCTTCTTCTTGAAGATCCGTTTATTCTCAATGGCTTGTCGATCATCCGGCAAGTCCACCAAAGTGCACACTTTGTTCTCATACATGGATCCTATCTCAGATTTCATGGCCTCAAGCCATTTATCGGAATCAGGGATCATCATAGCTTATTCATAGTTCGTAGGTTTGCCATGATCTAGTAACATGACTTGCAGGATGGGATTACTGTACCACTCTGGTGCGGAACGTGCTCTATTCGACTTACGAGGTCCAGTAGTAACTTGATCTGAAAATTCATGATCATCATCATTAGCTTCCTCTCTTGTAGGCATCATGGGAACAAATTTCTTTGATGTACTACTTTCCAAATTGAGAGAAGGTACAATTACCTCATCAATTTCTACTTTCCTCCCACTCACTTCTTTCGAGAGAAGCTCTTTCTCTAGAAAGGTTCCATTCTTGGCAACAAAGATTTTGCCTTCGGATCTGTGGTAGAAGGTGTACCCAACTGTTTCCTTAGGGTATCCTATGAAGACACACTACTTCGATTTGGGTTTGAGCTTATCAGGCTGAAGCATTTTGACATAACTGTCGCAACCCCAAACTTTAAGAAATGACATCTTAGGTTTCTTGCCAAACCATAGTTTATACGATGTCATATCAATGGATTTAGATGGTGCCATATTTAATGTGAATGCAGCTGTCTCCAATGCATAACCCCAAAACGATAGTTGTAAATCGGTAAGATACATCATAGAACACACCATATCCAATGAAGTATGGTTACGACATTCGGACACACCATTACGCTATGGTGTTCCAGGTGGCGTGAGTGGTGAAACAATTCCACATTGTTTTAAATAAATGCCAAACTCGTAACTCAAATATTTGCCTCTGCGATCAGATCATAGAAACTTTATTTTCTTGTTATGATGATTCTCGACTTCATCTGAAATTCTTTGAACTTTTCAAATGTTTCAAACTTGTGTTTCATCAAGTAGATATACCCATACCTACTCAAATTATCTGTGAAGGTCAGAAAATAATGATACCTGCCGCATGCCTCAACACTCATTGGACCGCATACATTGGTATGTATAATTTCCAGTAAGTCATTCGCTCGCTCCATTGTTCCGGAGAACGTAGTTTTAGTCATCTTGCCCATGAGGCATGGTTCGGAAATATCAAATGATTCATAATCAAGTGATTCCAAAAGTCCGCGTATGCAGTTTCTTCATGCGCTTTACACCAATATGACCTAAATGATAGTGCCACAAATTTTCACTATCATTATCAACTTTGCATCTTTTGGCATCAATATTATGAATATCACTACGATCGAGATTCAACAAGAATAGACCATTCATCAAGGGTGCATGACCATTAAAGATATTACTCATATAAATAGAACAACCAGTATAATCTGCTTTACATGAATAACCGTCTCACAATAAACAAGATCCAAATATAATGTTCATGCTCGATGCTGGCACCAAATAACAATTATTTAGATCTAAAACTAATCCCGATGGTAGATATAGAGGTAGCGTGACGACGACGATCACATCGACCTTGGAACCATTTCCGACGCACATCGTCATCTCGTCCTTAGCCAATCTTCGTTTATTCTGCAGCTCCTGATTCAGTTACAAATATGAGCAACAGAACCAGTATCAAATACCCAGGCGCTGCTACGAGCATTAGTAAGGTACACATCAATAACATGTATATCAAATATACCTTTGTTCACTTTGCCACCCTTCTTATCCGCCAAGTATTTGGGGCAGTTCCGCTTCTAGTGACTAGTCCCTTTGTAGTAGAAGCACTTAGTTTCATGATTGGGTCCAGCTTTGGGCTTCTTCCTGTGAGTGGTAACTTGCTTGCCATTCTTCTTGAAGTTCCCTTTCTTTTCCCTACCCTTTTTCTTGAAACTAGTGGTCTTGTTAACCATCAACACTTGATGCTCCTTCTTGATTCCTACCTCCGCGGCCTTAAGCATTGCAAAGAGCTCAGGAATTGTTTAATTCATCCCTTGCATATTATAGTTCATCACGAAGCCTTTGTAGCTTGGTGGCAGTGATTGAAGAACTCTGTTAATAAAACTATCAACTAGAAGTTCTACTCCCAGCTAAGTCAAGTGGTTATGATACCCAGACATTTTGAGTATGTGTTCACTGACAGAACTGTTCTCCTCCATCTTGCAGCTATAGAACTTGTTGGAGACTTCATATCTCTCAAGTCAGGCATTTTCCTGAAATATAAACTTCAACTCTTGGAACATCTCATATGCTCCATGACGTTCAAAACATCTTTGAAGTTTCGGTTCTAAGCCGTAAAGCATGGCACACTGAACTATTGAGTAGTCATCAGATCGACCTTGCCAGATGTTCATAACATCAGCTTTAGCTCCTACAGCAAGTGAGGGAGTCCTTTACTAGGGGGTCCCCCAGCATCCGAGCTACATGATATCGACTAGATTGATGGGCCAAGAAGATACAAGATCGAAGGGCCTTCCCCCGTGTCCGGATGGGACTCTCCTTTACGTGGATGGCAAGCTTGGCGTTCGGATGTGAAGATTCGTTTCTTTGTAAACCTACTCTGTACAACCCTAGGTCCCTCCAGTGTCTATATAAACCGGAGGGTCTAGTTCGTAGAGGAAATCGTAATCATATAGGCTATACATCTAGGGTTTAGCCAATACGATCTCGAGGTAGATCAACTCTTGTAACCCCTATACTCATCAAAGTCAATCAAGCAGGAAGTAGGGTATTACCTCCATCAAGAGGGCCCGAACCTGGGTAAACATCGTGTCATCTGCCTCCTATTACCTTTGATCCTCAGACACACAGTTCGGGACCCCCTACCCCAGATCGGCCGGTTTTGACACTGACATTGGCGCTTTCATTGAAAGTTCCTCTGTGTTGTCGACAGAAGGTTCGATGGCTCATTTGATCATCTGCAATGATGTTGTTTCATAGGAGACTTTCCTCCCCGGCCAAATTTCGTATTCAGCGGCTTCGCACTATGCGCCAACTCGATTGGCCACCTCAAGCAGATCGATAGCTACGCCCCTGGTCATCAGATCAGTTTTGGGAACCTAAACTATGTCGCCAATATCCAAGGAGACTTGATCTTCGAAGGATTCGCGACCCCGACTGACGCCCTGGCCTTAGATCCAGGGCGGACCCCCGGGTCTGAGGACAGGAATTTAGAGCCCGCCGAACTCCCTACAATTATGGAACTCACTACTAGAGATCTGGAGGAGACGGCCTCATTGGCACACCCAAAGACGAACCAAACTCCCCTTGTCGCTAAAGCACAGGACTCTCCCACGGACTCTAAATCCGAATTCTCGAGGTCCGTGACAAGCGAGCGCGGCCAGGAGGCCCTCACCCCGGTCGGCCTGGCGGACTCTCACCTCTATGACCAAACCTCACTCCTAAATGAGGCTCTGGACTTAATGTGATCCCTCGCCATGACAGAGGAATTGCTTCCAAATTACGCCCAGCCCAGAGGAGGGGCTGAGAGCGGGGAATTTTATGTCCCACCCACCACCCACTTCATAGCTACTCTTGAAGATCTAACCGACATGCTGGACTATGCCTCCGAAGATATCGACGGTATAGACGACGATGCTGGAGACGATCAAGGCCAAAACCCTCCCACTACTAGGGAAAACCTTATACACAGAACATTAGCAGTAGCGCTTGTTAAACAGGGCGCTACTGCTAAATAGAAGTAGCGTGTGCTGGATAAACGCACTGCAGACACAAATGTAGCAGTAGCTCATCTACTTTTAAAAGCGCTACTGCTAAAATTCTCACTACTAAGCCGATAGGCTACATATAGTAGTAGTGATCTTCTAGAAAGACCGCTACCGCTAAGTTTATTTTAGCAGCGCGTTTACTGTGAAACACACTACTGTTAATGAAAAGAAAATTAAATGAAAAACAAATAGAAAAGTAAATGAAAATGAAAGAAATAAAAAAAGGAGAAAGGCAAAAAATAAAATGTAAAGAAAAATAAATGAAAAAGGGAAAAGGAGAAAGGAATAGCAGTAGCGTATGTTCATCAGAGGTGCTATAGATAACTTAGCAGTAGCGCTTGTTTAGACCCCCGCTATAGAAAGAGAAAAGGAAATAAGAAAAGGGAAGGAAAATACATAGCTATAGCGCTTTTACAGAAACGCGCTACCGCTAAGTTTGACTTAACCTAAAAGCGGTCCCCCCGGCCACCACTTCTCCCCCAAATCTCTCGCCCACTTCGCCGCCATCTCCCCAATTCGCCGTCGCCCTACTTCGCCGCCGTCTCCTATCGACGTCAACACCCCAGGACCCACCAGAGCGGTGCGCCGTCAACACCACCAAAGTCGTGCGGCCTCATCAACGCCACCGGAGCCTCCCTTGGCGCCAGCGGAGCCACACTCGACGCCCTGCCTCCCTCGCCACAACTACCTCCCTCGCCCTCACTGGAGACGCCCCTGCCTCCCTCTCCACGACCGGAGCCATCCTCTGTAAGCCCCCACCCCTCCTCTTTCTCATGCATAGCACAAACATTGGACACAGAACTAGCTAGCTAGCTCAACTAGTTTAATTAGGTTAATTATCTAGGTTAGTGCAAAAATTTAGTTAGGGCTTTGACAGAGAACTAGTTAGGTTAACTAGTTTAATTAGGTTAATTATCTAGGTAAACTTGGTTAACTAGCTAGGTTAACTAACTAGGTCAAATATCTAGGTTAATTAGGTTCGTTAGGTTAACATGCTAGGTTAACTAGGTTCGCTAGGTTAGAGGAAAAATTTACTTTAGAGCATTAGGTGAGAAGGGTTAGAGAAATGGAGTTCCTTTGCAATTTAATTGGGTTCTGTCCTAGGAAAAGAAGTGTTAGAAAAATAATGTGTGTGTGTGAGAGAGAGAGAGAGAGAGGAATAGCTAGAACAGAATTTGGGTTCTGTCCTAGGGAGAGAAGTGTTTAGTGAGGTCATTTTGCAAAGGTTTTTGATTTTTGAACAGACCACTATTTTTCTAGGAAAATAATTTAGGAAAGTTTTATTTTCAAGATGATCCTTCCTAGACTTTTATTGTTGATTTTATCTTTTCATTGAAGTGGTCATGTTATATCTTTTCATTGAAGTATGGATTGATTGTGCCCATGTTTCCTTTTGTTGTTTCCAGGGAATGAAGCGCGGTGGCCTATGTTTTGCCGGAATGTTGATTCATTTCCGTTCCGGAAAATTTCAGGTGCTCGATTTGTCCACTTTTTTAACAAAGGTCATGCCAAAATTTTCCGTGAATTTCGGCATGACTTGTGCTACAAACTAGGACATATCGAGTGCCCGCAATTTGCCGCACCGGGAAGGAGTCAACGTTCCTTCAAAGCATGGGCCTTTTTATGTCATTATTCATTTTATTAGGTCTAGAATTAATTGACTAGATTTAATCATAGGAAACATGGCTAGCAACGATGAAAGACATGGTTCTTGTGACTGCGACAATGTGTACCTGGCGACAGAGGAATTTTTGAGGGAAGCCGATGATCAACAGTTCATGTTGCTGGGTCCACCTGTCACATCGGAGGCTGAGACCGACATCGCGACCAGCACTGAGACTGAGACCGGCGCTGAGACTGAGACCGGCATCGAGACCAGCGCTAAGACTGAGACCAGCGCTGAGACTGAGACCGGCGCCGAGACTAGCAGAGCCGGTATAGAACTGAAAGCAAAGAGGCAATGGCTTCCTAACAAGCTCAGGACTACTAGACTAGTGGTCACAGAGGTGGACGACGGCAATTTTGAGCCAAACGTGCCTGAGGAAACGCGCGCGTGCTATGACAATTAAATAGGCTGCATCATACGGACAAGCGCCACCATCAAGGACAAGAAACTAAACAAGATAGATATATGGCCCTCCCTCCTAAAGAAGCTGCACCAGATATTCTTATTCCCGGGCCGGAATGAAAAGGATTATAAAGATCCAGATAAGGACATGACAATGAAGAAGATAAACAAACATGCCATGAGCAAGTTTAGCGACGCGTTGGCTGCCTGGAAAGCAAGGGTGAAATATCGGATCATCAATGAAAAGGAACCCTACTCCGAGATTGTAAAGGATAATCCGATAATCACGGCAGAGCACATTGAAATATTCAAGGTGGCTTGCGACGCTGAAGCTGCCAAAAAAAGTTGAAGTACATGAAGGGGCTTCAATAGAAGAACATTGGGTGCCACCACCTCAGAAGTCGTGGTTACGGTGGGAAGAGGTCCATATGGGCCAAGGAGGACGCGAAAGTCGCGAGTCTAGGCATCCTAGACCCCTTGGCAGAGTTCACTGTCCCAGAGGAGCATGACGTCCTTAGGGCCCGGCACCGTTGGGACCTAGTGAAGAAGGTTTTCGAAAAGAAAGCGATCACAACGGAGTTCATGAGACTGCTGGTAATTTTAGTTTCTGATCAATTCGACTGCATGTTACTCATATTTGTAAATGATCCTTGTGACTTTTGCGGAGAGAGCAGCACAGGATTGCGGCCGAAATTGACTCACTCTCTGAGGTGTTGGCGAGGCCCAAGTGGGACACTCCATTCAACCGGGCATTGAACATATTGAAAAGACTCCCGGTGGAGACTCGACCATCGTATGGACGCGTGCACGGTGTCGGAGACGGCGCCACGTGGAAGTTAACTGAAGAGAAAGGAAAGACGGAGGTTAACTGAAGAAAACTTCGACAAGAAGGTTGAGATTGCGGTTAAAAAGAAATCATTTGAGACAGTCGCAACAGCGGTAGCTACCGCAAAACAGGTGCTTGTAGATATGTCTACTACCTTGGTTCCGGTCGTTTTCAATTGGAGCAGGCAAAATCCAGAAAAAAATGCAACAGACTTTTGCCTTGCTGACTTCCTTAGGAGCAGCTCGACTAGCGTTGCACCAGCACCTGCAGCTGCACCAACTCCCACATCGGCTCCTGCACCTTCTCCCGCACTGGCTCCCGCACCTGCTTCGGCATTGGCTCCGACATTGGACGTGCTCGGCGGTGCTTCGTCTTTGGCTGAGCTCGACGCCCTCACAGTATCTATCACACCGGCCCCCTTCAATAAATGTATAATCTCCCGTTTTCGTTGCCTTTTGGATGTATCACGTCGTAGACTTTTCTTTGCAGTCCGACGAAACCCCGTGCACCATATTGTACACTATCGGCGACCAGAAGGTTGACGTGGGGAAGGTGACGATAATGGAGCCAAAGGAACCATTGTTCCACAGCCGGTCGATCCCCCGGAAGTCTTCAAGGTTTCCGTGGCTAGTGTCAAACCGGGCCACGAGAATTTGGCTCCTCTGGTACTAGTGGGGGATGACGACGAGACCCCGCGGCTGCTTGGTGATTGTTGCGATGGGTGGGTCCTATTGTGGCCAAAGAGTCTGCTTAGTCTGGAGGCGGCCGGGAGCACACCCATGAGCATGCAGTTAGGTATGAACATCAACACCTCGCCTACTCCATTAGTCGCTGGTGACATTGCCATAGATGAGGATGGCGATGGCGATGACACTCAATAGTATGTCAATACTGGCCCTACTTAGGGTTTGAGCGTCATGAGTCCGTGCCTGAATTGCTACCCTCGGAGTCTGAACGTATTATGGACAACCTTCCGGTAGTAAAGAAGTCTAGGAAGAGACTGAGGAAAGGCAAAAAAGTTGCTGCTATGATCCAGCCGCCTCAATAGCCTCGGGTTCAAGACCGTATAGATATCCCCGGTGCGGCAAAATGGCATATCCTCGGTCAACCAATCCTACCTGAAGCAGCGCTAGCGGCCAGATTTGGCGATTTAAGGAGACTTCATGACGATGTGCTATGGATAGAGAAAGGCGTCATCGCCTCAAAAAATCCAGGATACACACTCTACGTGGTTAACGTGCCGCGGGGATTGTCGTACGTCGACACATTCCCCGCAGAGAAGTTCTTCCTTCAATTCGATTACATCTTCGACATGTTTCACTTGAAGAAGCTGGATTTTGCGTTTGTCAACCTTTATGCTTTGCACATGAACTACCTCACCAGGGTTGAGCAGATACCTCATATCTGTGTCGCTGACCCGTACTTCATGCATGAGGGCTTCTTGGGAGTCTGCGCAAAGCACCGTGAATACGCGAGGGAATACATCGCCAATTTCATGCTCGCCAATAAGGACAAGGAGGCGATTCTCGTGCCTTATCACCCCCTATAAGTCATCCGTGCGGATATCCTTCCTTTGATTTCAATCATTCATTTGCACGGTGGAGGCTAATTAATTTGAGGTGTACTTATTTTGCGTAGTGGCGGGAGTGCCGTCCTCATCATCCTCTACCCCCAATACTCCCACACTCTTTACTTGGACTCGTTGAAGAACTTAACAAAAAGGATTACACCCACATCAAGTCTGTTCTCGACAGTGCTATGTTTTACTATGGCACATGGGGTGGAGAGGTCAAGGACAAGAAGAAAAGGGACGGCAGGCCCGCCTTCGGCCATAAGACCGACTTCTGCTACATCCAGCAACCGAGTGATTCTCTTAATGATGGATTCAATGTCCTACACCACATGCTGGAGTACAGACGGGATCACCAGAACCTTCGCATGTCACCTACATCCAGCGATGCCCAAATTCTGCAATGGGCAAAGAACTTAGGAGATATCGAGGATCATCGACTTTGAGCTGAGTTCTATCACATCCAACGTGAACTTTCCCAAATCATCATGATGGAGGTCGTCGGAAAAACAGGGATGTTCTACGAAGAAGGACAAATGTCGCGGGAAGACGTCCGAACATGCATAGCTGCTCAGCGTCTCGACCTGAAGCCTTTCACTAAGCTTGGGGACTATCTCCCTGACTTGGATGGATGGCACAACATGGAGTGATTGTTGATATATGGCAATGTATCCGTTTAGTCCATACTATCTATATGGCGAAACTTTGAATTATGCACGACGAAACTTTATTTGTGATGTAATTAAACCGTCCTCCTCGCCTAGCGAAGATCACTCTAGTTAGGGCATTTTGGGTATGATGAACTTTGTTATTTATGCTTATGATATGTTGCTTCTATTTTTGCCAAGTCTGTCTCTTTCTGTTGCTCAACTATATATGTTGCATATCATTGACTCATGTGACGATGCAGGTGTATAGATCATCAATGGAGAAGAAGTGCTACACCAGGAGTATACGACGAGTGGCCGGAATGTCAGGCCCAGGTGTACCGGTTTCTGGTTTCCGAGCGACAGCCATTAGTTTGTTTAGGTTCACGCAAAGCGATAGCTCTTCCTGCGTATATCATTGTTTAGATGGATGACAATGTAGTTGCAAGTAATCGAGACTTGTATCACTATTTTCAAGATGATGACGAGAGACCACTTTGTGTTGGATGATGATTATGATGATGACATGATTTGATGAGACTATTTGTATGTATACACTATGATTACATTTGTATGTGTATGCTATGCTAAAGATTGTTGTATAAAGCCTATTCAAATACAAAAGAAATATGCAGAAAAAAACAGAAACTAATAAAACTAGAAGTAGTGAGGGGAGCAAAGTTAGCAATAGCCCTCCCTTACCAGTAGCGCTTCCTGCTAAAAAGCATTGCAGATATTAGCAGCAGCGCTCTGCACTAAAGCGCACTACTGCTAGCCATGTATAGCAGTAGCGTGGGACGACATGCGCTACTGCTACACGTTAGATGTAGCGCCTTGACGGTAGCGCGTCCTCCCGCGCTACTGATAGGGAAAAATACCGGCACTACTACTAGGGTTTTCCCTAGTAGTGTCCGTTTACCGGACGTTGGATGGCCACCTCCACATACGACGTATACCTGGTGGATACACCCAAAGAGGATGACGACAATGACAAGAAGGATCCGGTTGAGGACAAGCCTGCCGAAGCACCTCCAAAGCATCGACGTCAACGCCGCCGCTCAAAATCACGTCGCGAAAAAGACAACAATACCAGCACCGAAGACAATAACACTCCGGAGAACGCTGAAGACCCCGAAGCCCCTGTCGAGCCAACATTCGAATCGAATGATTGGGAGGATGGGCAAGTTAACCCTGATGATCCTATCGGGAACAAGGACTCAGAGGATAGTAACTACCTGTCGATCTTCAAAGAGGATGTGAGCCTCGGCGAGGAAGATTTCATCATGCCGGAGGAACCCCTTGAATAAGAGCGCTTTAAGCGCCGGCTAATCGCCATTGCAAGAAGCGTGAAAAGGAAGTAGTAGCAGCTTCAAGTTGATCAGGATTTACTCAATGATAGATTGACTAATGTCCTAGCAGCCGAGGAGTATGGCCTCGAACGCCCCACTAAGAGTTACCAAAGAGCAAGCTATTACCACAATTCGATGACGAGGCCCTTGAGCCAATACCGCCAAAGCACAAAACTACTGAAGAGCCCGACCGACCACCACGTGGACGGGACAGACCGACTACTCATGTCGAACACTAGCCCGCGCCACCCTACCGTCGGGGCAGGGATGCAGCGGCCCCGGGCTACACCTACGACCTACGCGAGGACCTGGAGAATAGAGTCGGTCAGACAAGATCAATCTATGGATCAGGCCTGGCGTGACAGGCACAACGTCACTCGAGCCGAGAACCGCATTCGGACTTCATCTGAACTGCGCCGCGACATCACTTGATACAGAGACGCCGCACACCCCTTATGCTTCACCGATGAGGTTATGGAGCACCAGTTCCCCAAAGGATTTAAACCTGTGAACATCGAATCATACGATGGTACGACGGATCCCGCAGTATGAATCAAAGATTTTCTTCTCCACATTCACATGGCTCACACTGACGACCTCCACGCCATCAAGTATCTGCCCTAAAACTCAAGGTGCCAGCACGGCACTGGCAGAACAGCCTCCCAGAAAACTCTATTGGAAGCTGGGAAGACTTGGAGGACGCCTTTAGAGACAACTTCCAAGGTACCTATGCTCGGCCTTCAGACGCTGATGACCTTAGTCACATAATCCAGCAACCCGGAGAGTCAGCCCAAAAACTCTGGACCAGGTTCTTAATTAAAAAGAACCAAATTGTGGAATGTCCGAACACCGAAGCCCTCACGGCCTTTAAACACAGCGTCCGAGACAAGTGGCTCGCCGAACACCTCGGCCAAGAAAAGTTGAAGTCCATGGTATCCATTACCGCACTTATGACCCGCTTTTGCATGGGAGAATATAGCTGGCTTGCTTGTAGAAGCAACAACACCAGTGACCGTGGCACCTCCGAAGCCAGGGACGGCAATGGCAAGCCACGACGCAACAAGCACAAGCGTCGAAGTAACAACCAAGATGCCGAGGACACGACGGTTAATGCTAGATTCAGTGGCTCTAAACCCGGTCAGCGGTAGAAGCCATTTCAAGGAAACAGAGATGGTCCATCTAGTTTGGACAAAATAGTCGATCGGCTTTGCCAGATTCATGGCACCCCCGATAAACCGACCAATCACACTAATATAAATTGTTGGGTCTTTAAACAGGCCGGCAAGCTTAATGCCGAACACAAGGGGAAAGGGCCACCAAGAGAGGACGACGATGAAGAGCCTCACTCACAGAACACAGGGGGACAGAGGAAATTTCCCCCCGATGTCAAAATGGTGAACATGATGTACATCACTCACATCCCTAAATGTGAGCGCAAGCATGCATTAAGGGACGTCTACGCCATGGAGCCAATCGCCCCAAAATTTAACCCATGGTCAGCTTGTCCAATCACTTTCGATCGCAGAGACCATCTGACCAGTATCCGTCACGGAGGCTCGGCCGCATTGGTTCTCAATCCAATTATCGACGGATTCCAGCTCACGCGAGTCCTTATGGATGGCGGCAACAGTCTCAATCTGCTTTCTAAGGGCACCGTCCGTAAAATGGGCATTGATCCATCAAGAACCAAACCTACTAAAACCACCTTTAAAGGGGTAATACCCGGCGTAGAGGCCTATTGCATAGGATCCATAATGCTGGAAGTCGTCTTCGGCTCACCGGATAACTTCTGAAGAGAAGACCTGATCTTCGACATTATCCCGTTCTGAAGTGGCTATCACGCACTACTCGGACGAACCAATTTCACCCGTTTAAATGCAGTCGCGCACTACGCATATCTCAAGCTTAAGATGCCTAGAACACATGGCGTTATAACAGTCAATGGAAACATGGAGTGCTCCCTCCATATGGAGGAGCATACCACGGACCTTGCGACCGAGATGCAGGGTGGCCTCGCTAAGCCGAAAACTACACTGGCAGTCAAGCCCCCGGACACTATTTAACGAGTCCGGTCTACCCTGCAGAACGACAGTCCGGCTCATCTAGAACTAGATTAGCAATTCGGCCTCCGCCAATGCCCTAGCCTGATAGCGGCATACATACCACGTGTAGATAACTACACGTTAAAAATACCATGGGCAAGGACGGAGGCATTCTAAACATAGGGTCCACGATACGGCTTGACCCTATCCGGACCTACATATTGATCCTCCTTTTTCTTCTTATTTTTATTTTTCAGGTTCTTTATAGCCCGCATCAATTTCTAGAGCTAACAAGGGCCCCTTCTAGGCCCCTTATACATACTCGATTGTCGATCCTCTCAAAGGATCCTAAACCAAGGTGAAAAGTGGCGCAGACATGCGGCAGTATGTCAAAAGGATCTTCTAGATCATTTTTCAAATGTAGGACATGTATATAGCTTTCCCTTGCTCTCGGCATGTAAAATAGTCAGGATGGTTATTGCGTCTTCTGTAAAAATACGTTTTGACATGCCAATCAGGTTATAATGGAAACAGATTCGCCCAGCCTTGTTTGGTATTGGCCTTTTTTTCTCTGTTTTCCCACTTTACGTTCAAATTGGCATATACAACTTGGTACGACTTAAATCGCCAGGGGCTCTATTCAAGCCATATACATATCTTCAACAATAGAAAGTTCGAACACTCTCAGAGTATACTTCGGCGTCCCGAATACTGCATTATATGCATCGGCTCCGAATCACGTCTTTGGTCAATAGTTGGGTTTCCCGGCTCCTGTGCTTGCCACCTTACGTTCCGTTTTTCGGCTATGGTAGTAAAGGGAGAACTACTGCGACTATGTTTCCGGCTAGCCCGGTCAAGCACCTCGGTAGAGAAAGCCGAAAACTGACTGTCGTGATGCGGTGAGAGCAGGTCCGCAATTCGGTGACTTATTAAATCTCTAGCGATTTGTTCTGTATTACACGAAGGTCTGGCTTTGTTGAGACACGCGTCTAAAGGCATCTAAGTTTGATAGCTGCATACGCACTAGGGGCTATCTTACAACCCCATTGTCAGACTCCTATGGCTAAGTGAGAGTGGTAAAGCTGCATAGTCTGATTGCCTCGCTCTCCGCACTAACACCTCCTTTATGGACCAAGACGTTGGGTCAAGATTGATTATGTGCTACCCCGAACACCCCCATACTAGTTACATGGGGGCTGAAGCGGACGACTGGCAATCTCTCAAAGATACAAATGGCCGCATAGGAGGAGAATTAATTCAAGATAACAGGCACAAATATATTATAGCAGCCTCGGTTAATGATAAAATGCATGGGTGGCTCGGATACATTTACTCAAACATAATATCCTTCGAGCATTGACCCTCTATCAAACGGGCACCCTCAAGGACATCGTCGAAGTAGCGCTCTAGCGTGCGGTGGACCTTGTCTGCAGACGGACCTTCAATGGCTACGCTGGCGGCCTTCATCTTTGCCAAGTGCATCTTGACACACGCAAAGGCCATCCGCGCGCCCTCAATGCATGCCGAGCGCTTTACTGCCTCAATTCGAGGCAAGGCGTCGCCGAGTCGCTTGACCAGGCCAAAGTAGCTATTTGGAATGGGTCCGTCTAGCCATAGCCGGACTATGATGTCTTTCATGGCCAAACCAGACATCTTGTGCAACTCGGCCAACAGCATCATCTGATTATTCAGCAGCACTGGCCACTCCGGTGCCAAGTACTGCAACCAGAAGAGCTTCTCCGTCGTGTTCACTTCTCGGGCCCAGAAATACTCGATGGCGTCGGCAGCACTCCTCGGGAGATCCACAAAAGCGTCTGGAGCACTCCACAGTCAATTTAGCAAAGCATATCTCCGACCGCCGAATATACTCTGTAAGAGAAAAGGCTTACCAGCCGCTATATGTCCGACTTGCTTGATCTCCTCGCGAGCCGCCCGGGACTCGGACCGAGCCTCCTTCGCAGCTTGAAGAGCCTTGGTGAGCTCGGCAGCTTGGGCCTTGTTTCTCTCCTCCAAGGACTCACACTTGGTGGCGGCTTCCTAGAGCGCCTACTCTACTTCGGTCACCCTCGCCTCATACAGAAGGAGGGCGACCTTTTTGTCCTCTACATCCGCAGCCGCTTTCTTTGTGGCTACTTTGCTTTCCCTCACCTCCTCCTTAGCTTCAGCAAGGGCATTCTTGAGGGCCTCAACCTCGGTCGCGTTACCTACAACCATTTACATCGCGGTGCATGTGCTCAAACAGTGAGTTCACATTATAGTTTAGGCTTGTTAAGGGGTCTCTTTAAAAAACAAAAAGCATACCCTAGGCCTCATCGAACCGCTTGTTGATATGGTCGATCTCATCATCAGCCAGCTACAGTTTCCGCTAGAGTTCGGATACTTCAGCATCGTTAGCTGAAGCCGCCAATAGTGAAGCATGTTTATCAAAATAGATGAACGCGTTATCTCCGTCGACTATTTGATCCTCTATCCGGCTCATTTTTTCGAAGACCCAAATAGAGTCTCAGGGGATACTATTTATATACATGCATATCCTTCCAATATGAAAAGTGGCTAAAGATTGTCATATAACTTACCTCAAAACCTGTTAGCATGCTAGTGAAAGCTTCATTCAGACCACTTTTAGCGGACTGGACCTTCTCAACCACCGCATCCATCAGGGTACTGTGCTCTTCCACGACGGAAGCACATTCAAGTGCTTCCGTCAACATATCCGGCGCCTCCGGATTGATAGAGGTCGCCGGTGGAGTCAACATTCCCCCTTCCCTTGAAGGAGGCTGCTCGCTCGACTCCGGACTCACGTGGGTCTCCGGAGTGGTATTCGGCTGGGGGCCGGACTGATCCAGGTCCCCGTCATCACTTTTCCATGGGGGTAGTGCCCGCATGTTTTCGGCAGCTGAGGCATCACCCTCAGGTGCCGCTTCAGCGGCCTTCCGCACCTCCCCCTAGCCTGGCGAAGTCCCTTCGGATAATGCCTCGGTGTCATCCGTGGCTCGCTGAGGCGTTTCGCTCTCCATCATCTCCGTCACCAATGAGTTTCTCGAAGACGACGATAGTTGGGGGAGATCATGGGCCCGACTGAAAATACGTAAATAAAATGTTATCGTACGATCTGTATGAAGGCCAAATGTACGTATGATGTGAGTCGCATTGGAGGCCAAATGTTATCGTACCCATGATGTGAGTCGCATTGGAGGCCCAAATTTGAACTCAGGAGTGGCGGCCCATATGGCGTCACGAGGTTTAGTGACATAGAACCACTCCTGCTGCCATCACTTCATGGTCTCCACGAAGGCCCCCTGGGACCAAGTGACGTTGGGAAGCATGCTCACCATGGCGCACCCGCACTCCGCGTGTTGGCCGTCCACCACTTTTGGCTTCACATTGAAGACCTTGAGCCATAATCCAAAGTGAGGGGATGCAGAGGAACGCCTCACACACGACGATGAATGCCGAGATGTGGAGGAAGGAATTTGGGTGAAAGTCTAGCCCATAGTAGATCATGAGCCCGCGGATGAAAGTGGGGAGAGGAAACCCTAATCTGCGAAGAAAGTGGGGGGTAAATACAACCCTCTCATTGGATTCTAGAGGTGGGATGATCTGCTTTTTGGCAGGAAGCCGGTGGGCGATTTCAGCGGCCAGGTACCCCGCTTCCCGGAGTTCCTTGATGTTCTCCTCCATGACGGAGGAGACCATCCACTTCCCCTGAGCTCCAGATCCGTACATGGTAGGAGTTTTTGCTGGGGACAGAATGAATTGAACTTGGGCGCTGGAGCTTGAGGGCGAATGGGCTGAGGAGGAAGAAGGCGAGGGGTAAAAAGATGGGTCCTTATCTCCTTATAAAGGAAGTGAATATCAAGTGTCTCCCCCACGAGCCTTAAAACTCACCTATTCCCAAGGGTTGTGCTAACGACAGGGTTGGATTACCCAAACCCTTATTGATGATAATCACGTAATAAGGGGACACGATCTCTGCTTTGACAGGACATGTCAATAAGGACTGCACTTTGAAATGTGAAGCGTGAGGTTTAAAACGGTTTGAAATAATAATAAGGCCAGGACATAACATCTCGCCGAAAAAGTTGTCAGTAGACACGACTTATTTTTTTAAAGTATTTTTTCCCTTGTGGTTCGGGGTTGTGACGGTTATACAGAGCCAAACATAGTTCCTTTGACCAACTGCTTTGGAGTATTCGGAGGAGGAACCCGCCTTGCAATGTCGAAGACAATCTGCATGCCGGACACATCATCATTGAAGCCTGGTTCAGGGGATACTGAGGGAGTCTTGGATTAGGGGGTCCCTAGGCGTCTAGGCTACGTGATATGGGCTAGATTGATGGGCCAAGAAGATACAAGTTCGAAGGGCCTTCCCCCGTGTCCAGATGGGACTCTCCTTTATGTGGATTGCAAGCTTGGCATTCGGAGTGAAGATTCCTTTCTTTGTAAACCGACTCTGTACAACCCTAGGTCCCTCCGGTGTCTATATAAACCGGAGGGTTTAGTCCGTAGAGGCAATCATAATCAGATAGGCTAGACATCTAGGGTTTAGCCATTATGATCTCGAGGTAGATCAACTCTTGTAACCCCTATACTCATCAAAGTCAATCAAGTAGGAAGTAGGGTATTACCTCTATCAAAAGGGCCCGAACCTGGGTAAACATCGTGTCCCCTGCGTCCTGTTACCTTTGATCCTCAGACGCACAATTCGGGACCCCCTACCCGAGGTCGGCCAGTTTTTTCACCGACAGCAAGCCTTTCACCAAGTGGTGCATCAAGGACATAATTCTTTTATGCAGTTATGAGGATAATCCTACGAACCTAGTACATGTACTTGCTACCATCATCTTTTAACTTAGCTTTCTCTAGGAACGCATTAAAATTCAGGGGAACTCGGGCCATTGATCTACAACATAGATATGCAAAACTGTAAAACTAAGTTCATGATAAATTAAGTTCAGTTAATCAAATTACTAATGAACTCCCTCTTAAATAAACATCCCTTAAGTCATCTAAGTGATACGTGAACCAAATCTACTAACCCATGTCCGGTCATCATGTGAGATTGGGTAGTCATCATGGTGAACATCTCTATGTTGATCACATCTACTATATGACTCACGTTCGACCTTTCGGTCTCCAGTGTTCTGAGACCATGTCTGTACATGCTAGGCTCGTCAAGTAACACAAGTATTCTGCATGTGCAAAATTGTCTTACACCCGTTATATGTGAACGTAGAATTTATCACACCCGATCATCACGTGGTGCTTTGAAACAACGAACTTTGGCAACGGTGCATACTCAGGGAGAACACTTTTATCTTGAAATTTAGTGAAGGGATCATATTATAATGCTACCGCCGTTCTAAGCAAAATAAGATGCATAAAGGATAAACATCACATGTAATCAAAATATGTGACATGATATGGCCATCATCATCTTGTGCTTTTGATCTCCATCTCCAAAGCATCGTCATGATCTCCATCTTCACCGGCTCGACACGTTGATCTCCATCGTAGCGTCGTTGCATCGAAGTCATCATGCCAACTATTGCTTCTACAACTATCGCTAACACATAGTGATAAAGTAAAGCAATTACATGGCGCTTGCACTACATACAATAAATAGACAACCCTAAGGCTCCTGCGGTTGTCGATATTACAAAACATGATCATCTCATACATCAACATATATCACATCATATCTTGACCATATCACATCACAACATGCCTTACAAAAACAAGTTAGATGTCCTCTACTTTGTTGTTGCAAGTTTTACATGGCTGCTACAGGCTTCTAAACTACAACAAAATACACTTCCGTGATGATACGTGTTTGTCAAAGTATGTCACGTTTTCTGTCATGCATGTATGTCCATGATGATTTTATGACATAATCAAGATAGTCATACCTGTTGAGGGAATCCTGGATTAGGGGGTCCTCGGATGTCCGGGCTATTTGGTATGGGCTAGACTGATGGGCCATGAAGATACAAGCAAGAGACTTTCCCCCGTGTCTGGGTAGGAATACCCTATGCGTGGACGGCAAGATTGGTGTCCGGATATGTTATTTCCTTCGCTCACAAACCGACTCTGTACAACCCTAGGCCCCTCCGGTGTGTATATAAACCGGAGGGTTTATTCCGTAGAGGATATCATAATCTTCTTAAGCTAGACATCTAGGGTTTAGCCATTACGATCTCGAGGTAGATCAACTCTTGTAACCCCTATACTCATCAAATACAATCAAGCATGACGTAGGGTTTTACCTCCATTAAGAGGGCCCAAACCTGGGTAAACATTGTGTCCCACTCGTCCCCTGTTACCATTGATCCTCAGACGCATAGTTCGGAACCCCCTTCCCGAGATCGGTAGGTTTTGACACCAACATTGATGTTTTCATTGAGACTTCCACTTTGTCGCACAGGTCTATAGTACTATAGTCTGATTGCCTATCTCTCCTCGCGTAGACCTCCTTCACGGACCACGACGTTGGATAAATTTGGTAAACGCGCCATGCCAAACACCCCTAGCAGTACTTATACGGGGGATGAGGGCGACGACTCGCAAACTTTCAGAATTTAGCGGCCGCACAGGAAGAAAATAACTTAAGAGCAAAGGCATGAATATATTACAAGCCTGGGTATAGAACAAAATTTTTACAACTCGAGTACATCTACTCAAATATAACGTCCTTTGAGCATTGGCCCTCTACTACTCGGGTACCCGCCAGGACATCTTCAAAGTATCTCTCCGGCTTGCGGTGGTCCTTGCCTTCGGGAGGGCCTGCGACCGCCACATCAGCATCCTTCATCTTCACCTAATGCATCTTGACACGGGCGAAGGCCATCCGCGCACCCTCTATGCATGTCAAGTGCTTCACAGCTTCAACTCGAGGTAGCACATCAACGAGTCGCCTCACCAAACCGAAGTAGCTGCTAGGAATTGGCTCGGGTGGCCAAAGTCGGACTATTAAATCCTTCATGTCCAAGCCGGACATCCTATGCAGCTCCATTAGCTGCTTCATCTGGTCGTTCAGAGGCGTCGGATGCTACGGCGCAAGGAACTGCGACTAGAACAACTTCTTAGTTGACTTCCCCTCCTGGGCTTGGAAGAACTGTGCGGCATCAGCGGCACTCCTCGGAAGATCCACAAACGCATCTAGAGAACTCCACAACTATGTGTGTAACGCATACCACTGACCACCAAAAATACTCTATAAGAGAAAGGCCTTACCAACCACTATCTTCTTTGCTTGGTGGATCTCCTCGTGAGCTCTTCAGGACTCCACCCATGCCGGCTTAGCATCTTGAAGAGCTTTGGCTAGTTCGGACGATTGAGCCGAAGCCTTCTCCTCCAAACCCTCACACTTGAGGATGGCGTCCTTCAGCTCTTGCTCGACCTCGGCCACCCGAGCTTCGTGTTGTCAGCGGGCGACCTATTCGCTCTTCAGCTCTGCAGCCGCTTTTGTTAGTGGCTGCCTTGTTTGCCTTCGCCTCTTTTTGGGCTTTGGCAAGGGCACCTTTGAGGGTCTCGACCTCAGCTGTACCCACTATGCCCATAAACAAAAGCATTACATGAGTTCATCTCTAAATATCTATCTCTTACGATATACAACCAAACTTTTAACTACACATACCATGTGTCTCATCGATCCGCTTGTTAACGCGGTCGATTTCAACATCAGCCAACTTCAGTTTCTGATTGAGTTAGGAAACTTCAGCGGCCTAGGCGGTTGCCGCCAATAGGGAAGCCGTTACAAAATAGGCAAATAGGTTAGCTCTTCCAAATACTATGTGATCCTTTGTCTGACTTTTCCTCAAAACCAGGCAGAGTCTCAGGGGCTACTGTCATTGTATAGGTATATTCCTTTATATGGAAAAAGCGTCTAGAGCATTATGTAGAATACCTCGAAGCCTGTCAGTAGGCTGGTAAAATCTTCGTCCAGTCCGCTCCTAGCGGACTGAACCTTCCCTACTACCGCACCCATCAGGGTGCGGTGCTCCTCCACATTGGAAACACGTTGCAGTGCTTCCACTAGAGTCTTCGGCGCCTCCATATTAGTGGAGGTCACCGATGGAGCCGACGCTCCCCGCTCCTTCGAAGGGGGCTTCTCGCTCGATCTTGGAGCCACATTGGTCTCCGGGAGAATGTCCGGCCGGGTCTCGGATTGTTGATAGTCCCCACCATCGGTTGGCATAGGGGTGACCTCCCCTATGTCTGCGGCGACTGAGGTGTTATCCTCGGGCGCCTTCTTGACAGCCTCGCCCGCCCCTCCATGGCCAGGAGAGGTCCTTCGGGATAACACCTCTGTGAAATCCGCGGGGAGGGGCGAGGGGCCTCGTGGTGGCGTCTCACTCTCTACCATCTTATGTGCAGAGAACTCCTCTCCGATAGCGAAGTGTTTGGGAGTTCACGGGGAGGGCTGAAAGATGCACAACGTGATAACTTATATAATGAAAATAAGAAGACTGAAAGATGAACAGTAAGTGTTCGGATACTTATGTTTCGGCAAGGGGCTTCGCCGTGGGAGGTTTTTTGGAGACCAGTTCGACATCTGAGTCCGAACTGTCGTGGAGGATCATTCCCCCCCTTGGGTGCCTCCCCCTTTGGGTCTTCAGAGGCCGCCCTCTTCTTCTTCGTCCCCTTGCGGGGGGAGTCGCTTTCCACCTCCTCCTCCTCTCCCTCTTCCTCGTCTCCCTCATGGGAGGAGGGGGCCTGGGTCTATCCGACACAATGTCTGAAGGACCCTTATGGCGGGGACCGCTCTTTGTATCTTTGCCCTTCTTCTTCTTGGCCTTCTTCTCCTGCGCCTGATACGGTGCTAGGACCAGCATCTCCGTCAGCTAGGCTGTGGCTGTGTCTTCAGGCAGCAGTGCCGGACAGTCGATCCGCTCCGCCTTCGCCGTCCAGCCCTACATGAATGACGACAATATAACTTAGGTAATGTTCAAAATACTGACCGTATTCTTCTTCGGAAAGGATATGTTTACCTCTGACGCCGGATGCTCGATGTCGAGTCCGATGTCCTCGTTCTTCTTCGGCCATGCTTCTTGGGCCTTGAAGAGCTGCTTCCAGATGTCTTCGTGCGTGGTGCCGATGAAGTGCTTCAAGGTCCGTGGCCCCTTCGAATTGAACTCCCACATGTGAGAGGCCCAGAGTTGGCAGGGGAGGGTGCAGTGAAAAACCATCACCTTGATCACGTTTGTGAGACCGACATTCTTTCTTATCATATTGGTGATGCGTTTTTTTAGGATCTACACCTCCCTTGTGGATCCCCAGTCCAGGCCCTTAGCGGTGCACGAGGTAAACCTCGTAGGGGGTCCGGATCTGAACTCAGGAGTGGCCGCCCAGTGGGCATCACGAGGTTCGGTGATGTTAAACCACTCCTGCTACCATACCTTGACGGTCTCCACAAAGGCCACCTTTGGCCAGACGGCGTTGTGGAGCTTGCTCACCATGGTGCCGCCGTAGTCCACATGCTGCCCGTCAACCACCTTCGGCTTTAGATTGAAGACCTTGAGCCATAGGCCAAAGTGTGTGGGGGGATACAGAGTAGCGCCTCACACACGACGATACACGCCGATATATGGAGGAAAGAATTCAGGGCTAGATCATGGAAATCTATCCCATAGTAGAACATGAGGCCCCGGATGAAGGGATGAAGGGAAAATCCTAGTCCTCAGAGGAAGTGAGGAACCTCTTTCGTCGGGCTCCTGAGTGGGGATGATTGTATCCTAGGTAGGGAGCCTATGCGCGATATCCATGGACAGATATCCCGCCCGCAGAGCTCCTTGACGTCCTTCTCAGTGACAGAGGAGGTCTACCACTTGCCCTTTGAGCCAGATCCAGACATGGCCTGAGAGGTTGGTGGCAGTGGGAAAGATTGAGATTTTTGGGCTAAGAAGAGGGGGAGGCTGGGGAAGGAAGAAGGCGTGGGGAAAAACAAGAATCTTACCTTCTTATATAGATGGTGAATACCAAATGCCCCCCTCAAGCCATAAAACTCCACTGTTCCCAAGGGGTCATGTGAATGGCATGGTTGGATTACCCAAAACCGTATTGATTAGGACCCCGTAATGGGCGGGCATGATCTATGTTTTGACAAGACGTGCCAATGGAGGCTGTGCCTTGAAACGCGAAGCGGGAGGTGTGAAAATGGTTTGAAATGTTAAGAGGCCAGATGTGACGCTTCGCCAAAAAAGTTGTCAGTAAAAAAGACACTGTTTTACCTGGATATCTAGCCTTTGCGGCTGAGGGTTGTAACTGTTATGCAGAGTCGGATACAGATGCTTTGTTTAGGGAATTGTTGCAAAGAATTTTAGGAGGAGGAACCAGCCTTGCACTGCCGAAGACAATTCGCATGCCGAACACATCGTCATCGAAGACTGGTTCAGGGGCTACTGAGGGAGTCTTGGATTAGGGGGTCCTCGGATGTCTGGGCTATTTAGTATGGGCCGGACTGATGGGCTGTGAAGATACAAGCAGAAGAATTTCCCCCGTGTCCAAGTAGGACTCCCCTATGCGTGGACAGCAAGATTGGTGTCCGGATATGTTATTTCCTTCCCTCACAAACCGACTCTGTACAACCCTACGCCCGTCCGGTGTGTATATAAACCGGGGGGTTTAGTCCATAGAGGCTATCATAATCTTCTTAAGATAGACATATAGGGTTTAGCCATTACGATCTCAAGGTAGATCAACTCTTGTAACCCCTATACTCACCAAATACAATCAAGCATGACGTAGGGTTTTACCTCCATTAAGAGGTCCTGAACCTGGGTAAACATTGTGTCCCACTCATCCCTTGTTACCATTGATCCTCAGATGCATGGTTCGGAACCCCCTACCCAAGATCGGTCGGTTTTGACGCCGACACATGTGCTGTCGTAGAAGTGTTCCATGACATTACCAAAATTATCATCACGGAAGTGTCCACTTCCATGACGATAAATCGTGCATCATAGAATTGCTTTCCTCAAGGGTAACCAACACGTAGCATCCACCATAACGAGTCGACGTTAAGCTATTGGGTTCCGGTTTGGATCCGATAACTCGTTAATGGCCCGAACCAATGGGGATTTTCCACGTGTAAAATTCTCAATGGCCAGAGGAACCACGAGTCGGCTCACCGTTGCGACATATGTCATCCACTCATTGGACATAAGGCGCCTATGATATATCGACATGTGGTACAACCCAACAGCAGCCCATTCCTCTAAAAAGGCCGGCCCGTTTGACTTGGTCAATAGGTAGCGGGCCGGCCCACAGAAATCATGTTAACGACATGTTCGCATATATCCCATTTACAACCCGCTAACTCATGCCCCGTTATGGCCTATCTGAATTAGGCCCAGTAGCATCATCTGGGCTGTCCAATATGATTCCAGCCTATTGTAACTTCCGGCCCATGTATGGCCCATGATGTCTTTAGGCCCATATGAGGCCCTTTGTAACTCTTGGCCCATTAACGACCCATGATGAAACTGGCCCGTAATGAACAGTGTATCGCTTTATACCCATTAACGGCCCATCATTCCATTGGGCTATTTCGAGCCCATGTTATCTTTCGGCCTTCTCAGGGCCCATTTATTTTGGGCTCATTTCCAGCATTCGGTTACTTACGGCCCGTTACCGGCCTTTTCTACCTATGGGCCAAATTCAGCCCGTGGTTACACTCGGCCCTTTGTGCCCCGTTAATCTGTTGGGCCGTTTTCATAGTGTCATCAAATACAGCCGATTAAGGACGACCTGTTATGGTTGGCCCATGAACAGACGATTCCAACTCTAGCCCGTTTACGGCCCATAAGGCGGTCCGTTATTGGCCCATGTTTGGCCAATCGATCATACGGCCCATAGAAGGCCCATTGATGCTACGCCCCATAGAAGGCCCATTGTTTCTACGGCCCATAGAAGGCTCATTGTTTCTACGGTCCTTAGGAGGCCCATGGTCACTACAACAAATATGTTGCCCATGGTTATTGTGGCCTAGTTTTAAAAAATAGGTTATTGCGGCTACTAGCAAACCGCGGAAATAGAACTACACTGACTACAAGCAAACAAATAAACAAGACAAAAAGGAAATAAATAAGCAAGCAACTTATGCTAGGCTATCACGGCTATTACACATATTACATCCACTGGGCAACAAAGTTCACCACCGGTGCAAATATAGGGAACAAAGCAGATTCTCACATACACTGGTTGTCAAAGTTGGCGACCAATGCAAATAAACTCCGCAGCAAAACAAGTCCAGAACTGAAACCACTTTAGAAGAGCTCAAGAAAAAATATCCTGGGTACCCATAATGCTGGCAAGATGCTTAGCAAGTTATTAACTTTCTCTTGTTTGACACTTAAATCCTCCAGCACTTGTTGTTGCACCAGAAAGTATGCATTTGAATTCTGCAGCGACTTCCTTGGTCCTTCGGCTTCTTGTCGCAGCACAGCTGACTGATGCCTTTCAGCTTGTAGCTAAGACTGAAGAAGCCGAAGTGATTCAGGCAGCGAGTTCGAAGAGCATGTGCCAGCGGTACTGGCCAGTAACTCGAACACTACATCAACACAAGACTGTGGGGTTGTCTCGGTGTCTACAAGATCGTCTTTATCACCGTTCTTGGATACCAACAGGGTTGTATCACTATCTTGAACCTTATCTACATTACTTTCTCTACCATTGCATAGTGGGGTGCTCTTCTCCAATATTCTGTTTGCATTCTACACGAGAAATAAGCAGACACATCACATGTTTAGCATGTAGTATACGAAACTGATTTTGTAAACCGTTTGACTCCCAAGGGCTTCCTTCTTGGAGACTCAAGGATGGTCGAATCCCCGGGGGTGCCATGTGGCTGTAGGGTTAGAAAACCTCACGTGACGCCATATCTCGCGCAAGCCCTCACTTTGGGTTAATTGCAGCTAGTGTGCCACGTCGCGATGCTCGGAGACATGGACTCAAGAGGGTGTGCCTGCCCGTGAGCTCGTTTGAGAGCGTCCCCTGAGGATTAAGGTGCCAAAGCTGCGGCAACAAGGTTTTAGCATGGTGTGGTGGTGGGCGAGGGGTGAGCCCAGGCGCACACACTGTACCCAGCCCCCGCACGCAGGACGCACGAGGTTAAGTGACGGGAAACTGTCATTCTTCCTAAAACAAGGTTTCAAAGGGCGAACACTGCAGCGAGAGAAAAGAAAGAAACTTCCCAACCCTTGCGAATGAAAGATGCGAAAACTCCAAATTTCATTCAAGAAGTTGCAAAACAGCTACAGAAAGCAAGCAAAAGAACAGTCGTGTACGGTACCAACTCTAAAATTCTTGTCATCCCACCAGCGCTGAGCATGGGGCGTCCACTAGGACGTGGGTGGGAGCCCCCGTGATGCATAGGGGCAGCACTCAGGAGACCCTGGGGCGTGTATAGCCCCAACTCATTATTATGTGAGAGTGTCACGGTCGGAGATCTTCATAGGCGCGAAGCCTTGGTCATGAGTAGAACTTCTAGAGATGCTGGATGTTCCAGGCGTTCTAGATGGGGATCTCGTCCTGCGTCTCCAGGCGCACGGCCTAAACAGGCCCTCCCACATGGGTGAGAGCTTATGAAGCCCTTCCCTGGACAGGACCCGCCTTAGGACGAGATCACCCACCTCGAGCGTCTTGGAGCGGACGCTGCGGCACTGATACCGCCACAGCGCTTGCTGGTACCTCGCTGCACGGAGCGAGGCTTGGAGGCGGGGTTCCTCCCCTAGCACGAGGCCCATCCCCCACGAGGCGTCCTGGCGTGCCTCGTCGAACGCCAAGACCCGCGTGGAGCGATGCTTTACCTCGTGAGGGAGGACCGCCTCGGCTCCATAGAGGAGGAAGAACAGAGTCTTGCCCATGGGCTTGGTCGTGGTGGTGCGGATGGACCACATCATGGACTGGAGCTCATCGACCTAGCCCCTGACGCAGGCCTCAAGCTTCTTCTTGATATCCCTCGCCTTGAGGCCCCTCAAAACCTCCACATTGGCGCGCTTGGCCTGGTCATTGCTCCGTGGGTGTGCCACCAAAGCGTAGCATATCTGCGTTCCAAGGTTAGAACAATATGTTTTGAAAAGGTTGCTCGTGAACTGAGAGCCATTGTCGGTGATGATGCGGTTAGGAACCCTGAAACGGCTCACGATGCCCTTGACGAACTTGACGGCCGAGCCGGCAGGGTTGGCGCGGACGGCCTCCACCTCCGCCCACTTGGTGAACTTGTCAATGGTGACATACAGGTAGCGGTAGCCCCCGAGCGCTTGAGGGAATGGGCCCAAGATGTCCATCCCCCAGACCGCGAACGACGACGAGAGCGGGATGGTCTGGAGGCCCTGAGCAGGCTGGTGGACCTGCTTAGCATGGAGCTGATAGGCGTCACAATAACTTACCAGCTCTGTGGCATCACTGAGCACCGTGGGCCAGTAGAATCAGCCACGGAACACCTTGCCCATGACGGTGCGCGATGAGGAGTGATGCCCGCAGTCCCCGCCATGTATGTCGGCCAGCAGCTCACATCCCTTCTCCCTGGAGATGCATTGTAAAGAAACATCATTCGGGCACATTCCGTAGAGCTTTCTGCCCTAGATGCAGTACATAGTGGCCTGGCGGGCCACATACTCTGCGTCTTCCTCCTTCTCTGGCAAGGTGCCCCGGAGCAGGTGCGCCTTAAACTCCTTGGTCCAGCACCCATCCTGAGGATCGAGCGCACGAAGCAGGCGGGCTCGGGAGGTTTTGCCGCAAGCTGGGGCACCCGAAGGAGGTGCCGGGGGGAGCTCCTCCTGAGGCGATGCTGGTCCCGCAGCGGGGGAAGATACCGACGGCTTGAAGAGCTGCTCCTCAAAGACGCCAGGCTCCTGAGGTTGACGCTGGGACGCTATCTTGGCGATGTCGTCCGCCTCCTTGCTCATGGCTCGTGACACATGCTGCAATTCCAAGCCAAAGAATCGTTTATCAATTTTGTGTACCCCCTCAAGGTATGCCTGTCACATCCCTAGCTTTACCCCTGCCCTTGGACAAGCTTGGTTATTGCATCATGTTTAAATTGAAGAAATTTGAAATGAGGGGGATTTCGACAACCTCAGAAATCTTTAAAAGTTGAGCAAGTTAAAAATTTCTTTAAATGAGCCCAAGGAAATGTTCCTGTTAATCTCTAAAAATAATGGCAAGAAGTAAAACTCAAACCAATATTTTTGGAATCACAGAAATATTTATTTTGGACATTTGAGTCAATTCAATAATTATTTGCATTGGATTTAGATTTGTTATATATTAAACATAACTCCTATAACTCTGAAAGTTTGCAAGTGGACTTGAATAGTTTTTAACAGGCCACATAATAATTTTCAGAAGTTTATGAAATGATTTGTTATAAAACTCAAATCAAAACAAATTAAACAAAATAGCAAACAGATAGAAAGTAAAAGAATAGAGGCCTTACCTGGCTTACCTGGCACCCTAGTCGGCCCAACACTGTGCAGCCCGGCCCGCCTGGCCCCCTCCCCTGACGTCTTCCTCCTTGCAAGGAGGACAAGCGCGTGGCCGACGCACGCCGGCGCACGCCCGGCCACCTCCTTCTTGCCGCTCCCCCTCGACGCCTGGACGCCTCTGGGAGACGCCACGCAACCCCCTGGCCCCTCTCACTCTTCCCCGTGGCCCTCCTCTCCTCTGCTCTCGCTCTCTCTTCCGAAGCCGAGCGGAGCCGTCGCCGCCGGTCGTCGTTACCATGGCCACCAACATCCCCACGCCCGGCCAATGCCCCCACGAGCTCCGCCTCCACGCCGTAGAGCCGCACGCCAAAGCACGCGACCCCGGGAGGTCAGCAAGTCGTCATCGCCATCGTCTTCCACCTCGGGCTCCGGCCACCATCGTCGTCGATTAGTAGCAACCCGACCTCCTCGAGCCTGCTTCTACACCTGCTGCAACCGCTGTGAGCCCCTGAGTCGAACCCCCCTCTTCTCTACTTCGTTTGCTCACCGTACCACGCTACCCCCTTGCTCACTGTAGCAAGCCGCCGTGCGAGCTCGACGCCGGCGTCACTCCGGTGACCATTTGGTCACGTGCGGGTGCCTAACGCACTCACCGCACCTTGTAGCGCCTCGCTAGTGCGTCCGTTTCCCCGCTAGCTCGCTGCAGCAGCAAAACCACCAACGGCCGAGCTCCGGCCACCCCAGCTCACCCCGCTTGTTCCACCAGCCGCGGCACACTCCCAGGAACCCATAGGAGCAAACCGTGCATCGAACGGTGCTCCGTAGCAAGCTCACGATGCACCTCCACTGTCGGCCGAGGTTGTCGCCAGTTAACCTCCGGCGAGGACGACGTGGCACCTTAATTAAACGCTAATGACGCCACTAACTACCCCCCCTAGCTCACTGCCAGATGGGCCCCATGCCCTAACTAATCCCAGTTTTATTTCTGTTTCGGTTAGTTTAAAACCCAGCGGGACCCACATGCCTGAGTTGACCCTACTAACGTCGTTGTTGACTAGGCCCACATGTCAGCGAGCCTAACCAGCACTGTGTGGCTGACCAAGGGACCCCACTGGTCAGGTTTGACCTGGTCAGCCGCAGTTGACTTGCCGACGTCAGGGTGACCCAGTGATGATGCAGTTAATCATTTTTTGGATTTAAAATAATTCAGAAAATTCCAGAAAATGCTTTAAACTTCTAAAAATCATAGAAATTCAACGGTAACTCCAAATGAAATAAGTTATATATGAAAAGTTATCAGAAAAATCCAATCTATCCATCTGTACTATCTTCATGCATGTTGGAACAACTTATAGTTGCTGAACAGGGCAAATCATATGTTTGGCATTTAAAGAATCACATATGGAGTTTGAATTTGTACCTTTGGTCCAAACCAACTTCATTTAACTTGCTGCTAGTTGCATTAGCTCAAAACACTAGCATGTTGCCATGTCATGGTCATGCATCATATTGTTGCATTGCATTGACTGCCTTTCCTCTCTGTTGCCGGTAATTGTTCCCCCTCAGTAGACGTGGTTCCGACGATGAGATCGATGACACCGATGAAGAGCTATATTATCTTCAGAAGTGCCAGGCAAACAAAACCACCCTTGTTCATTCAAATACAATCCCACTCTCTCGCTCCTGCTCTCTTTTACTGCATTAGGACAACAACGATTCAACTGTTACATGCTGCGGTAGTTGAACCCTTTTTCCTCTGCATTACCTGTCATTGCCACAGTAAATAGATGAAACCCACTAGCATGAGTAGGAGTTGTTTGAGCCCTGATGTGCCTACTCATTCATTCTTGTTTGTCATACCTGCTACTTCTTAGAGTCGAGTCAAGTCTGATTCATCGGGGATGGATTGGAATGGTGATGAACATGTCCTACTGTGTGTGAGCTAAGTGTGTGAACACGATTTGGTAAAGGTGTCGATAGAGGCCATGTAGGAGTACATGGTGGGTTGTTTCATTGGAACCGTCCTTAAGCACCGAGATTTGTATGTGTCACTTAAGAACCAGCTACTACCATGCATTAGGCCCGAAACCAATGGACCCTCTCAGCTTCTTAACCACCCTAGTCCTCTGTCCAGGAGTTGCAACTAGTTCTTGGTGTTTATAGGATATGTGTTGGCGGTCGTGCGTACCGCTGACCCTAGGGGTGGGCTATGATGCGGTAGATACACCGTGGCCGGGTATGCCGGGCACCCGTTTGGTGTCTCGGAACCCTGTACACATCGTTCAGGGCCGTATGTGGAAACCTCGGCCGGACTCCCTGTGGATGGAACCTGGATAGGCGATAAACCTGGACTAGAGACTTGAGTGTTTACGTAGGCCGTGGCCGACACCCTTGTTGGGCTTCCGCTTGAAGGTTGTCGAGTACATGTCGTGTAAACGACGGTAAGTGGTGAGAGCGTGTATGAAGAAGTACACCCCTGCAGGGTTAACATCGTCTATTCGAATAGCCGCGTCTGCGGTAAAGGACTACTTGGTTGCCTGTATAGTTCATAGACAAGTGAAAAGTGGATACTCTGAAATGCGCAAGATAAGTGTGAGTGCTATGGATGGCGATCTCGTAGGGAAATGGGAGTGGATCCATAGTGGTGTATTGATTGGTGAATATGTGGACTCATGTGCGCCACCTCAAAAGAGTTTCTTGCAGTCGTAGTTCAGGTTAGCCACTGAGTCAAAGCTGGCTTGCTGTAGTTAAACTCCACTACCCCCTTTGTTGATACCGATGCATATGTAGTTAGTTCTGATGTAAGTCTTGCTGGGTACATTTGTACGTACGTTTGCCTATTTTATGTTTTTTGCAGAGAGACGTCAGTCTCGCTAGTAGTTCCGTGTGGACTTCGACGTTTAGCTTGTTACCTCAGCTACGATCATGTGCCCTCAGCAGGGTCTTGTAGATAGTCAGGCTTCTTAGCCTTTTTCATTTGTAGATGTCTGTACTCAGACATGTTAAGCTTCCGCATGTGCTTTGATCTGTATGCTCTGAATGTTGGGTCATGAGACCCATGCTTGTAATATCTCGCTCCTCGGAGCCTGTTGAATAAATACTTTGAGTCGTAGAGGTTTGGTGTGATGCCATGTTGTATTTACACATATCGAGCATATTGTGTGTATGATTGAAATGCTTGGTATGTGTGGGATCCGACAATCTAGTCTTTTTATCCTTGGTAGCCTCTCTTATGGGGAAATGTAGTCTTGTGCTTCCATGAGCCATAGTAGTCTGCTACAGCCCGGTTCACCGGAGTCCTGCTAGCCCAGCACTACTGCTCTGGAACACTTAGACTGGCCGGCATGTGACTCCCTTTGTTTTTGTGTCTGTCCCTTCAGGGAAATGTCACGCGGAGACATCCGGAGTCCTGTTAGCCTGCTACAGCCCAGGTCCCCGGAGTCCTGTTAGCCCAGTTGCTACACCCCGGATTCATACGCTGTTGACCGACATGCTTGATGTTGATTCATATATGCCTGTTCCCGTAAGTTAGTGCCACTTTGGGTTCACGACTAGTCATGTCGGCTCGGGTTCTCTGTCATATGGATGCTAGCGACACTATCATATACGTGAGCCAAAAGGCGCAAATGGTCCCGGGCCATGGTAAGGCGACACCCGTGGGGATACCGTGTGTGAGACAGCAAGGTGATATGAGGTGTTACAGGCTAGATCGGTGTGACTTAGAATCAGGGTCCTGACAATGCCTCCATGTGCTCGTCCTTCGGCATGTACGCCTTGTTGGAGAAGTTGATGTGGAGCTGGGAGTCGCCCCTGATGGTGAGGCGTCTTACCCCTAGAGCCGCCGCAGCCTTGAGGCCGGCGATCAGGCCCACATATTCTGTGATGTTGTTGGAGACCTTTTCACCATGCTGGAAGCACAGCTGCACGACGTAGTAGAGCTTGTCCTGGGTGGGCGAGATGAGCACAGCTCCAGCCCCCGTGCCCTGACGCGCAAATGCACCGCCAAAGTACATGACCCAACCATCCGGCGCTTCGTCTTCAGGCGCGAGAGAACAGTACTCACCCACTTCTTGGTTAGGGGCATCAGTCCCCTCCACCAAAAAATCTGCAAGGGCCGCTGTTGGGGATATACCCCGCGGCGTAAACCGGCCGGAAGTATAACCCGGCCGGACTTGGCGTTTCATTGGTAACCCGCCAGAGGATTGGCGACTTACGTGTCTGGCGGTTCACTGGTATGACGATTCACGAGCCTGAAGACTCATTGGTGATCCAGCGCGTGTTTCAGATGGATGACAAGGCCCAAGGCCCAGAAGGCCGGCTCATGTTATGGTGGGCCGGTTTAAGAGGAAAGGCGTGAGGAATATTTACCTTACAAGGAGTTAAGACCCAGACTTGTATCCAGTTTGTATTAGAAGGTAGACTAGTCCTAATCCTAATAGGACTCCACATGTAACCCGCCCCTCTAACTTATATAAGGAGGGGCAGGGCTCCCCAAAGGAGGGACAAGCAAGAAGCAATAATCTCTAGGGCTAGACACAATTAGAGGAGAGCCGATTTACGGCGACTCCCTCATGATCATAATGAGACATAGCCTCAAACAGCATGTAGGGTTGTTACCGGATGATGTTTCCCGGGGCCCGAAGATGTCTAAATCCTTGTTGAGTTGCGTCTCTCGATTCCGCTCAACCCCTCTCAAGCTACCACATAGATGCGTTGGCCTCACGACTAAGTCCTCACACTAGGACATATGCTGTGACAAATTCCACGACAGTTGGCGCCCATCATGGGGCCCGCGCACGGTGGTGTTTAGTTCTTGGAGGGATCTCCCTTAGGGATGAAGAATAATCTTGCAAACAGCCGGATGACAAAAAGACTGTGCGGAGGATCTACATCAACTCTGAAGTTTGTCGCTCAAAAATTGGAAAAAGCACGGGCGACAACACAGGTCACGTAGAGTTCGTCATGGTCGAGACCTATAAGAGTTTCCGTCGGATCAAACATAACTATATTGCAATATTCCATGGAAACCGCCGCCTCGATTTCTATGGTCGAGTCCGATTGCGGCTGCTTTTGACGTCTACATCAGCTATTGTCTCGACTAAAGGATCTCAAGTTCAAATCCACTACTACTACTCCGAGGCGTGGAGACCGAGGCCTGTAAATCAATTGCAAGTACCACTGTGCGTATGAGAAAATTCACAGCAATCAGCAAGTACTACTAGTACTCCGGCTAATAAGGTCATATACAAGAATCGGTTGACTGATAAATTCCGTCGTCTGCAACGGAAGACCCAGGGACGAACGCACAGCCCGCCGTCCCTATGTCCAGCTCATATTAACAGGTTGAAGGCAGCCTAAGTGGTCGATTACAAGTCACCACTCGACAGATGCGCGCGCCGCTGGCCGCCCCTGGTTGTCCTCATCAATTTCAACATGCCAGGAAGAATAAATCAAAGATTTATATTCTGTTCAAATATTACATCCACCCTGAAGATCAATTAGCAGAGGTTGTGTGGAGTTTGAAAACGTCAAAGGAAAAGTCCACAGGAAGATAAGCTAGCTCGTTCCCAAAACAGTGCTAGTACTACTAATCCACGGAAAGATACGACCTAGAGGGTCAAACCAAGGACGAACAGGACAAGGACGTGGAGGGGCGTTGGATCCGGTCTCCGCCGTTGTGCCCTCACTTCCGAGTCACCCCTGCGCCGAAACTCGCATCAAGTCGCCGGTCTCCGCCAGCGCGCCCCGGTGGCCAAGCCACCTCTGCCGGTCACCGCCTTTCGCAGGTCTCTGAGCCGCGGAGAATCCCCTCGCCAGTCTGCTCCCTCGCCGCCGAGCCGTTGTCTTGGCTGAACTATCAGGTGCCTTCATACTGCGTGGCCGCAATTTTCCCAAGGGATTGAAAGGTTCACAATTTTTCCGGATGAAGAATTACCGGTTTGGAAAGATCTGCATCAGCGTCAAGTTTATCAAACTCAGACTTATATTTTGTAAGATTCAAGGGTCAAGAGAAAATTAAGATTTGGGTTATGATTGGTAAACTGCTCCAAGTCGCCGAGACCACACTATCAAATCGCTGGAATCCACATTTTCCTCTGATCGACCAATGAAGATGCATACACGAGAAGGAATCGGACCAACTGTGGATCAACAAAACAATGGGAAGACACCTCTATTCATGCAAGACAACAGTAGCAATTGTACTACCTCAATTATTACTCGGTCACGTGATAGTCAGGTTGATCTACAACTCCAGATTCTTTATTAGCTAAAACTGCCAAAGGGGAAGCAACCAGATCGGGATTGCCTTTGCAAATTCATACAGAGTAAATACATGGCCGCGTGTTGCCGTTTCACTTCGGACCGAGCGGCCTCAAGTCTCCGCTTCGGTCTCTATTCCGAATCACAGCCAGCTACTGTGCTTCGTTCGCCACTCGAGAATCTCAAGTTGCGCTAAACCGCTCCGGATTCACTTTACCATCTCCTGCGTCGAGCTGCTACGTTGCAAAACCGCCAGGCACACCCCAAGTGGCCAATCCGCTTACACCGCGGGTGAGCCGCCTCCTGCTCCGTTGACTCGCCGCAGCTGCTGTCCAAACCGGTCTGACAGGGTCGCTAAACGTGCCTCTGTTGTCACGTGCCAAGTTGCCGCGGGCAAACCGCCATCTCCATTGTGGATGACCCGCCTGCACTGGCCAACCCGCCGGTCATCCCGACCGATGCCGGGTCGCAGCTGTCACTCTTGTTGGCCAGCCGCCTCCAAGCGTCGCCTTTGCCTCTGGGCCGCCTTGTTGAATCCGAATACTGCCTCAAAACGCTCGCGGTGAACCGACCTGCGTTCCGAACCACCAGGCAGAGACAAGCAAAAACCAATGAAGAATACTACTCCCTCCGTCACAGTTTAGAAGGCACAGCTAAATTTGCTTGTGTTTCCACAATAGACAAGGTTTTGGACGCATTGCATTTATTTCTAGTAGCTAATTAGTACTCCGATATACTATTTCTATATGCACGTGTAGTGTGAATGTTATTTTTTAGTCCATCTCACAACCAATAGATAACCACCTAGGTCCAAGAGAATTTCCAAGCGCGCCTTCTAAACCGTGATGGAGGGAGTACTATACTACTGTAATAGTCAAACCAACCACCGGGGTTGACAGATGCCTCACACATCCATAAGAAAACCGGAGACTGGGTGCAAGTTACTGGACCAAGCACATACACGGTTTAGGTTTCAAGGCTCAGTTGGCCGCAGAACAAGATGTACTTATTCAGAATGAGCGTCTGTGCTCATTCGATAAAAATATCAGGTGATACCCATCCTATCTATTTTATCTGTAAACAATAATCTGTCTACGAAAAGTTACTCTGCCTTGTAATATTTTACGCAGGACAAAATCCACTACAAAGTGGTATTAGGCCACGGAGATGGGCATGCCGACATCATTTCAGCACAGCTGGTCGTCGTTCCCGCACCGGTTTATAACACCGTGGCCGTCTCTCGCGACCGCGCCGGTTTACAACGCCGTAGCCATCTGCCACGGCCGACCCACCTGTGAAATGATTTCAACTTCACTTAGTGATCATCAATTTTATGGTGGATTATTTCTGGCCTGGCACATCAGGTGATATCCATCTAACTTTATCTATTAAACACTTATTTTTTTTGTCAAAGAACAATTACTCTGCCCTGTAATATTTTTACACAGGACAATTTTTATGCCATTATACCTCGGATACAGAGTGCATGCACTAGCATCCGTCCATGCCACGCTTCTCGATAGACATGCATGCAAGTCGCCGTTCCCACAACCAGTCTGCATCAACTCGTTAGGACCGCGTGAATTATCCTATAGAACGCGCACAGGTCATTGTCCCCCACCGTCCGGTCTACATCAACATATGGCCTATTTACACGTCCACACCGGTTTACAACGCCACGACCGATTTATCCGTCTGCTCGCATGGCCGACTCGCCCATGATTGATTTCAGCTTCACCATGGTGATCATCAACTCCGCGGTGGATGTTTTCCGGCCTAACCTATCAGGTGAAATCCATCCAATATATTTTTATATTGTATATTGCTTTATTTAAAAGAGCAATTACTCTGGCTTGCAAGTTCTTCAATGCAGGACAGGTTATATTACTTGGCTGTTGAATGACTCATACCAATTAACATCACGGTTAAATATGGAGAATCTCAAGCCAACTCCTCGAGTCATCTTGAGACTCGGGGGCTACAATGACATGACTCGGGAACTCCGGGTCATTGGAGAGAATGATAACCCGGATCCGGAGGCCACCGCCATATTGATGAAAATTTAAAGACCGTCAGAATTTTGTCGATTCAAAATTAAGATTCTGGTTTAAAATCCGGTTCAAGAGGCATCTCTCTCCCACAAAGCTTTGAAGCTCTCAAATCCGGCTCAAACATCTGACTCAAGGTAAATTTGTCTCTTACAAAGCTTTGAAACTCTCAATATCCGGTTTAAAAATTTCTGGTTCAAAAAGAATTCATCTCTCTCAAGTTCGAGTTCTCAGAAAAATTAAAGGTTGCCAAAGAGAACTTGCTGCCATGATGCGAGGTTCAAACATGGGTATCCTGCCTTATTGATTTATCATATTATTGATCACTTGGGGGCTTCCTATTCAAACATAGGTGTATTCACCAAAGAGAACATAGCGTTAATACCCTCTTGATCCGGCTATCAAGCCAATATTACATAAGAGCACAACTCCGGTTACTTCGGTAATCCGGCTATCAAGCCAATATTATCATAAGGCGCCAAAGAGAGTCTGTTGCGAAGCACAGCTCAAACATGGGTATCCCTTGATCATAACTCATAATATCACTTGGGGGCTATGTTCGAACCATAGTCACACCTCTTGATCGGCGTAAGGCCACCACGGAAATCACTTGGGGGCTTGGTCGTATTCGAACCATAGCTACACCTCTTGATCGGGGTAAGGCCACCAGGGAAGTTACTTGGGGGATCTTTGCTTCACAATGAACTAAGAGTTTGCACCCTTGTAATAGGCTATCAAGCCAGGCTTGGAAGCCAGGTGTATTCACCTAAAAACCCGGGTTAGCCTGCCTTTTAAGTAAGCCACTCCGTCCAGGTAAACCTGGTATGACCCGCCGAACTTTTGACAAGTCAATCTCATAGACCCTGAACTTGTCAAAGTTAAAACGACGATTGGTTAAAGATTGAGGTCCATCTTAAAAGGCTTTGTAAAATGGTTTAGCTCAGCGGCCTGGCAGCCCATGAAAAGCCTCGAATTTGGGGCCTGGCAGCCCGTGAAAAGCCTCGACTACAAGTTTTCATATGCTTTTATTTGCCAAGTTTTTTCACCTTTGTTGAGGTTCATAATATCTTCTGATAAACCGGTGTCCTTGACCCGGCTTTACTTTCAACTAACAAGTTGTCAGTACATGATCAGTTATAATCCGGCGTTTCTTAATCCGGTCCGGTTTGACTAACAAGTCGCCAGTATTATATATGGATAATCCGGTGTTTATTACAACCCGGTACGGTTTTATCATAAACTGGCAAAATATGGAAGGAGTTATCAGTATTCAAGATTGAGGTTATTACCCTTACTACAAAAAGTTGGTAAACTAATGATGTGATTCACCCTTACTGGTTGAATAAAGAAGGATTATAAAACACCGGCGTTTATTAACCCGGCCTGGCTTTCAACTATAAGTCGCTAGTATGATGATAAATTATCCGGTGTTTATTAAACT
This sequence comes from Triticum dicoccoides, assembly GCF_002162155.2. Taxonomy (NCBI): domain Eukaryota; kingdom Viridiplantae; phylum Streptophyta; class Magnoliopsida; order Poales; family Poaceae; genus Triticum; species Triticum dicoccoides. The sequence goes on along the minus strand of NC_041390.1, from coordinate 262,846,489 downwards.
GGCCTGGCTTGGGACTATAAGTCGCCAGTATATATCTGGATTGCGCCATTGGAATCATGCGCTCATAAAATCATTGGATTATATTATTCAAATCTTCAAATAGCCAACATGGCTGGATTTTATTATGGTTATCAATAACTAGTATTATGATTGAGGTTTTTAAAGTCGCTTTAGAGCAATGGTTATTCTTTTATCAATGGATATGATTTATGCTACAATTGAAGGAATAGTCCTGAGTCGTTGCAGGCTTACGACCCGACACTTGGGGGCTACATTATTCAAGTTGAGATTACATCAAATATGCAAGTCTCATGTCACTGCAAGCATGCACCACGACACTTGGGGGCTAATGCAAAGTCATTTTTACTGGCCTTATTGAAGACCCGACTCATCACATCATAATGAGCCAGCCCTTGGGGGCTACCAATTGCTCCTGGCAACAATTCAAGGTACACAAGTTTTTAATCCATTATATTGAAGGGTCCACTGCTCAGTTGGTAAAGCACAAAGCTCATAACCTTGTGGACATGGGTTCAAGCCCCATAATGGGGATTACATCATATGATGTTATTTTTAATGAAGTTTATACAAAGTCCTTGTTCATTATTGCATAATGATCCGACCCTTGGGGGCTACACTGGTTGAAATTTTTATAAGTATAAGGCAATTACAAGTCCCAAGTTGCTGCAAGCATGACAACCCGGCACTTGGGGGCTACATATATGGACTATTCAATCTTTACTAGTGATTGAGATGAACAACATGGATTTCTTCAAAGTGCTAATATTTATATTGAAGAAAGTCTTAAATCATCGCTTTGTTTCTGCTCAAGACTTGGGGGCTACCAAGCATTAAAGGCCGATTGGAACGGATTCTTTATTTACAATGTTTCTCCTAGAAGCAAGTTGATTATGAAGCTGGTTTATTGACCCGGATTTTCTAGAAGAAGGAAATGACAAGGACTTAAGGATGTTCAGGTGCCGGTTTACAAGAGTTCTTAACCCAGAGCACAACTTGTCAAATTGGTTCTTGTGTTTATTTTGTAGTATAAGTTTACCATGGATAAATCCAAGCTAAACTTGGGGTCTAATGTTAGGGATATACCCGCGGCGTAAACCGGCCGGAAGTATAACCTGGCCAAACTTGGCGTTTCATTAGTAACCCGCTAGAGGATTGGCGACTTACGTGTCTGGCGGTTCACTGGTATGACGATTCACGAGCCTGAAGACTCATTGGTGACCCAGCGCGTGTTTTAGATGGATGACAAGGCCCAAGGCCCAGAAGGCTGGCTCATGTTATGGTGGGCCGGTTTAAGAGGAAAGGCGTGAGGAATATTTACCTTACAAGGAGTTAAGACCCGGACTTGTATCCAATTTGTATTAGAAGGTAGACTAGTCCTAATCCTAATAGGACTCCACATGTAACCCGCCCCTCTAACTTATATAAGGAGGGGCAGGGCTCCCCAAAGGAGGGACAAGCAAGAAGCAATAATCTCTAGGGCTAGACACAATTAGAGGAGAGCCGGTTTACGGCGATTCCCTCATGATCATAATGAGACCTAGCCTCAAACAACATGTAGGGTTGTTACCGAATGATGTTTCCTGGGGCCCGAAGCTGTCTAAATCCTTGTCTTGCGTTGCGTCACTCCCACCCAACGATGCCTTCATGGTCTCTGTCCACTTAGAGGAGTGCAGGCGCTTCTTCTTCTTCGGCGCTGGCTCGGCAGGCCCAGGCACGTCCTCATCGGTCGGGTACGCGGTGGTGGCAGCCTTATAGGCGTGCCCGAGGGTGTGCTCGCGTCCTTTTCATTGGAGCGGATGGTGAGGGTGGCACTCTAGCTGGGTTGATGAGGCAGTAGGCATGGTGGGTCACGGCCATGAACTTGGAGAGCACATGGTAGCCCAGGAAGGCGTTGTAGGGCAGTGCAATGTGAGCCACGTCAAAGTCGATGAACTCTGTATGGTAGTTCTTGCGATTGCCAAAGGTGAGAGGAAGGCGCACTGATATCGCTTGAAGCTACGTTGGTATTTCTCCAAAGAGGAAGGGATGATGCAACATAGAGGTGGTAGGTATTTCCCTTAGATATGAAACTAAGGTTATCGAACCAGTAGGAGAACCAAGCAACACAACGCAAACAACCCTTGCACACAGATAACAAATCCTCGCAACCCGACGTGTTAAAGGGGTTGTCAATCCTTTTTGGGTAACAGTGCCAGAAATTGGTGTGTGGCGGGAAAAAGTTGTAATAGATTGAATAAATAGATCAGAAATAAAATAAGCACAACAAAGTACTTTTGGGCTTTTGGTTTAGTAGATCTACAAATAAAAGTAGATCACAAAGGCAAATATATGAGAAAGAAGACCCAGGGCCCATAGGTTTCACTAGTGGCTTCTCTGGAGAAAAATAGCAAAGCGTGGGTGAACAAATTACTGTTGGGCAATTGATAGAACCTCAAATAATTATGACGATATCCAGGCAATGATCATTATATAGGCATCATGTCCAAGATTAGTAGACCGACTCCAGCCTGCATCTACTACTATTAACCCGCACATCGACCACTATCCAACATGCATCTAGTATATTAACTTCATGGAGAAATGGAGTAATGCAATAAGAACGAATACATGATGTATACAAGATCTATCTATGTAGAGATAGACCCCATCGTTTTATCCTTAGTAGCAACGATACATACGTGTTGTCTCACTTTCTGTCAATGGGATCAAGCACCATAAGATTGAACCCATACAAAGCACCTCCTCCCATTGCAAGATAAATAGATCAAGTTGGACAAACAAAACCCAAATACCAGAGAAGAAATACGAGGCTATAAGAAATCATGCATATAAGAGATCAAGGAAACTCAAATAACTTTCATGGATATAAAAAGATAGATCTGATCATAAACTCAAAGTTCATCGGATCACAACAAACACACCGCAAAAGAGTTACATCAGATGGATCTCCAAGAGACCATTGTATTGAGAATCAGAGAGAGAGATGAAGCCATCTAGCTACTAACTACGGACTCGAAGGTCTACAAAGAACTACTCACGCATCATTGGAGAGGCACCAATGGAGGTGGTGAACCCCATCCGAGATGGTATCTAGATTGGATCTGGTGGTTCTGGACTCTGCGGCCGCTGGATGAATATTTCGTCATCTTCCCTAGGGTTGTGGGATTTTGGGGGGTATTTATAGAGAAAAGAGGCAGTCCGGGGGCACCCTAGGTGGGCACAACTGAAGGAAATATGCCCTAGAGGCAATAATAAAGTTATTATTTATTTCCTTATAATCATGATAAATGTTTATTATTCATGCTAGAATTGTATTAACCGGAAACATAATACATGTGTGAATACATAGACAAACAAAGTGTCACTAGTATGCCTCTACTTGACTAGCTCTTTAATCAAAGATGGTTATGTTTCCTGACCATAAACAATGAGTTGTTATTTGATTAACGAGGTCACATCATTAGTTGAATGATCTGATTAACATGACCCATTCCATTAGCTTAGCACCCGATCGTTTAGTATGTTGCTATTGCTTTCTTCATGACTTATACATGTTCCTATGACTATGAGATTATGCAACTCCCGTTTACCAGAGGAACACTTTGGGTGCTACCAAACGTCACAACGTAACTGGGTGATTATAAAGGAGCATTGCAGGTGTCTCCAAAGGTAGATGTTGGGTTGGCGTATTTCGAGAATAGGATTTGTCACTCCGATTGTCGGAGAGGTATCTCTGGGCCCTCTCGGTAATACACATCACATAAGCCTTGCAAGCATTACAACTAATATGTTAGTTGTGAGATGATGTATTACGGAACGAGTAAAGAGACTTGCCGGTAACGAGATTGAGCTAGGTATTGGATACCGACGATCGAATCTCGGGTAAGTAACATACCGATGACAAAGGGAACAACGTATGTTGTTATGCGGTCTGACCGATAAAGATCTTCGTAGAATATGTAGGAGCCAATATGGGCATCCAGGTCCCGCTATTGGTTATTGACCGAAGACGTGTCTCGGTCATGTCTACATTGTTCTCGAACCCGTAGGGTCCGCACACTTAAGGTTACGATGACAGTTACATTATGAGTTTATGCATTTTGATGTACCGAAGGTTGTTCGGAGTCCCGGATGTGATCACGGACATGACGAGGAGTCTCAAAATGGTCGAGACGTAAAGATTGATATATTGGAAGCCTATGTTTGGACATCGGAAATGTTCCAGGTGAAATCGGGATTTTACCGGGTTACCGGGAGGTTACCGGAACCCCCCGGAAGCCATATGGGCCTTCATGGGCCTTAGTGGAAAGGAGAAAAGGGCAGCCCAAAGGGGCTGCGCGCCTCCCCCCTTCCCCTAGTCCTATTAGGACTAGGAGAGGTGGCCGGCCACCCTTCTCCCTCTTTCCCCCATTGGGGAATCCTAGTTGGAATAGGATTGGGGGGGAGTCCTACTCCCAGAAGCAGTAGGACTCCTCCTGCGCCCTCTCTCTGGCCGGCGCCCCCCTTCCCCCTTAGCTCCTTAATATACTGAGGTAGAGGCACCCTAGAACACATAAGTTGATCCACGTGATCTATTCCTTAGCCGTGTGCGGTGCCCCCTGCCACCATATACCTCGATAATACTGTAGCGGAGTTTAGGCGAAGCCCTGCTGTTGTAGTTCATCAAGATCGTCACCACGCCGTCGTGCTGACGAAACTCTACCCCGACACTTTGCTGGATCGGAGTCTAGGGATCGTCATCGAGCTGAACGTGTGCTTGAACTCGGAGGTGCCGTAGTTTCGGTGCTTGATCGGTTGGATCGTGAAGACGTACGACTACTTCCTCTACGTCGTGTCATCGCTTCCGTAGTCGGTCAGCGTTGGGTACGTAGACAACACTCTCCCCCTCGTTGCTATGCATCACATGATCTTGCGTGTGCGTAGGAAAACTGTTGAAATTACTACGAAACCCAATAGTGGCATCAGAGCCTAGGTTATTTATGTTGATGTTATATGCACGAGTAGAACACAAGTGAGTTGTGGACGATACAAGTCATACTGCCTACCAGCATGTCATACTTTGGTTCGGCGGTATTGTTGGACGAGACGACCCGGACCAACCTTACGTGTACGCTTACGCGAGACCGGTTCCCTCGACGTGCTTTGCACATAGTTGGCTTGCGGGCGACTGTCTCTCCAACTATAGTTGAACCAAGTATGGCTACGCCCGGTCCTTGCGAAGGTTAAAACGGAGTCTATTTGACAAACTATCGTTGTGGTTTTTGATGCGTAGGTGAGATTGGTTCTTACTTAAGCCCGTAGCAGCCACGTAAAACATGCAACAACAAAGTAGAGGACGTATAACTTGTTTTTGCAGGGCATGTTGTGATGTGATATGGTCAAGGCATGATGCTGAATTCTATTGTATGAGATGATCATGTTTTGTAACCGAGTTATCGGCAACTGGCAGGAGCCATATGGTTGTCGCTTTATTGTATGCAATGCAATCGCGATGTAATGCTTTACTTTATTACTAAACGGTAGTGATAGTCGTGGAAGCATAAGATTGGCGAGACGACAATGATGCTACGATGGAGATCAAGGTGTCGCGCCGGTGACGATGGTGATCATGACGGTGCTTCGGAGATGGGGATCACAAGCACAAGATGATGATGGCCATATCATATCACTTATATTGATTGCATGTGATGTTTATCTTTTTATGCATCTTATCTTGCTTTGATTGACGGTAGCATTATAAGATGATCTCTCACTAAAATTATCAAGAAGTGTTCTCCCTGAGTATGCACCATTGCCAAAGTTCGTCGTGCCCAGACACCACGTGATGGTCGGGTGTGATAAGCTCTACGTCCATCTACAACGGGTGCAAGCCAGTTTTGCACACGCAGAATACTCAGGTTAAACTTGACGAGCCTAGCATATGCAGATATGGCCTCGGAACACGGAGACCGAAAGGTCGAGCGTGAATCATATAATAGATATGATCAACATAAACGATGTTTACCATTGAAAACTACTCCATCTCACGTGATGATCGGTTATGGTTTAGTTGATTTGGATCACGTAATCACTTAGAAGATTAGAGGGATGTCTATCTAAGTGGGAGTTCTTAAGTAATATGATTAATTGAACTTAAATTTATCATGAACTTAGTACCTGATAGTATCTTGCTTGTTTATGTTGATTGTAGATAGATGGCTCGTGTTGTTGTTCCGTTGAATTTTAATGCGTTCCTTGAGAAAGCAAAGTTGAAAGATGATGGTAGCAATTACACGGACTGGGTCCGTAACTTGAGGATTATCCTCATTGCTGCACAGAAGAATTACGTCCTGGAAGCACCGCTAGGTGCCAGGCCTGCTGGTGGAGCAACACCAGATGTTATGAACGTCTGGCAGAGCAAAGCTGATGACTACTCAATAGTTCAGTGTGCCATGCTTTACGGCTTAGAATCGGGACTTCAACGACGTTTTGAACGTCATGGAGCATATGAGATGTTCCAGGAGTTGAAGTTAATATTTCAAGCAAATGCCCGAATTGAGAGATATGAAGTCTCCAATAAGTTCTATAGCTGCAAGATGGAGGAGAACAGTTCTGTCAGTGAGCATATACTCAAAATGTCTGGGTATAATAATCACTTGATTCAATTGGGAGTTAATCTTCCGGATGATTGCGTCATTGACAGAATTCTCCAATCACTGCCACAAAGCTACAAGAGCTTCGTGATGAACTATAATATGCAAGGGATGAACAAGACTATTCCCGAGCTCTTCGCAATGCTGAAAACTGCGGAGGTAGAAATCAAATAGGAGCATCAAGTGTTGATGGTTAACAAAACCACTAGTTTCAAGAAAAAGGGCAAAGGGAAGAAGAAAGGGACCTTCAAGAAGAACGGAAAGCAAGTTGCTGCTCAGGAGAAGAAACCCAAGTCTGGACCTATGCCTGAAACTGAGTGCTTCTACTTCAAGCAGACTGGTCACTGGAAGCGGAACTGCCCCAAGTATTTGGCAGATAAGAAGGATGGCAAGGTGAACAAAGGTATATGTGATATACATGTTATTGATGTGTACCTTACTAGAGCTCGCAGTAGCACCTGGGTATTTGATACTGGTTCTGTTGCTAATATTTGCAACTCGAAACAGGGACTACAGAATAAGCGGGCACTAGCAAAGGACGAGGTGACGATGCGCGTGGGAAATGGTTCCAAAGTCGATGTGATCTCGGTCGGCACGCTACCTCTACATCTACCTTCGGGATTAATATTAGACCTAAATAATTGTTATTTGGTGCCAGCGTTGAGCATGAACATTATATCTGGATCTTGTTTAATGCAAGACGGTTATTCATTTAAATCAGAGAATAATGGTTGTTCTATTTATATGAGTAATATCTTTTATGGTCATGCACCCTTGAAGAGTGGTCTGTTCTTATTGAATCTCGATAGTAGTAATACACATATTCATAATGTTGAAACCAAAAGATGCAGAGTTGATAATGAAAGTGCAACTTATTTGTGGCACTGTCGTTTAGGTCATATCGGTATAAAGCGCATGAAGAAACTCCATACTGATGGACTTTTGGAACCACTTGATTATGAATCACTTGGTACTTACGAACCGTGCCTCATGGGCAAGATGACTAAAACACCGTTCTCCGGTACTATGGAGAGAGCAACAGATTTGTTGGAAATCATACATACCGATGTATGTGGTCCGATGAATATTGAGGCTCGTGGCGGATATCGTTATTTTCTCACCTTCACAGATGATTTAAGCAGATATGGGTATATCTACTTAATGAAACATAAGTCTGAAACATTTGAAAAGTTCAAAGAATTTCATAGTGAAGTTGAAAATCATCGTAACAAGAAAATAAAGTTTCTACGATCTGATCGTGGAGGAGAATATTTGAGTTACGAGTTTGGTGTACATTTGAAAAATTGTGGAATAGTTTCGCAACTCACGCCACCTGGAACACCACAGCGTAATGGTGTGTCCGAACGTCGTAATCGTACTTTACTGGATATGGTACGATCTATGATGTCTCTTACTGATTTACCGCTATCGTTTTGGGGTTATGCTCTAGAGACGACCGCATTCACGTTAAATAGGGCACCATCAAAATCCGTTGAGACGACGCCTTATGAACTGTGGTTTGGCAAGAAACCAAAGTTGTCGTTTCTTAAAGTTTGGGGCTGCGATGCTTATGTGAAAAAGCTTCAACCTGATAAGCTCGAACCCAAATCGGAGAAGTGTGTCTTCATAGGATACCCAAAGGAAACTGTTGGGTACACCTTCTATCACAGATCCGAAGGCAAGACATTCGTTGCCAAGAATGGATCCTTTCTAGAGAAGGAGTTTCTCTCGAAAGAAGTGAGTGGGAGGAAAGTAGAACTTGATGAGGTAACTGTACCTGCTCCCTTACTGGAAAGTAGTACATCACAGAAAACTATTTCAGTGACACCTACACCAGTTAGAGAGGAAGCTAATGATAATGATCATGAAACTTCAGATCAAGATACTACTGAACCTCGTAGATCAACCAGAGTAAGATCCGCACCAGAGTGGTACGTTAATCCTGTTCTGCAAGTCATGCTACTAGATCATGATGAACCTACAAACTATGAAGAAGCGATGGTGAGCCCAGATTCCGCAAAGTGGCTTGAAGCCATGAAATCTGAGATGGGATCCATGTATGAGAACAAAGTATGGACTTTGGTTGACTTGCCCGATGATCGGCAAGCAATTGAAAATAAATGGATCTTTAAGAAGAAGACTGATGCCGATGGTAATGTTACTGTCTACAAAGCTCGACTTGTCGCAAAAGGTTTTCGGCAAGTTCAAGGGATTGACTACAATGAGACCTTCTCACCCGTAGCGATGCTTAAGTCCGTCCGAATCATGTTAGCGATTGCCGCATTTTATGATTATGAAATTTGGCAGATGGATGTCAAAACTGCATTCCTGAATGGATTTCTGGAAGAAGAGTTGTATATGATGCAACCGGAAGGTTTTGTCGATCCAAAGGGAGCTAACAAAGTGTGCAAGCTCCAGCGATCCATTTATGGACTGGTGCAAGCCTCTCGGAGTTGGAATAAACGTTTTGATAGTGTGATCAAAGCATTTGGTTTTATACAGACTTTCGGAGAAGCCTGTATTTACAAGAAAGTGAGTGGGAGCTCTGTAGCATTTCTGATATTATATGTGGATGACATATTGCTAATTGGAAATGATATAGAATTTCTGGATAGCATAAAGGGATACTTGAATAAAAGTTTTTCAATGAAAGACCTCGGGTGAAGCTGCTTACATATTAGGCATTAAGATCTATAGAGATAGATCAAGACGCTTAATTGGACTTTCACAAAGCACATACCTTGACAAAATTTTGAAGAAGTTCAAAATGGATCAAGCAAAGAAAGGGTTCTTGCCTGTGTTACAAGGTGTGAAGTTGAGTAAGACTCAATGCCCGACCACTGCAGAAGGTAGAGAGAATATGAAAGATGTTCCCTATGCATCAGCCATAGGATCTATCATGTATGCAATGCTGTGTACCAGACCTAATGTGTGCCTTGCTATAAGTTTAGCAGGGAGGTACCAAAGTAATCCAGGAGTGGATCACTGGTCAGCGGTCAAGAATATCCTGAAATACCTAAAAAGGACTAAGGATATGTTTCTTGTATATGGAGGTGACAAAGAGCACCGTAAAAGGTTACGTTGATGCAAGCTTTGACACTGATCCGGACGATTCTAAGTCGCAAACCAGATACGTGTTTACATTAAACGGTGGAGCTGTCAGTTGGTGCGGTTCTAAACAAAGCGTCGTAGCGGGATCTACATGTGAAGCGGAGTACATAGCTGCTTCGGAAGCAGCGAACGAAGGAGTCTGGATGAAGGAGTTCATATCCGATCTAGGTGTCATACCTAATGCATCGGGTCCAATGAAAATCTTTTGTGACAATACTGGTGCAATTGCCTTGGCAAAGGAATCCAGATTTCACAAAAGGACCAAACACATCAAGAGACGCTTCAACTCCATCCGGGATATAGTCCAGGTGGGAGACATAGAGATTTGCAAGATACATACGGATCTGAATGTTGCAGACCCGTTGACTAAGCCTCTTCCACGAGCAAAACATGATCAGCACCAAAGCTCCATGGGTGTTAGATTCATTACAGTGTAATCTAGATTATTGACTCTAGTGCAAGTGGGAGACTGAAGGAAATATGCCCTAGAGGCAATAATAAAGTTATTATTTATTTCCTTATAATCATGATAAATGTTTATTATTCATGCTAGAATTGTATTAACCGGAAACATAATACATGTGTGAATACATAGACAAACAAAGTGTCACTAGTATGCCTCTACTTGACTAGCTCTTTAATCAAAGATGGTTATGTTTCCTGACCATGAACAATGAGTTGTTATTTGATTAACGAGGTCACATCATTAGTTGAATGATCTGATTGACATGACCCATTCCATTAGCTTAGCACCCGATCGTTTAGTATGTTGCTATTGCTTTCTTCATGACTTATACATGTTCCTATGACTATGAGATTATGCAACTCCCGTTTACCGGAGGAACACTTTGGGTGCTACCAAACGTCACAACGTAACTGGGTGATTATAAAGGAGCATTACAGGTGTCTCCAAAGGTAGATGTTGGGTTGGCGTATTTCGAGATTAGGATTTGTCACTCCGATTGTCGGAGAGGTATCTCTGGGCCCTCTCGGTAATACACATCACATAAGCCTTGCAAGCATTACAACTAATATGTTAGTTGTGAGATGATGTATTACGGAACGAGTAAAGAGACTTGCCGGTAACGAGATTGAGCTAGGTATTGGATACCGACGATCGAATCTCGGGCAAGTAACATACCGATGACAAAGGGAACAACGTATGTTGTTATGCGGTCTGACTGATAAAGATCTTCGTAGAATATGTAGGAGCCAATATGGGCATCCAGGTCCCGCTATTGGTTATTGACCGGAGACGTGTCTCGGTCATGTCTACATTGTTCTCGAACCCGTAGGGTCCGCACACTTAAGGTTACGATGACAGTTACATTATGAGTTTATGCATTTTGATGTACCGAAGGTTGTTCGGAGTCCCGGATGTGAGCACGGACATGACGAGGAGTCTCAAAATGGTCGAGACGTGAAGATTGATATATTGGAAGCCTATGTTTGGACATCGGAAATGTTCCGGGTGAAATCGGGATTTTACCGGGTTACTCGGAGGTTACCGGAACCCCCCGGAAGCCATATGGGCCTTCATGGGCCTTAGTGGAAAGGAGAAAAGGGCAGCCCAAAGGGGCTGCGCGCCTCCCCCCTTCCCCTAGTCCTATTAGGACTAGGAGAGGTGGCCGGCCACCCTTCTCCCTCTTTCCCCCCTTGGGGAATCCTAGTTGGAATAGGATTGGGGGGGAGTCCTACTCCCGGAAGGAGTAGGACTCCTCCTGCGCCCTCTCTCTGGCCGGCGCCCCCCCTTCCCCCTTGGATCCTTTATATACTGAGGTAGAGGCACCCTAGAACACACAAGATGATCCACGTGATCTATTCCTTAGCCGTGTGCGGTGCCCCCTGCCACCATATACCTCGATAATACTGTAGCGGAGTTTAGGCGAAGCCCTGCTGCTGTAATTCATCAAGATCGTCACCACGCCATCGTGCTGACGAAACTCTACCCCGACACTTTGCTGGATCGGAGTCCGGGGATCGTCATCGAGCTGAACGTGTGCTTGAACTCGGAGGTGCCGTAGTTTCGGTGCTTGATCGGTTGGATCGTGAAGACGTACGACTACTTCCTCTACGTCATGTCATCGCTTCCGCAGTCGGTCTGCGTTGGGTACGTAGACAACACTCTCCCCCTCGTTGCTATGCATCACATGATCTTGCGTGTGCGTAGGAATTTTTTTGAAATTACTACGAAACCCAACAACAACCCACCAGGGCGCGCCTGGGCCTCCTGGCGCGCCTTGGTGGGTTGTGCCCCTAGGGGCACCTCCCAAGCGCAGACAGGGCCCGTTGTGTTCCTTTTGGCCCATAAATATTCTCCATAAAGTTTCGTGGCATTTGGACTCCATCTGATATTGATTTTCTGCAATGTAAAAAACAGAAACTAGCACTTGGCACTATGTCAATAGGTTAGTACCAAAAAATGATATAGAATGACTATAAAATGATTATAAAACATCCAAGATTGATAATATAACAGCATGGAACAATCAAAAATTATTTTACTTGGAGACGTATCTGCATACCCAAGCTTAACTCCTACTCAACCTCGAGTACGTAAGAGATAAAAACAGAATTTTTGATGTGGAATGCTGCTTATCATGTCATATCTTATTATTTTCTTTATAGCATGGACAATTGGACTTTTAGTTGTTCAAAGCAATAGTCTAGTTTTTACATGATAATTTAGATACTCAAGCATATCAACAAGCAACCATGTCTTTTAAAATATCAACGCTAAAATAAGTTATCCCTAGCCCATCATGCTCAAACATTGATCCATTCATGAAACACACTCGAATATTAGCCACACCCAATACTTAAGTACGATCATATTGCCTCCTAGTTGGTGCTTTTATAAGAGAAGATGGAGACTCGAAATAAAAATTGCATAAAGTAAAAGAAAGGCCCTTCGCAGAGGGAAGTAGGGATTTGTAGAGGTGCCAGAGCTCAAAGCGAAAAACTTGGAGATAAAACCATTTTGAGAGGTGTATCCATCCCACCAACGAAAACGACTTAGAGTTCCCAATACTTTCCATGCATAGATATATCATAGGCAGTTCCCAAACAGAAAATAAAGTTTATTCGTTTTCCGCCATACTTTCACTTTCCATGGCTAACCGTATCCATGGGTGCCCTCCATACCAACACTATCCAAGGAATTTATTATTTGACAACATAAAGTAAATTCAATTTTTTTGCATTTCAGGACTTTGCATCCCTAATACCTTTGCCTTACTCTTGTGCAATGACAAGTGAATAAACACTCATCTTGAGAATAACACATCTAGCATGGAAAATATTAGCCACCCCTCACCGCTCTGTGAGCGAAACAAACACACAAAAGAGAAGTTTATTTTGAAAATTAGAGATGGCACATGCAAATTTTCTTAGAACGGCAAAAGAATACCGCATATAGGTAGATATAGTGGACTCATATGGAAAAACTGGGTTAAAGGTCTTTAGATGCACAAGTAGTGATCATACTTAGTGCAAAATGAAGGCTAGCAAAAGATTGGGAAGCGACCAACTAAGAACGAACAATCTCATAAGCAACCATTAAGCATAATTAACACTGAATAATGCACCATAAGTAGGATATAATTTCATTGCATGACTATTTACTTTCGTACTTGCATAGAGAATCACAAACCTTAACACCAATATTCATACTAAAGCATAATTACTCACCAACATAACTCACATATCGCATCATCATATCTTAAAACTATTACTAAGAATCATGTTTATTTTGTCCAATGATCTTCATGAAAGTTTTTATTATATCCTTCTTATATATCTATCACTTTGGGACTAATTTTCATGTATTGCTTTTGACAAGCTCCAACAAATATAAGTGAGATCATGAGCATAATATATTTTCCTTTCTCTCAAATTAATTTAAGTGAAGCAAGAGGGAATTTCTTGAAAATTTTACCAACTCTCAAATAAATATAAGTGAAGCAATAGAGCATTTCTTCAAAAATACTAAAGCACACCGCGCTCAAAAAGATATAAGTGAAGCACTAGAGCAAGTCCATTGCTCATAAAAATTTAAGTTAAGCATAGAGAGCAATTCTAACAAGTCATGACATAATTTTGGCTCTCTAAAATAGGTGTGTCCAGGAAGGATTGATGACTTAAAACACAAAATAAAACAAGCAAAAACTCATATCATACAAGGTGCTCCAAGCAAAACACATATCATGTGACGAATAAAAATATAGTGTCTAGTAAAATACCGATGATTGTTGGAAGAAAGCGGGGATGCCACTCAGGGGCATCCCCAAGCTTAGTTGGTTGCTCATTTTTGGATAGTAGCTTGGGATGCCGGGGCATCTCCAAGCTTAGGCTCTTCCATCCTCCCTTCATCCATCGTAATATAACCCAAAGTTTGCAAACTTCAATCACACAAAACTCAACAAAACCTTTGTGAGATCCTTTAGTATAAGAATAATAAATCACTACTATAAGTACTGTATCAAACCAATTCATATTTTGTTTTTGTATTGTATATACTGTATTCCAACTTTTCTATGGCAAAGCTCATCAAAGAAAACCATAGATCCATCAAAATAAGCACACAACACAAAGAAAACAGAATCTGTCAAAACAGAACAGTTTGTAGCAATCTGACTATTTCAAATACTTATATAACTCAAACAAATTTTAAAAATTAGGACGTCTTGAGTAAATTGTATGTTGATCTACTTCAACTGGAATGGGTATTTTATCGCTCTCTGGTAAAAAATTAAAATTAATTTCGTAAGCGTAAAAGTTTCTGTTTTTTCAGCAAGATCAAACAATTATCACCCAAGAAGATCCTAAAGGCTTTACTTGGCACAAACTCTAATTAAAACATAAAAAAACAATCATAGCAGTAGCATAATTGTGCTAACACTCAAGAACATAAAGGAAATAGCAAAAATAAAATTTATTCATTGGGTTGCCTCCCAACAAGCGCTATAGTTTTACGCTATTAGCTAGGCATAAATCAAGGATCTATGTTTTGTCATCTTTGGTTCAAGATCCATAAGACGCCCTCATGATTGATTCATAAGGTGGCGTAATTGCAATTCTAGGAAAGTGTTCCTTACCCTTCCTCAAAGGAAATTGGAATTTAATATTGCCTTCTTTCATATCAATCACGACACTGATAGTGCGTAAAAACGGTCTACCAAAATAATTGGACAAGACGGATTGCAATCAATATCAAGAACAATAAAATCTATGGGCACATAATTCCTATTTTCAAGCATAAGAACATCATTAAATCTTCGCATAGGCTTTTTAATAGTAGAATCCGCCAAGTGCAAATTTAAAGAGCATTCTTCAAGATTAGTAAGACCAAGCACATCACATAAAGATTTCGGAATTGTAGAAACACTAGCACCCAAGTCACACAAAGCAAAACAGTCATAATTTTTAATCTTGACTTTGATAGTATGTTCCCATTCATCATGCAATTTTCATGGATTTGAGACTTCTAATTCCAATTTTTCTTCAAGAGCTTTCATCATAGCATCAACAATATGTTTAGTGAAAGCTTTATTTTGTTCAAACGCATGGGGTGAATTTATCATGGATTGCAACAAAGAAATACAATCAATCAAAGAGCAACTATAATAATTAAAGTATTTGTAATCCAAAAGAGTGGGTACATCACTAGCTAAAGTTTTGACCTCTTCGAACCCAGTTTCATCAATTTTTTCAACAAGGTTTTCACCCTCCGAGATATTGGGACGCCTTATACCTAAAGATGACTCTTCTATAGTCCCTTTTTCATCAATATTAACTTTACTAAACAAGGAATCAATAGAGGAAACACCAATCATTTTAAGACCTTCATCACTTTTGTGAAAGAAATCACTAGAAAACGCTTTTTCTAAAAATTCTCTTTTATCTCTAAGCATAGTGGTTCTTTTCTTACTTCCATCCATAGAAACATAAAAAGATTTAATTGATTCATCTACTTTTGGCACACAAAATTTCATCTTGAGCTTTTCCACATCATGAGCAATTCTATCAACACTTCTAGACAAATCATCAATCTTACTCAACTTTTCTTCTATGGAAGTGTCGAATTTTTTTTGAGTGTTGATAAATTCTTTAATATTATTCTCAAGATCAAAGGTGTTCCTATTATTATAAGATTGATTTCCATAGGAATTACCACAATTATTAGAGGAATTACTAGGAAAAGGCCTAGGATTAAAATTACCTTTATAAGCATTGTTGTTGAAATTATTTTGAGAGATAAAATTCACATCTATGGCATCACTAGTTTGCTCAATCAAAGTATACAAAGTCATATCATTAAGATCAATAGGAGCACTACTACTAGCAACCAATTTCGCAAGAGCATCAACTTTTTCACTGAAATAAGAAAGTTCTTCAACCGAATTAACTTCTTTACTAGTAAGAGCCCTTTCGGTATGCCATTGCGAATTATTTTCCATAATATTATCAAGAAAATTGGTGGCTTCACCCAAAGTAATTTCCATAAAATTACCACCCGTGGCGGAATCTAAAAGATTACGAGAAACAAAATTCAACCCCGCATAAAAATTTCGTATGATCATCCAAAGATTTAACCCATGAGTTGGGCAATTCCTTAGCATCATTTTCATCCTTTCCCAAGATTGTGCAACATGCTCATGTTAAAGTTGCTTGAAATTCATTGTAACACCCCGGATGTAACTTTCCCAATTTGTACTCCAACTCTTGCCGTTTCCGGCGTTTAGTTAATTTATTTTCTCGGGTTCGGGTTTTTGTCTCCATGTGTTGTTATCGTTGTCATGCATCTCATATCATGTCATCATGTGCATTGCATTTGCATACGTGTTCATCTCATGCATTCGAGCATTTTCCCCGTTGTCCGTTTTGCATTCCGGCGCTTCGTTCTCCTCCAGTGGTCAATTCTACCTTTCTTCCGTGTGTGGGGTTTAAAAATTTCCGGATTGGACCGAGATTTGCCAAGCGGCCTTGGTTTACTACCGGTAGACTGCCTGTCAAGTTTCGTATCATTTGGACTTTGTTTGATACTCCAACGGTTAACCGAGGGACCGAAAAGGCCTCGTGTGTGTTGCAGCCCAACACACTTACAATTTGGCCCAAAACCCACCGAAACCTGCTCCATCATCTAGAGCGTTCGATCACGATCGCGTGGCCAAAAACCGCACCTCATTTGGACTCTCCTAGCTCCCTCTATACCTATAAATAGGTCCTCCTCGAAAATCTCGGATCCCCCTCCCCGAAACCCTAAAATATCTCCTCCGTCGCCGCCGGACACGTCCGGACGGACCGGACACGTCCGCTCCGCCGCCCGCGCCAACTAGAAGGCGCCACGTGTCCCTCCGCCGCCCGCCGCCGTCGCGGCCCGGCGAGCCCGCAGCGGACCCGCCCGGCCCATCGCCGCTCGCGCCTCCCCACGCGTCGCCCCGCCGCTTGGATCTTGCCCCGCCGCCCCGGAAGCTCGACGCCGGCGCCGCCACCTCGCCACCCTCCGACGCCGGCCGCCTGGGTCGCTGTCGCCGGCTGCCGCCGCCGCGCCCAACCACCGGAGCCGCCCCGGCCTCTTCCTTCCCGGCCGGCCTCGCCTCTCCCTCATCTCCCCGCCGATGAACAGTGCTCTCCGGAGCAGCCGCCACCTCGCCGGAGTTCTCGGTTCGCATGCCGTGAACAGTAAACCCTAGATCTCGGAGGTTGAATTTTCTTCTAAGTCCCAAAATTCCAGATCCAAGTGCTCATGTTCGTGGCCTCGTAACTTTGCACATGTTCTCGCCCCCGTCCTCGCCTCTTCTTCTCTCCCGCCGACGAACCGAACCCCGGCTTCTACAGTGCTCGCGCCGCCTCCTCGGGAAGCGTGCAGATCTGGAAACCCTAGATCGGAGGTTGAATTTTCGTCTAAGTCCCTGGATTTTCTAGCCCATATGCACACGTTCGTAGCTCCGTAACTTTGCATCCGTAGCTCCGATTCATGCATATAGCATATCAAAATGTTCATCTCAGAGAGTACATCATTTCATCCCATTGCATCATTTTCATTTGAGTTCATCTTGATGCCCGAAATGCTATTAGAAGAAGGCTACTTGAGATAATTGTCAGATCTGCTACTCCGTTTAGCTTTTTGTCATTTTTGCCATGATTATTGTGTCCATGATATGCCCTGATGCTCTACATATATTTTGTTAAGGGTTTTGTCATCTTTCCAGAGGTGCAACCCATGTATTTTTGTGATGTGTGTGGTGACTAGCACAAGCTTGCAAAGTGGTGCACTTGATAATTCTGATTTCAGGGACTTAGCATTTCCACTAAGTCCTTGAGCTGTTTATCTCATGATGCCATATGTTCATGTTGTTTCCTAGTGATCCGTGCCTCTTTTGAGGATGATCAGTAAGGATGTTTTGTTAATCTTGTAGTGCTCTTTCCATCCATGTCTTTGTTTGCAATTATGGAGCAACCTAGCTTGAGTCAATCGAGCTCTACTTTTGCTACTTTGTGAATCTGGGCAGATTGTCAACTTGTTTGCAATTTTGCCGATGATGTTGTAGTTGATCCGTGCATGCTATGCTATTATTCTTGCCATGTCTAGTTTGCATTTTGTGTAATCTTGATGGGTGTATGCTTAGATTATCATGACTTGCACCGTAGTGAGTGCATCGAGCTCGTAAACATGCCTACTTGATATCTGTTTTCAGCATGCTCCAGTTTTCACTAAGTCTGAAAACTGATTATGTTTTTGCTATGTTCACATGCTTGCAATTGGATTTTCTGATCCCTTTTGGCTGAAGGTCACTAAGGGACTTTTGTTAAGCTCTTTGAGTAGCTCCATGCCATGCTTTACTTTGCCATGTTCAGGTCTTGTAGCATATAGTTTTGTTGCTCCGAAGAGTGCTACCTGATCTGAAATTCCAGACAAGTGTTAATTTCACTAAGTCTGAGATCTGTTTGCCATATGCATTTTTTCCATGCTTGTTTGAACCTGTTAATGGATGAATTGGCCGTAGCTCAGTGCTAGACTTTTGTTAAGCATCTTGAATGAATCCCTACCATGTATTTTGTTGTCATGTTTGGGTGCTGTAGCATGTTCATCTCATTGCATTTAGATGGCTACTTGCTGTATATTGCAGACCGGTGTCTTATTCGAATCGCTTGCCATTTCCAAACCGTAACTCTGATTCCGGTGTTCTTTATATCGTTTTCAAGCGATTTCATCTCATCTTTCTAGTAGCACACTTGGATTTCCAAGTTGAGGCCAGGTTCTTGCATTTCCTGTCATATCTTGCATTTTGCATCCCGCATCACATCCTGCATAGCATATCATCGTTGCATCATCTTGTTTGGTCCTTGCACGTGGTTGATTGTGTCCTTGTTGCTTGTTTGTCTTGTTGGGTAGAGCTGGGAGACGAGTTCGCTAACGAGGAGCCCGTTGAGTTTGCTTTCAAGGATCCAGTCAACTCTGACAACTGTGCAGGCAAGATGATCATACCCTCGAAATCACTACTATCTTTGCTATGCTAGTTTGCTCGCTCTTTTTCTATGCCAATGCTACGATGCCTACCACTTGCTTGCAAGCCTCCCAAATTGCCATGTCAAACCTCTAACCAACCATGTCCTAGCAAACCGTTGGTTGGCTATGTTACCGCTTTGCTCAGCCCCTCTTATAGCGTTGCTAGTTGCAGGTGAAGATTGAAGGTCGTTCCTTGTTGGAACATTTATTTACTTGTTGGGATATCATTATATTGCTATGTTATCTTAATGCATCTATATACTTGGTAAAGGGTGGAAGGCTCAGCCTCTCGCCTAGTGTTTTGTTCCACTCTTGCCGCCCTAGTTTCCGTCATATCGGAGTTATGTTCCCGGATTTTGCGTTCCTTACGCGGTTGGGTTATAATGGGAACCCCTTGATAGTTCGCCTTGATTAAAGCTTTTCCAGCAATGCCCAACATTGGTTTTACCATTTGCCACCTAGCCTTTTCTTTCCATTGGGTTCTGCAGACTCAAGGGTCATCATTATTTTAACCCCCCCCCCCCGG
The DNA here is from genome assembly GCF_002162155.2 of Triticum dicoccoides. NCBI lineage: Eukaryota > Viridiplantae > Streptophyta > Magnoliopsida > Poales > Poaceae > Triticum > Triticum dicoccoides. The sequence continues at coordinate 262,826,688 of NC_041390.1, read as the reverse complement.
GCCAGTGCTCCTCTGAGTGTTGGTCCACCTGTCAGCTGCCGGTGGCCACCAGGGGCAACTCTGGGCTGGCCTACCCGCACCTAAGACAATCTGAGTGTGCCTTGAGAACGAGATATGTGCAGCTCCTATCGGGATTTGTCAGCACATTCGGGCGGTGTTGTTGGTCTTGTTTTAACCTGTCGAAGTGTCTTGAATAACCGAGATACCGGGTCTGATCGGAACGTCTTGGAAGGAGGTCTATTCCTTCGTTGACTGTGAGAGCTTGTCATGGGCTAAGTTGGGACTCCCCTGCAGGGATTGAACTTTCGAAAGCCGTGCCCGCGGTTATGGGCAGATGGGAATTTGTTAATGTTCGGTTGTAGATAACTTGAACCTTAACTTAATTAAAATGAATCAACTGAGTGTGTTACCGTGATGGCCTCTTCTTGGCGGAGTCCGGGAAGTGGACACGGTGTTGGAGTAATGTTTGCGCGGGTTGTTCTCTAGTTTCTCGCTCGCGCTTTGCCTCCTTTTCTCGCTCTCCTTTGCGAATAAGTTAGCCACCATATATACTAGTCGCTTGCTACAGCTCCACTCATATTTACCTTGCCATACCTATAAGCTTAAATAGTCTTGATCGCGAGGGTGCGAGATTGCTGAGTCCCTGTGGCTCACAGATTACTATTACACCAGATGCAGGGCTTGATGATTCCGCTCCAGGAGACGCGCTTGAGCTCAAGTGGGAGTTCGACGAAGACTCTCAACGTTACTATGTTTCCTTTCCCGATGATCAGTAGTGGTGCCTAGTTAGGGCTGATTGGGATCGTGTCGCATGTTGGGTTCTCTTTTATTTTGGCGCCGTAGTCGGGCCATGAGTGTTTGGATCATGTAATGTTATTTATGTACTTGATTGACGTGGAGAGTGTAAGCCAACTATGTTATCTCCCCTTTTATTATCATATTACATGGGATATTGTGAAGATTGCCTAACTTGCGACATATGCCTTCAATGCGATTATGCCTCTAAGTCGTGCCTCGACACGTGGGAGATATAGTCGCATCGAGGGTGTTACATTCATGATCTGGGTTCCCAGGGAAATAATTTTTGCGGGAGGAAAAATACTTTGTTCAAGCATCCTTGCACTTATTCCAAGAATCGATACTATTGCGAGGCAAAGGAAGAGAACCAAATTTTTGCAGAATCACACAAGGAAAACGGAAATAATTTCATCTTGACCACATCATTGTCCACATCTTTTTTCTTTTGCATATCACATAATTCCACGAAGTTATTAAGATGGGACATGGCATCCTTATTAGGACTACCGGAAAATTGGTCTTTCATAACAAGATTTAGCAAAGCAGTATTAATATCGCAAGACTGCCCACTAGCGGTGGGAGGAGCAATCGGAGTGCCAATAAAATCATTGTTGTTGGTATTTGACAAATCACATAACTTGGTGTTCTCCTGAGTCATGATGACTACACAACAAGATTGCACTCAAAAACAGATCCGCCAAGAAAATGGCAAACGAAAAGAGGGGCGAATAAAACAGCAATTTTTTGTGAAGTGGGGGAGACGAAAACGAGAGGCAAATGGCAAATAAAGTAAATTGCGAGGAGATGAGATTTGTGATTAGGAACCTGATATATGTTGAAGATCCTCCCCGGCAATGGCGCTAGAAATGATGTGTCGATGGGAGGCTATCTTGACTTGATTCTCTCCGACAACGGCGCCAAAAATTCCTTTTGATGTCGCTTGAAGCTACGTCGGTATTTCCCCAAAGAGGAAGGGATGAGGCAGCACAGCGGCGGTAGGTATTTACCTCAGATATGCAACCAATGTTATCGAACCAGTAGGAGAACCAAGCAACACAATGTAAACAGCCCCTGCACATAGATAACAAATCCTCGCAACCTGACGTGCTAAAGGGGTTGTCAATCCCTTTCGGGTAACAGTGCTAGAAATTGGTGTGTGACGGGAAAAAGTTGTAATAGATTAAAATAAATAGATCGCAAATAAAATAAAGTGCGGCAAAGTATTTTTCGGTTTTTGGTTTAGTAGATCTGAAAATAAAAGTAAATAAAAATAGATCGCAAAGGCAAATATATGAGAAAGAAGACGCGGGGGACGCAGGTTTCACTGGTGGCTTCTCTCAAGAAAATAGCAAACGGTGGGTGAACAAATTATTGTTGGGCAATTGATAGAACCTCAAATAATTATGATGATATCTCGGCAATGATCATTATATAGGCATCACGTCCAAGATTAGTAGACTGACTCTTGCCTGCATCTACTACTATTACTCCACACATCGACCACTATCCAGCATGCATCTAGTGTATTAAGTTCATGGAAAAACGGAGTAATGCAATAAGAACGATGACATGATGTAGACAAGATCTATCTATGTATAGATAGACCCCATCATTTTATTCTTAGTAGCAACGATACATACGTGTCGTTTCTCTTTCTGTCACTAGGATCAAGCACCGTAAGATCAAACCCACTAGAAAGCACCTCTTCGCATTGCAAGATAAATAGATCAAGTTGGCCAAAAAAAACCAAATATTGGAGAAGAAATACGAGGCTATAAGCAATCATGCATATACGAGGTCAAAGAAACTCAAATAACTTTCATGGATATAAAAAGATAGATCTGATCATTAACTCAAAGTTCATCGGATGCCAACAAACACACCGCAAAAGAGTTACATCATATGGATCTCCAAGAGAACATTATATTGAGAATCAAGAGAGAGAGAGAGATGAAGCCATCTAGCTACTAACTATGGACCCGAAGGTCTACAAAGGAATACTCACGCATCATCGGAGAGGCACCAATGGAGGTGGTGAACCCCATCTGCGTGTCTAGATTGGGTCTCCTACCTCGGGTTTTGGACTCTGCGGCGGCTGGATGAATATTTCGTCGACTCCCCTAGGGTTCTGGGATTTTAGGGGGCACCCGAGGTGGGCACAACCCACCAGGGCGCGCCTGGGCCTCCTGGCGCACCTTTGTGGGTTGTGCCCCCCTCGGGGCACCCCCAGGCGCAGCCAGGGCCCGTTGTATTCCTTTTGGCCCATAAAAATTCTCTGTAAAATTTCGTGGCATTTGGACTCCGTCTGATATTGATTTTCTACGATGTAAAAAACACGGGAAAAATAGGAACTTGAACTTGGCACTATGTCAATATGTTAGTACCAAAAAATGATATAAAATGACTATAAAATGATTGTAAAACATCCAAAATTGATAAATAAGAGCATGGAACAATCAAAAATTATAGATACGTTCGAGACGTATCATGCACCTACCTCGGGTGCAGAGTAGAACCTTCGTGGGCTTTGGGTGGTCAACATCAGGTGCTCATAGGGAACTGGTCAACATCAGGTGCTCATAGGGAACTTGAAGCGTCTCGAAGGTCTCCACAAGAAGCACGTTGAGGCCTGCGGCACCGTCGATGAGCGTCTTAGTGATGGACACATTGCTGATGGTAGGAGTACATAGCAGGGGGACGGCACCCACGACCTTCGTGGGCTTTGGGTGGTCATCGACGCCGAAGGCGATGGGAAACTCAGACTACTTGAGGCGGCTGCTGGACTCGGGTGCCGGGAAGGCCACGTTCACCTCATGAGAGAACTTCTTGAAGTGGTAGTTGGATGGAGGGGCTTGGGCCCCACCAAGGATGCGGGCCACCCTGCGGGGCTGTTGGTAGCCCCCAGCAATCTCGACGGGGGGATTGTCCTTGGCATGCAGCGGGGCGGCATTGGCCGGGGGGTCGGCCTACCATGGCTCGTTCTGCCAACCCCGACGATTGTTGTCGCGGACGCTGTTGTTGTTGTTGTTGTTGTCGCCCCAACTATCGCCTCCGTTGTTGCCATCGCAGACCATTCCGTGCTCCTTGCGGCCACGGTGGCGCCCGGTGCGGCCCTCGCGGAGCGTCTTGAGCTCGTGGCAGTCTTTGGTGTTGTGGGAGTTCACGTTGTGGTAGGCACAAAAAAGACAACCGTCCTTTTGGCCTCATCGCGATCGTGACCCTGCTTGTAGTCCTACTCCACCGCGAGCACGACAGGTGTGACGCCCCCAATTTGACCGTACACTAATCATGCACGCAAATGTGTACGATCAAGATCAAGGACTCACGGGAAGATATCACAACACAACTCTACAAATAAAATAAGTCATACAAGCATCATATTACAAGCCAGGGGCCTCGAGGGCTCGAATACAAGAGCCCGATCATAGACGAGTCAGCGGAAGCAACAATATCAGAGTACAGACATAAGTTAAACAAGTTGCCATAAGATGGCTAGCACAAACTGGGGATACAGATCGAAAGAGGCGCAGGCCTCCTGCCTGGAATCCTCCTAAACTACTCCTGGTCGTCGTCAGTGGGCATCACGTAGTAGTAGGCACCTCCGGTGTAGTAGGGGTCGTCGTCGATGGTGGCGTCTGGCTCCTGGGCTCCAACATCTGGTTGCGACAACCAGGTAGAAGGGATAGGGAAAAAGAGGGAGAAAGCAACCGTGAGTACTCATTCAAAGTACTCGCAAGCAAGGAGCTACACTACATATGTATGCATTGGTATCAACTGGAATAAGGCTATTATATGTGGACTGGACTGTAAAAAGCCGGAATAAGAGGGGGATAGCTAGTCCTTTCGAAGACTACGCTTCTGGCAGCCTCCGTCTTGCAGCATGTAGAAGAGAGTAGACTGAAGTCCTCCAAGTATCATCGCATAGCATAATCCTAACCGATGATCCTCCCCTCGTCGCCCTGTGAGAGAGCGATCACTGGGTGTATCTGGCACTTGGAAGGGTGTGTTTTATTAAGTATCCGGTTCTAGTTGTCATAAGGTCAAGGTACAACTCCAAGTCGTCCTGTTACCGAAGATCACGGCTATTCGAATAGATTAACTTCCCTGCAGGGGTGCACCACATACCCCAACACGCTCGATCCCATTTGGCCGGACACACTTTCTTGGGTCATGCCCGGCCTCGGAAGATCAACACGTCGCAGCCCCACCTAGGCACAACAGAGAGGTCAGCACGCCGGTCTAAACCTAAGCGCACAGGGGTCTGGGCCCATCGCCCTTAGCACACCTGCACGTTGCGTACACGGCCGAAAGCAGACCTAGCCTAGTGGCGTTCCAGTCCAATCCGGCGCGCGCCACTCAGTCGCTGACGTCACGAAGGCTTCGGCTGATACCACGACGCCGGGATACCCATAACTACTCCCGCGTAGATGGTTAGTGCGTATAGACCAAATGGCCAGACTCAGATCAAATACCCAGATCTCGTTAAGCATGTTAAGTATCTGCGAACGCCGACCAGGGCCAGGCCCACCTCTCTCCTAGGTGGTCGGAACCTTCCTTGTCGCTCCGCCTCAAAGATCCACTCACGGGTGCTCCTACGAGCCGACCCGTCTTTAATCACCACATGTATCATGTATAAAGTATATAGTATATACCCGTGATCAACTCCCGAGTGATCATGGCCCGATAGTATAGCATGGCAGACGGACAAGGATGTAGGGCCACTGATGATAAACTGGCATCCTATACTAAGCATTAGGATTGCAGGTAAAGGTAACAACAGTAGTAGCAAGGACAGGCTATGCATCAGTATAGGATTAACGGGAAGCAGTAACATGCTACACTACTCTAATGCAAGCAGTATAGAGAAGAGTAGGCGATATCTGGTGATCAAAGGGGGGGCTTGCCTGGTTGCTCTGGCAAGAGAGAGGGGTCGTCAACTCCGTAGTCGTACTGGGTAGCAGCGGCGTCGGTCTCGGTGTCTAGCGAGAGAAGAGGGGGAAGAAACAATAAATATAATGCAAGCATATGCATAGTGATGCATGACATGACAAGTAACGGCGTTAGAGGTGCCCTAACGCGGTAGTAGGTGATACCGGTGAAGGGGGATGACATCCGGGAAAGTATCCCCGGTGTTTCGCGTTTTCGGACAGATGAAACAGAGGGGGAAAGTTGCGTGTTCGCTATGCTAGGGATGTGTGGTGGATAAACGGGCTGCGTATCTGGATTCGTCTCGTCGTTCTGAGCAATTTTCATGTACAAAGTTTTTCCATCCGACTTACGGATTATTTTATATGATTTTTCAAAGATTTAACAACTCCTGGAATTTCTGCATTTTATTTAATTCGAAATAATAAACAGACAAATATCTATGGGTTCACAGGAGTGTACCCAGCAATGTGTGCATGTGTATGACATGTGGGGACAGGGGCTGGGTTGACCCAGTCAATATTTTGACTAGTCCAAAGTGAACAGTGTATGTGGGTCCCAATTGTCATGGACTCATTTTAATTAACAGGTTCTTGACTAAATTTACTTAGCTTAATTAGGGGGTTTTGGGCTAAACTAATTAGGCCTCCTTAATTAACAAGGGGGTCGGGCCCATGTGCCAGTGGCCCAAATCGGCCTCTGGTGAGGCTGTGCCCGTACGTACGTACTCGTAGAGTACGACGCCGGCGGCCATGGTGCTGGCCGGGGGAAGGCTCGGCACAGGGGGAGCGCGAGCAGGCCCGGGCGGAGGTGGACGCCGCCGGCTGAGGCGGGGTAGCGCGGGGGGGAGGTTAGCCGGGGCGACGAGTGGCGGGGCCGCAGGCACTGTGCAAGGGGGCGATGCAGGCGCGAGGGA
>NC_041390.1:262809840-262819580 GCF_002162155.2 Triticum dicoccoides | reverse complement strand
GCTCATATCGGTGACGGGGAGCCGCTCGTTGAAGCCGGAGGGGGTCGGGGTGGAGCTAATCGACGGGGAGGACGACGGCGGCCGAAGGCGAGGAAGTGGAGACGCGCGTCGTCGTGGTGACCTCCTGGCTCCGATCCAGCGGCTTAGTCAAAGCAGGGGAGCACCGCAGAGCTTCTTGACGTGTTACAAGGGCGCGGGGTCGACGGGGAGCGCAGCGGGGAGGCAGCCCATGGCAACGGCGGCGGCGGGTCTGCGCTGTGGGGAGGAGAGGGGCGAGAGGAGGGGATGAGGAACGTGCTAGGGTTCCAGGGTGCTCGGGGGTGCTCTTAACTGCCGCGGGGAGGCGCTGGATGGCAGGCGTGTGGCCTCCCGCGGCCACGGACGACGCACGGCCGTCCAAGAGGGCGCGTGAACAGGAGGTAGGAGATAAGGGGGTTAGTGGGCTGGATGTGTGGGGGCGGCTGGGCCGTGGGGTGGGCCGGCCCGTTCGGCGGCTGAGGCTAGCTGGGCCACTTGGCCCAGTGAGAGGGGGGTTGCTTTGCCCTTTTTTTGTTTTGTTTTTATCTATTTGCATTTCTGCTTTTAAACCTTTTAAACTATTTATACATTTTATAAAAATGTGTTTACTGCACCATAATTACCGATGCAATAATAGACATAGCCTGAACATTTTATTTTAATATTTGAAAACTTTTGTCGTTTGACTTAATTAGGATTTAAATTTGAAACGGTTTTGAATTAACCCGAAATTAATTACAGGGACAGAGGTGACGTGTCACCATTAACGTGAGATCACTACAGCGTGATTATCCGGGCGTTACAAATCTCCTCCACTACAAGAAATCTCGTCCCGAGATTTAGGAGGTAGAAGGAAATAGTGCAGGGTATTCATCGCGAAGACGATCCTCGCGTTCCCAGGTGGCTTCGTCTTCAGAGTGATTCGACCACTGGACCTTGAGGAACTTGATCGCCTTCTGACGGGTGCGACGTTCAGCTTGGTCGAGAATGCGGACCGGATGCTCTTTATAGGAGAGGTCCTGTTGCAATTCGAGCACTTCATGGTCCACTGCTCGGATTGGGTCCTTGAAGCAGCGTCGAAGTTGCGACACGTGGAACACATCGTGAACCTGAGAAAGGTTTGACGGAAGCTCCAGTTGATATGCCACTTTTCCACGCCTTTCGAGAATAGTGAAAGGACCAATATAGCGGGGAGCTAACTTTCCTTTGATCCCGAAGCGGTGTGCACCCTTCATTGGTGTAACTCGAAGATAAGCCTTTTCGCCAGGTTGATAGACCATGTCTTGGTGATGACGGTCATACTGACTTTTCTGACGTGACTGAGCAGTCTTGAGATTCTCGCGAATAATGCGAACTTGTTCTTCAGCCTGTTGGATAATATCCGGACCAAAGAGTGGACGTTCCCCAGTTTCTGACCAGTTTAGAGGGGTTCGACACTTTCGTCCATATAGCACTTCGAAGGGGGACATCTTCAGACTAGCTTGATAGCTATTATTATAAGAGAACTCGGCATATGGGAGAGATTCCTCCCATTTCTTGCCGAATGATATTACACAAGCTCGAAGCATGTCTTCGAGAACTTGGTTGACACGTTCAACCTGTCCTTGCGACTGAGGATGAAATGCAGTACTGAACGATAGATGAGTTCCCATAGCTTCTTGGAAACTCGCCCAAAACATTGAAGTGAACAAACTGCCACGGTCTGAACTGATAACCAGTGGGATACCGTGAAGTGAAACAATTCTGGCCATGTAGAGAGTAGCAAGCTGACTAGCAGTGATTGTGTCTTTGACCGCCAGAAAATGGGCAACTTTGGAAAGCCGGTCAATGACGACAAGAATAGCATCATTACCTTTCTGCGATTTGGGAAATCCAGTGACGAAGTCCATTTCAACATGGTCCCATTTCCATTCAGGAATAGAGATAGGTTGCAGAGTTCCAGCAGGCCTTTGATGCTCTGCTTTGATTTGGCAACAAACGTCACACTCAGCAACATAACGAGCAATGTCCTGCTTCATATTAGACCACCAGAATCTTTGACGAATATCCTGGTACATCTTCGTACTACCAGGATGGATGGAGAGAGGCGTATCATGGGCTTCTTGCATAACCCTTTTAGTCTTATCCAGGTTTTTCTTCGAACATGGTACCACTAGGCGGCCTTTGAAATACAAGGCGCCATCGTCGGCGATAGAGAAGAATGAGGGCTTTCCTTCTGCTAGATGGTGTTTAATCTTATGGACTTCAGAGTCATAACCTTGTATAGTCTTTATACCAGCTACGAGATCTGGTACGACAGCCAGGGTATTTAGAGAACCCTTAGTAACAACAAGAAGATTCATCTTGCGAAACTCCGGGGGAGGGGGAGCGAGTGCTCCAGGAGGAACAATATGGAGGTTCAGCTTTCTAAATTCTTCGACAAGCGAGGGCTGAACTTTATGAACCTGGAGGTGGTTGCAGTAAGACTTGCGGCTCAAGGCATCGGCCATTACATTAGCCTTGCCGGGGGTATAAGATATACCCACGTCAAAGTCTGCAACAGTCTCCATCCATCTTTGCTGACGTAGGTTCAAATCTGGCTGAGTAAACAGATACTTCAGACTTTGATGGTCGATGAAGATCTCGCAACGATTACCGAGAAGGTAATGTCGCCACTGCTTCAGTGCATGAATGACAGCAGCAAGCTCAAGGTCGTGAACTGGGTAGTTTTCTTCGTGAGGGCGCAATTGACGAGAGGCATAAGCAATCACTCTGCGCTCCTGCATTAGGACACAGCCTAATCCTTGGCGGGAAGCGTCGCAGTAAATGACGAAGTCCTTCTTAGTATCAGGTGGTGCAAGCACGGGGGCAGAAGTCAACTTGTCTTTGAGCGCCTGGAAACTTTCCTGACACTTGTCTGTCCAGTCAAACTTGACACCCTTATGCAACAAATTAGTCAGAGGCCTGGCAATCTTGGAGAAGTTCTCGACGAATCGACGGCAATAGCTGGCGAGACCGAGAAAACTTCGGACTTGCTTCACATTCTTCGGAGGAGTCCAATCGAGAATAGCCTGAACTCGTTCAGGGTTGACGGCAATACCATCTTTGGAGATGACATGCCCAAGATAGGTTACTTCGGGGAGTCAGAATTCACACTTGGAATACTTAGCATACAGCTGATGCTCCCGAAGCTTTTCCAGCACAAGACGAAGATGTTCAGCATGTTCCTCCTTGTTCTTGGAAAATACGAGGATATCGTCCAAATAAACCACGATGAACTTGTCGAGGTAATCCATGAATATATAGTTCATCAGACGAGAGAAGGTGGCGGGAGCATTCGTTAAGCCGAATGACATGACGGTGTACTCGTATGATCCATACCGAGTCACGAAGGCGGTTTTTGGGATGTCCTCTTCACGAACACGGATCTGGTGGTAACCCAACCTCAAGTCGAGTTTGGAGAACACTGATGAGCCAGCCAGTTGATCATAAAGATCATTGATTCGAGGAAGAGGATATTTATTCTGAATGGTAGTTTGGTTTATAGGACGGTAGTCTTGGACTAATCGGTTTGTCCCATCCTTCTTCTTAACAAAGAGAGAAGGTGCTCCCCAAGGAGAGCAACTTGGGCGAATGAAACCTTTGACAAGAGATTTGTCGATTTCCTCCTTAAGCTCAATGAGTTCATGCGGCGGCATCTTATAGGGTCGTTTAGCTATAGGGGTGGTGCCGGGTTTCAAGTCGATGGTGAATTCGACAGCTCTAGCAGGAGGAATCCCTGGAAGTTCTTCTGGGAAGACATCTTGGAATTCACGAACGACGGGAATGTTTTCAATGCCCTCGAGTGGTGCAGCGTTCAACGCATTCAAGGCATAAAGTCGTGCCTCGGCGTTCTGAACTAGATGAGCTTGGTAAGCTATTATTTCGTCAGAAGGGTGTAGCAGATGGACGACCTTAGTGGCGCAAACTATAGAAGCAGTATGCGCTTTCAACCAATCCATTCCCAGAATGAGGTCGATGTTAGACGACTTCAGGATAATGGGAGAGGCATAGAATTCCAGCCCTTCGATTTCCACGGGGACATCGATGCCAACCAGTGAGGTTTGACATTGTCCCACGGGGGTTTTTACCAATACCGAAGTATTCATCTCCTCACATTTAACGTCATGCTTGTATGCAAAATATTCTGACATGAATGAATGCGATGCTCCTGAATCGAATAAAACAGACGCAGGTACTGAGTTTATGAGGAGTGTACCCATCACGGTAGCAGGCTGGTCTTGGGCTTCGTTCAGATCAACATGGTTGGCATGAACGTGACCATAAGACTTGGCATTGTTGATGCAGGGCTGGTTGTTTCCACGGCCAGTTGCTGGAAGGGCCAGTTGATTCTGTTTCTGGTTGCATTCCCTAGCACGGTGCCCTGGTTGTCCACACCTGAAGCACAAACCATTCTCGGGAGTAGGAACAGGAGCTTGGGGTGGTGGAGCTGGAAGTCTTGGCTGCCTAGTTGGAGGAGCAGGCAGACGAGGTGCAGCATAGGTCTGCCTTGGGGTGGGTGCATGCGGCTGGTACATGCTGTTGGGAATCCATATCTTGCGCTTCTGCGAGGACGGGCCCGAAGAAGAGCCCGTGTCACGGTTGCGCCTGTGAGAGCTCTGGTATTCCTGCAGACCGGTTTCGACATTGATGGCTTTGTTCACCAGAGTGGCAAAATCAGCAAAGTCATGCACTAGAAGTGCGAGCTTGATGTCAGCTTGAAGGCCATCACGGAACTTCTCCTGTCTGCGTGCATCAGTTGCGATGTCTTCTTCAGCATAGCGGGACAAGTCAAGAAACTCCCACTGGTAAGCTTCCACAGTTTTGTTGCCTTGGGTGAGATTGCGGAACTCACGCTTCTTCCGGTCCATGACTCCTTGAGGAATGAAGTGAGCACGGAAGGCAGCTTGGAAGTCTGGCCAGGTGATGATTGTTCCAGCTGGCAGAGTACGCCTGTGGCTGTCCCACCATTGAGCCGCGGGTCCTTTCAGGAAGAAGGAAGCAAAGGTGACATAGCTGGCAGGGGCTACATCAGCAGACTCCATCTCATAGGTGATGTCACGGAGCCAGTCGTCAGCATCCAGAGGTTGAGTTGAGCTGCGGTACACGGTTGGGTTGAGGCGCATGAAATCTTGCAGAGTCACTTGGGTTGGCTGCTGGTTCATATTGGGGCGAGGAAACTGAGCCATAATATTCTCCATGAACTGACGATTCAGCTCAAACTGTTGCATCATCCCAGCCATGTACTCAGGCGGTGGTGGGGCGTTGCCACCACGACCACGACCACCTGGTCTAACCATCCTGCTAATATTTAACAGAGATAGTTCAGCACTAAGAAATTTGCAAAAACAAGAATCATTCATGATGAAACATGCACAACGAAAGCAGCACGATAGATACTACATAGTAGTGGCATATCTTACAAAAGAGATCATGCATAGAGTTCGTTACACAGCTTTCAGTACATAGGCTAAGACATCATAGGCGGCACACAGGCTCGCAGCGAATGCATCTAACACTAACAAGCAAGTCTACATCAGTCCCACGCGGTACTGCAGAGGTAGGTGTAGCCTGACAGCTGGTAGTGACGCGAAGGGAAGACCTCCATGCGAGTAGCCTGGGGTCCGCGGATACTCTGTTGCGGAACCCGATGCGCAGGTGGCAGGAGAGGACCAAGTGCAGGAGAGTAGCCTCCCACATCTGGCCAGCCGACGCCCTGAGGCATCACGGTCCTAGCAGGGTAGACCGCAGAACGCGACAGATCACCAGAGCGGACAGAGGGGTGCAACAGCGTCAGAGCACGATATAGGTGCTGACGGGTGGTGTACAACTCGTGGCGAAGAGCTCGGTTAGCTCTATCCAGCCCATCGGCATCCAGAACCATGTTCTGATGGTAGAATGACTCTCGGGTGATGGTGGAGTAGGCAGCAGTGTAGTATCCCTCCGCACCAACATCAGATGCGATAGCAATGTGCCTGAAGGGGGAGGTATCCAACTCCTGATACTCTCCACGAAGACGTGTCAGAGCAGCATAAGCAGCATCGTGGACCGCCATATCGATAGTCACTCCAACACCATGAGCAGTGTGCAGCATGGTAGTGGAGTCATACTCCCGAGAGTAGAGGTGGACGATGGCACGGTACTGCTCCTGGTTGAAGTCCTGATACTCCTCATAGACGGTGTACTCAGGGTGCCAGCGATAACCCAGATAGGTCATCATCTCAACCAACACAGCAGGTGATCCTGAGGCACCAATGGCCGTCGTGTGGCGCACGACCTGCCTCGTGGGTTTCATCTGAAAACAAAGATGTTTTCACAGGAGTCAAATGACCATGTGGATAATGTCCAAGTACTACTCTAAAGAATAACTAGGGCTTATTCAACTTTGGGGTGAACGTGGTCACGGGATCCTAGTGTTAGAGTTAGTAAAATCGTTTAACCCGAGTAGGAGAGAGTTCAGAGTCCCAGAGTAAGGATCGAGGAGTAAAAGATCCTAATACCACCCGATGGCGACGTGTGCCCGTAAGACACACAGCCATGTTAGTAAAAGTTTTTGTAATGTCTAGACTCAACTTCGGTCAAGGAGTGTGGAAGGGGAATTCCTACTGGCAGTCGGCTCTGATACCAACTTGTGACGCCCCCGATTTGACCGTACACTAATCATATACGCAAATGTGTACGATCAAGATCAAGGACTCACGGGAAGATATCACAACACAACTCTACAAATAAAATAAGTCATACAAGCATCATATTACAAGCCAGGGGCCTCGAGGGCTCGAATACAAGAGCCCGATAATAGACGAGTCAGCGGAAGCAACAATATCTGAGTACAGACATAAGTTAAACATGTTGCCATAAGATGGCTAGCACAAACTGGGGATACAGATCGAAAGAGGCGCAGGCCTCCTGCCTGGAATCCTCCTAAACTACTCCTGGTCGTCGTCAGCGGGCATCACGTAGTAGTAGGCACCTCCGGTGTAGTAGGAGTCGTCATCGACGGTGGCGTCTGGCTCCTGGGCTCCAACATCTGGTTGCGACAACCAGGTAGAAGGGATAGGGGGAAAAAAGGGAGAAAGCAACCGTGAGTACTCATCCAAAGTACTCGCAAGCAAGGAGCTACACTACATATGTATGCATTGGTATCAACTGGAATAAGGCTATTATATGTGGACTGGACTGTAAAAAGCCGGAATAAGAGGTGGATAGCTAGTCCTTTCGAAGACTACGCTTCTGGCAGCCTCCGTCTTGCAGCATGTAGAAGAGAGTAGACTGAAGTCCTCCAAGTATCATGGCATAGCATAATCCTAACCGATGATCCTCCCCTCGTCGCCCTGTGAGAGAGCGATCACCGGTAGTATCTGGCACTTGGAAGGGTGTGTTTTATTAAGTATCCGGTTCTAGTTGTCATAAGGTCAAGGACAACTCCAAGTCGCCCTGTTACCGAAGATCACGGCTATTCGAATAGATTAACTTACCTGCAGGGGTGCACCACATACCCCAACACGCTCGATCCCATTTGGCCGGACACACTTTCTTGGGTCATGCCCGGCCTCGGAAGATCAACATGTCGCAGCCCCACCTAGGCACAATAAAGAGGTCAGCACGCCGGTCTAAACCTAAGCGCACAGGGGTCTGGGCCCATCGCCCTTAGCACACCTGCACGTTGCGTACGCAGCCGAAAGCAGACCTAGCCTAGTGGCGTTCCAGTCCAATCCGGCGCGCGCCACTCAGTCGCTGACGTCACGGAGGCTTCGGCTGATACCACGACGCCGGGATACCCATAACTACTCCCGCGTAGATGGTTAGTGCGTATAGACCAAATGGCCAGACTCAGATCAAATACCCAGATCTCGTTAAGCGTGTTAAGTATCTGCGAACGCCGACCAGGGCCAGGCCCACCTCTCTCCTAGGTGGTCGGAACCTGCCTTGTCGCTCCGCCTCAAAGATCCACTCACGGGTGCTCCTACGAGCCGACCCGTCTTTAATCACCACATGTATCATGTATAAAGTATATAGTATATACCCGTGATCAACTCCCGAGTGATCATGGCCCGATAGTATAGCATGGCAGACGGACAAGGATGTAGGGCCACTGATGATAAACTGGCATCCTATACTAAGCATTAGGATTGCATGTAAAGGTAACAACAGTAGTAGCAAGGACAGGCTATGCATCAGTATAGGATTAACGGGAAGCAGTAACATGCTACACTACTCTAATGCAAGCAGTATAGAGAAGAGTAGGCGATATCTGGTGATCAAAGGGGGGGCTTGCCTGGTTGCTCTGGCAAGAGAGAGGGGTCGTCAACTCCGTAGTCGTACTGGGTAGCAGCGGCGTCGGTCTCGGTGTCTAGCGAGAGAAGAGGGGGAAGAAACAATAAATATAATGCAAGCATATGCATAGTGATGCATGACATGACAAGTAACGGCGTTAGAGGTGCCCTAACGCGGTAGTAGGTGATACCGGTGAAGGGAGATGACATCCGGGAAAGTATCCCCGGTGTTTCGCGTTTTCGGACAGATGAAACGGAGGGGGAAAGTTGCGTGTTCGCTATGCTAGGGATATGTGGTGGATAAACGGGCTGCGTATCCGGATTCGTCTCGTCGTTCTGAGCAATTTTCATGTACAAAGTTTTTCCATCCGAGTTACGGATTATTTTATATGATTTTTCAAAGATTTAACAACTCCTGGAATTTCTGCATTTTATTTAATTCGAAATAATAAACAGATAAATATCTATGGGTTCACAGCTATGTTTTTAAGGCGGTAAAGCGTCATAAGGCGGAGGAGGGCCGCTCTGACGCCTAAGCGCCAAGGCGAGGCGGTAAGGCGAGGCAAGGCGACGCCTTAAACATTGCAGGAAAAGAGTCATCAATAGGTCTGCACATATTAATACTAGAAAAAGAGCAATGGCTGAGAGATGGGCCACTACTTATGCACCTCCCAGTGGCCCAAAAGCCCATCTAGTGGCCATATACACCCCCGTGACCTAATTCCACTATCTCCTTCCCTTCTTTCCCACCACAGCCGCCACGAAGCCATACCCTTCTGGTCCTCCCTGCCTCCTCTTCATGGCCCCACCCTTCTCCCTCACAGCAGCAAGCCCCAGGAGCCCCCAGTCCTCCCTCCTCTTCATGGTGCCGGGAGACAGCGGGGCCGTCATCTCCAAGCCCCAGGAGCAGCCAGAACTAGGGCAGCCGCAGCCGTACACTTCATGTCTGTCTAAGGCGGGGTAGACGCCTTGCCATCCTGGGGCGCCTTGACGCTTAGGCGACGACTAGGCGACGCTTAGGCGACGCCTTAAAAACATAGGTTCACAGGAGTGTACCCAGCAATGTGTGCATGTGTATGACATGTGGGGACAGGGGCTGGGTTGACCCAGTCAATATTTTGACTAGTCCAAAGTGAACAGTGTATGTGGGTCCCAATTGTCATGGACTCATTTTAATTAACAGGTTCTTGACTAAATTTACTTAGCTTAATTAGGGGGTTTTGGGCTAAACTAATTAGGCCTCCTTAATTAACAAGGGGGTCGGGCCCATGTGCTAGTGGCCCAAATCGGCCTCTGGTGAGGCTGTGCCCGTACGTACGTACGTACTCGTAGAGTACGACGCCGGCGGCCATGGTGCTGGCCGGGGGAAGGCTCGGCACAGGGGGAGCGCGAGCAGGCCCGGGCGGAGGTGGACGCCGCCGGCTGAGG
>NC_041390.1:262803255-262809628 GCF_002162155.2 Triticum dicoccoides | reverse complement strand
GTGAGCGCGGCGCAGAGCCGAGGCGGAGGAGGCGAGTTCAGGGGAGGGGGGAAATGTAGCGGCGCTCACATCGGTGACGGGGAGCCGCTCGTTGAAGCCGGAGGGGGTCGGGGTGGAGCTAATCGACGGGGAGGACGACGGCGGCCGAAGGCGAGGAAGTGGACGCGCGCGTCGTCGTGGTGACCTCCTGGCTCCGATCCAGCGGCTTAGTCAAAGCAGGGGAGCACCGCAGAGCTTCTTGACGTGTTACAAGGGCGCGGGGTCGACGGGGAGCGCAGGCGGGAGGCAGCCCATGGCAACGGCGGCGGCGGGTCTGCGCTGTGGGGAGGAGAGGGGCGAGAGGAGGGGATGAGGAACGTGCTAGGGTTCCAGGGTGCTCGGGGGTGCTCTTAACTGCCGCGGGGAGGCGCTGGATGGCCGGCGTGTGGCCTCCCGCGGCCACGGACGACGCACGGCCGTCCAAGAGGGCGCGTGAACAGGAGGTAGGAGATAAGGGGGTTAGTGGGCTGGATGTGTGGGGGCGGCTGGGCCGTGGGGTGGGCCGGCCCGTTCGGGCGGCTGAGGCCAGCTGGGCCACTTGGCCCAATGAGAGGGGGGGTTGCTTTGCCCTTTTTTTTTGTTTTGTTTTTATCTATTTGCATTTCTGCTTTTAAACCTTTTGAACTATTTAGACATTTTATAAAAATGTGTTTACTGCACCATAATTACCGATGCAATAACAGACATAGCCCGAACATTTTATTTTAATATTTGAAAACTTTTGTCGTTTGACTTAATTAGGATTTAAATTTGAAAGGGTTTTGAATTAACCCGAAATTAATTACAGGGACAGAGGTGACGTGTCACCATTAACGTGAGATCACTGTAGCGTGATTATCCGGGCGTTACAACAGGCCCCTTGCGCTTGCCGTCTTTGACCTTGGATTTGGCCGTGCTAGGCTCAGCATCTGTGTCATTTTGGATGAAGAGGCGGCCCTCTTTTGCCTTGGCACAACGGTCAGTGAGGATGAATAGCTCCGCCATGGAGTCGAGCTCATCGTTGATGGTGAGCTTCTCGCACATCTTCACATTTGTGATGCCGTTGGTGAAGGCAAAGACGATCGCGGCGTCAGAGCCCTTCAGGATCTTGTTGCGCACCTAGCTGAAGCGCTGGATGAACTTGTGAAGGATCTCACAAGGACGCTGATGCACGGCTCTTAGGTCGTAGAGCATGAGAGGGTGGTTGAGGGAGTCCTAGACTAAGGGGTCCTCGGACGTCCGGCCTGTTAGCCATGGGCTGGACTGATGGGCTGTGAAGATATGAAGACCGAAGACTGTGCCCGTGTCTGGATGGGATTCTCCTTGGCGTGGAAGGCAAGCTTGGCGACCCAATATGTAGATTCCTTTCTTTGTAACTGACATTGTGTAACCCTAGATCCTCCCGTTGTCTATATAAGCCGGGGGACTTAGTCCGGAAAGGGAGAGATATTCATCATCATAGCCATACAAGCTAGACCTCTAGGGTTAGCCATTACGAACTCGAGGTAGATCAACTCTTGTAATACTCGTATTCATCAGTATCAATCAAGCAGGACGTAGGGTATTACCTCCGTTGAGAGGGCCCGAACCTGGGTAAACATTGGGTCCCCTGTCTCATGTTACCAATCGACCTTAGACGCACAGTTCGGGACCCCCTACCCGAGATCCGCCGGTTTAGACACCGACATTGGTGCTTTCATTGAGAATTCCACTGTGCCGTCGATGACAGGATCGATGTCTTGCCTTGTTCTCAAGGATAATATCACCGCTGGAGGAACACTGGCTCCAGGCCAAACCCTCCGGCTGGGCGGCTTCGCCATGACCGCCCGTTCGATCATTAAGCCAACAATGACCTGTTGGGTCATCGAAAACCCCCTTCGTATCGACTCTGAACACTCCAAGAAGATGGATCCGGTGGAGCTTTTGTCCTAAAACGAGCTCGTAGATCGCATCACCGCCCTGGGGGTCGCTACAGACTACGATCGGATTGGGCTTAAATCCGATCAGAGAGAAATCAAATCTCCACCGATCTCCCACCAGATAGCGGTAGTCGAGGAGCGAGTCAACAACTCTTCCTCCATACTAAGGACGGACTATGTCCGGATCTCCGGTCTCAAAGAGCTGGACACCTACCTGCGAGGAGATGCATCCTGCCTCCGAACATAGAATCGGACGACGAGCCTAAGAAATTAGTGGACATCCCGGAGCACGATCTGCTAAGTTCAGAAGACCTTCAGACTCCGGATCCAAAAGTGGGGCAGGGTTCAGATTTAAATCCACCCACCCACCAAAATACAAACACTCTCATGAGCATACAACAGCAGTCTCAGGAAACGGTCCACCACTTCTAGGCCAGATTCCTTCTTGTCAAAAACAAGATTAAAGATTGCCGCGATGAGGAATCAATCTCAGTGTTCCGGAACAATTGCAGGGATGAAGGAATCCTCAACGCCATGAACCGCCATCACATCCTACACTTCGCTGACCTGGCAACTATCATACAGAAGTACATCGCAATGGAAAGCGCCTGGAAAACTCAAGCAGTCTGCTGGGAATCTTCGGTCCCCACTCAACAATTCATTCAGGCGAAAAGGGCGCACCCTTGCAACACGCCCGGTTCAATAGTAAAGAAATACAAGTCCAGTATGGGGCACAGAACCGTTCTGGAAGGATGGCTCGACGGGCCAAGCAAAATACACGCAACACCGGATAACATACCAACACGTAGCCTTAGAGCATGTTGGATACTCCGGCAAGTGACCAAGAGTGGCGAGGATATCCTCACCAAGAATAACCCAGGATAACACCCCCCAGAGGACAATGACCCAAGGTACTGATGGTCTTCGAGACATTCGCCTCAAACAATAGGCGCAAAAGAGCACTATGCGGACTCGCCGAAGTCTGTCAAATAGCAGCATTAAACCCTTGGAATGACACGGCTATAACTTTTAATGCCGATGACAAACCAAAATACAAGGCAGTCGAGCACCAGCCGCCTTGGTCCTCAGTCAAATCGTGGACGGCTTTTGGCTCACCAAGGTCCTCATGGACGGCGGCAGCGGACTAAACCTCATCTACGAAGATACATTCCACAAAATGGAAATAGACAGGAGCCGCATTGAGCAAAGCAGCACGACCTTCCGAGGAATTATTCCTAGTCGGGAGGCGCGGTGTGCGGGAAAAATAACACTCGACGTGGTATTCGGCATGCCGGAGAATTAACGGTCTGAAGAAATAACCTTCCAAGTGGCCCCTTTCAACAGCGGATATCACACCCTTTTGGGGCGGGAGGTATTTACACGCTTCCAAGAGGTACCTCATTACGGGTACATGAAGCTTAATATGCCCGGTCCCAAAGGAATAATCACTCTCGCCAGTGATCCGGAAATAGCTCTCCGCGCCGAAAATAAAACCGCATCCCTGGCCCTTGAGGCATTATCCGAAGCCCTTGCGGCCAAAGAATTAACCACACCACGCTCCACGGTGGACAGGGACGATGTGATCTTAGACAAACGCCCCAAGTCCACCTCCTTCAAGCCAGCGGAAGAAATAGTAAAATTCCAGGTCCATCCAACGGACCCCAAAAAGACAGCATCTATTGGGGCACAACTAGACCCAACGGTCGACACCGCACTAAGGGATTTTCTTCGCGAAAACTGGGATATATTTGCCTGGCACCCTTTTGACATGCCAGGTATCCCGCGCAAACTAGTCGAGCACAGCCTCAACATATTAAAGGGATACAAACCGCTCAAACAAGCGCTATGGTGCATTTCTGAACCCAAACGTCAAGCTGGATAGGAGCTGGGCAAGCTAATCGAGGCCGGATTCATTAGAGAAATAAAACATCCGGACTGGCTGGCAAACCTGGTGACGGTACCAAAGAAGGACAAATCCTGTCGCCTGTGCGTCGATTTTAAAGACCTCAATAAGGCTTGCCCTAAGGATCCCTTCCCCCTCCCCCGCTTTGATCAAATCATTGATGCTACCACAGGACACGACTCACTGTGTTTCCTCGACACATATTCCAGATACCATCAAATCAAAATGAAGGGGCCCGATCAAGCTGCAACAGCATTCATCACCCCATATGGGCCATTCTGCTTCAACACCATGCCCTTCGGGCTCAAGAACACCGGCGCCACATACCAATGCATGATTCAAACATGCCTGGAGAAGCAGATCGTCAAGACAGTTGAAGCTTACGTGGATGACGTTGGCATCAAAACTAGGTGTGTCGAAACACTAATAGACGATTTACGTCTCACATTTGATAACCTCTGCGCGTATGACATTAATCTCAATTCGAAAAAGTGTGTTTTTGGCGTCCCCGCTGGAAAACTACTGGGCTTCATCGTTTCCAATAGAGGAATTGAAGCAAATCCAGCCAAAATCCGAGCTCTGTCACAATTGGCTACAGCAACAGACCTTAAACAAGTCCAAAAGATAGCGGGTTCCACGACAGCTCTAAGCCGCTTTATCTCCAGATTGGGAGAAAAGGCACTGCCACTCTATCGCCATCTACGGCGAACCGATCACTTCGAGTGGACGGACGCGGCAACAACTGGACTGGAGGAAATAAAAACCTTTCTTGCGAGCAACCCAATCCTGGTTGCGCCAAACGTCGGCGAACCGATGTTATTATACATATCGACAACACATCAGGTGGTGAGCGTCGTGCTCATCGTTGAACGAGAACAGGATGAACACAAATTCCTGCTTCAGAAGCCAGTATACTACGTATCCACTGTCCTCACACCATGCAAATCCCGGTACCCCCATTATCAAAAGATATCATACGCGGTCTTCATGGTATCCCGAAAGCTCCGTCACTACTTCCAGGAGTGTTCGATCATGGTGGCTTCCGAAGTACCACTCAATGACATCATAAACAACCGCGATGCCATGGGCCGGATTGCCAAATGGGCCATTGAGCTCCTTCCATTTGATATTACATACAAACCACGTCGTGCTATTAAATCCCAAGTACTGGCTGACTTCGTCACCGAACGGACAGAGGCCGAACTCCCTAAATAGTACGGCACATATTCCAATTGAGTTATGTATTTCGATGGCTCCAAAATGCTGTCAGGGCTAGGGCGGGCGTCATTTTAACGTCGCCTACTAGAGACGTTGTTCAGTATGTACTCCAAATACTATATACAGAATCCAAAAATGCAGCCGAATACGAGGCCTTATTGCATGGTCTCCGAATGGCCGTCTCCATGGGCATACAACGCCTAGAAGTGCACGGGGACACAAACCTTGCAATATCTCAAATAAATGGAGACTTCGACGCCAAAGATCCGAAGATGGCAGCTTAGCGTAATGCCGTCATAAAAATGTCGGCCCGGTTCGAGGGGCTCGAGTTCCATCATGTGGCTCGAGAAAGTAATCAAGCGGCGGACGTTCTTGCTCATTTCGGCGCTAAGCGCGACCCCGTCCCACCTAGTATCTTTCTAGAAAGGCTTTTTAAGCCATCTGTGGTGTGGCAAGGGGAAAACGACAACATAGTCCGGATCCAAACATAACCCCAGATTCCGAAATCACCGACATCATCGGAGGCTCAGCCACCGAAATAACACCATCGGCACACCTTATCCTGGCAGTCATTGCCCCATGGACCGAACCCTTCCTGGCCTACCTTAACAGGAAGGAGCTTCCTGAGGACCAGAATGAGGCCCGCCGCATTGTCCGGCATTCGAAGGCCTACCAGGTTCATGATGGAGAGCTCTATAAGAAAAGCGCTACCGGAGTGTAACGCCCCAGATGTAACTTTCCATATTTGTATCCAACTCTTGCCGTCTCCGGCGCTAAGTTATTTATTTCTCGGGTTCGGGTCTTTGTCTCCGTGTGTTGTTTTTCTTTTCGTGCATCCCTTATCATGTTTTCACGTGCATTGCTTTTGCATACATGTTCATCTCATGCAT
Source organism: Triticum dicoccoides (assembly GCF_002162155.2). Taxonomy (NCBI): domain Eukaryota; kingdom Viridiplantae; phylum Streptophyta; class Magnoliopsida; order Poales; family Poaceae; genus Triticum; species Triticum dicoccoides. Next base: position 262,803,680 of record NC_041390.1, on the reverse strand, counting down.
TCGAGCATTTTCCCCGTTGTCCGTTTTGCAATCCGGCGTTCCGTTCTCCTCCGGTGGTCATTTCTACCTTTCTTTCTTGTGTGGGGTTTAAACATTTCCGGATTGGACCGAGTCTTGCCAAGCGGCCTTGGTTTACTACCGGTAGACCGCCTGTCAAGTTCCGGGTCATTTGGACTTCGTTTGATACTCCAACGGTTAACCGAGGGACCGAAAAGGCCTCGTGTGTGTTGCAGCCCAACACCCCCCAAAATTTGGCCCAAAACCCACCAAACTCTGCTCCATGTCCTAGAGCGTTCGATCACGATCGTGTGGGCGAAAACCGCACCTCATTTGGACTCTCCTAGCTCCACCTATGCCTATTTATACCCCCTCCATTCGGATCTTTTCTTCCCCCGTCCGAAACCCTAGTTCTTAAAAAAAAAAAA
>NC_041390.1:262801207-262802737 GCF_002162155.2 Triticum dicoccoides | reverse complement strand
CCTCCGTCCGCCGCCGCCACCTCCGGCGCCGGTGGCCGCCGTCGCCACGGGCCGCCGCGCCCCGACCGGAGTCCGCCGCCGCCTCCGCGCCGCCGCCCGCGGCTCCCTCGCCGCCCGGGAACATCGGCGCCGGCCGCCGCCGCCCTTGCCGGCGCGCGGGCCGCGTCCACCGCCGCCGGGCGCCGCCCCCGGCCTCTCCCCGCCGCCTCGCCGGTCTCCCCTCCTCCACCGGCTCCGGCGACGAGCTCCTCCGGCTGCTACAGTGTCTCCGGCGCCGATCCAGATCTGGATCTGGGCTAGGTTGACCTCTCCCCCGAAACCCTAACTCCCAGATTTTTTATGCTATCTTTGACTGCTCGTATCTCCGCAACCGTAGATCCGTTTTAGGCGTATGATATATCAAAATCTTCGCCTCGACATGTACATCATTTCATTCCATTGCATCATTTGCATTTGAGATCATCTTGATACCCAAAATGCTGTTAGAAGGAGGCTTCGTGAGTTAAATTGCAGATCCGTTAGTTCATCTTGCACTTTTGTCATTTTTGCTATATTTAATCCGTGCATGATATGCCTGTGCCCCTTTGGGATGTATTGTGAAGCATTTTGTCTTCTTTCCAGAGGTGCCACCCATGCATTTTTAGGATGTGTGTGTTGTCTTGTGCAAGCTTGCGAAGAGAGGTACCTGAGATTGCAGATTTCAGGGACTTAGTGATTTTCACTAAGTCTGGGATATTTTAGTTCATGATGCTATATGTCCAGCTTGTTTCCTAGTGATCCGTGCCTCTTTTGAGGATGATCAGTAAGGGAGTTTTGATATTTAAGTTATGCTCTATCCATCCATGTCTTTGTTGACATTTGTGGAGTGCTCTAGGTTGACTCATTCGAGCTCAACTTTTGCTTCGTTGTTAATCTGGGCAGATCGTCAACTTGTTTGCGATTTCGCCGATGCTACCGTTAGTGTTCCATGCATGCTATGCCTTCGTTCTTGCCATGTGTAGCTAGAACTTTGTGCCTTCTTGCTGGTTATATGCTTTCCTTGCCAGGACTTGCACTGTAGTGAGTGCATCGAGCTCGTTTACATGCCTTCGTGAGTTAAATTTCAGCATGTCTCAGTTTTCACTAAGTCTGAAAACTGATTGTGTTCGAGCGATGTTCGTGAGCTCGGTAGAGTATTTTTTGAACCCTTTTGGCCCCAGGTCACTTTGGGTGTTTTGTTAAGCTTGTTGAGTAGCTCCATGCCATGTTCTTACTTGTCATGTTCAGGTTTTCTATCATGTTGTTTTGCTGCTCCGAAGAGAGCATCGTGATCTGAAATTTCAGACTAGTGTTAATTTCACTAAGTCTGAAATCTGTTTTGCATTTGCGTTTTAGCCATGCTTGTTTGAACCTCTTAATGGATGAATTTGCCTATGGCTCAGTGCTAGTGTTTTGTCAACCATCTTGTGTACATCACTGCCATGTATTTTGTTTTCATGTTTGGTGGCTGTAGCATGTTCATTTCGTTGCATTTAGATGCCTACTTGCTGT
>NC_041390.1:262767631-262792937 GCF_002162155.2 Triticum dicoccoides | reverse complement strand
CGGCGCCGGTGGCCGCCGTCGCCACGGGCCGCCGTGCCCCGACCGGAGTCCGCCGCCGCCTCCGCGCCGCCGCCCGCGGCTCCCTCGCCGCCCGGGAACATCGGCGCCGGCCGCCGCCGCCCTTGCCGGCGCGCGGGCCGCGTCCACCGCCGCCGGGCGCCGCCCCCGGCCTCTCCCCGCCGCCTCGCCGGTCTCCCCTCCTCCACCGGCTCCGGCGACGAGCTCCTCCGGCTGCTACAGTGTCTCCGGCGCCGCCTCGGGAAGCGTGCCGATCCAGATCTGGATCTGGGCTAGGTTGACCTCTCCCCCGAAACCCTAACTCCCAGATTTTTTATGCTATCTTTGACTGCTCGTATCTCCGCAACCCTAGATCCGTTTTAGGCGTATGATATATCATAATCTTCGCCTCGACATGTACATCATTTCATTCCATTGCATCATTTGCATTTGAGATCATCTTGATACCCAAAATGCTGTTAGAAGGAGGCTTCGTGAGTTAAATTGCAGATCCGTTAGTTCATCTTGCACTTTTGTCATTTTTGCTATATTTAATCCGTGCATGATATGCCTGTGCCCCTTTGGGATGTATTGTGAAGCATTTTGTCTTCTTTCCAGAGGTGCCACCCATGCATTTTTAGGATGTGTGTGTTGTCTTGTGCAAGCTTGCGAAGAGAGGTACCTGAGATTGCAGATTTCAGGGACTTAGTGATTTTCACTGTCTGGGATATTTTAGTTCATGATGCTATATGTCCAGCTTGTTTCCTAGTGATCCGTGCCTCTTTTGAGGATGATCAGTAAGGGAGTTTTGATATTTAAGTTATGCTCTATCCATCCATGTCTTTGTTGACATTTGTGGAGTGCTCTAGGTTGACTCATTCGAGCTCAACTTTTGCTTCGTTGTTAATCTGGGCAGATCGTCAACTTGTTTGCGATTTCGCCGATGCTACCGTTAGTGTTCCATGCATGCTATGCCTTCATTCTTGCCATGTGTAGCTAGAACTTTGTGCCTTCTTGCTGGTTATATGCTTTCCTTGCCAGGACTTGCACCGTAGTGAGTGCATCGAGCTCGTTTACATGCCTTCGTGAGTTAAATTTCAGCATGTCTCAGTTTTCACTAAGTCTGAAAACTGATTGTGTTCGAGCGATGTTCGTGAGCTCGGTAGAGTATTTTTTGAACCCTTTTGGCCCCAGGTCACTTTGGGTGTTTTGTTAAGCTTGTTGAGTAGCTCCATGCCATGTTCTTACTTGTCATGTTCAGGTTTTCTATCATGTTGTTTTGCTGCTCCGAAGAGAGCATCGTGATCTGAAATTTCAGACTAGTGTTAATTTCACTAAGTCTGAAATCTGTTTTGCATTTGCGTTTTAGCCATGCTTGTTTGAACCTCTTAATGGATGAATTTGCCTATGGCTCAGTGCTAGTGTTTTGTCAACCATCTTGTGTACATCACTGCCATGTATTTTGTTTTCATGTTTGGTGGCTGTAGCATGTTCATTTCGTTGCATTTAGATGCCTACTTGCTGTAAATCGCAGACCGGTGTCATATCTTAAAACGCTTGCCATTTCTAAACCGTAGCCCCGATTCCTATGATCTTTATATCGTTTTCAAGAGATTTCATCCCCTCTATCCAGCGGCACACTTGGTTTTCCAAGTTGATGCCAGGTTCATGCATTTCCTGTCATATCTTGCATTTTGCATCCCGCATCGCATCCCGCATAGCATATCGTCATTTCATCATATTGCTTGGTCTTGCCCGTGGTTGATTGTATCCTTGTTGCTTGTTTGTCTTGTTGGGTAGAGCCGGGAGACGAGTTCGCTACCGAGGAGCCCGTTGAGTTTGCTTGTGAGGATCCAGTCAACTCTGACAACTGTGCAGGCAAGATGATCATACCCTCGAAATCACTACTATCTTTGCTATGCTAGTCTGCTCGCTCTTTTGCTTTGCCACTGCTACGATGCCTACCTTTTGCTTGTCAGCCTCCCAATTGCCATGTTGAACCTCTAACCCACCATTGTCCTAGCAAACCGTTGATTGGCTATGTTACCGCTTTGCTCAGCCCTTCTTATAGCGTTGTTAGTTGCAGGTGAAGATTGGAGCCGTTCCTTGTTGGAACATCTACTTACTTGTTGGGATATCATTATATTGCTATGTTATCTTAATGCATCTATATACTTGGTAAAGGGTGGAAGGCTCGGCCTCTCGCCTAGTGTTTTGTTCCACTCTTGCCGCCCTAGTTTCCGTCATATCGGTGTTATGTTCCCGGATTGTGCGTCCCTTACGCGGTTGGGCTATAATGGGAACCCCTTGATAGTTCGCCTTGATTAAAGCTTTTCCAGCAATGCCCAACATTGGTTTTACCATTTGCCACCTAGCCCCTTTTTCCCTTGGGTTTCCGGAGCCCAAAGGTCATCTTTATTTTAGCCCCCCCCACGGGCCAGTGCTCCTCTGAGTGTTGGTCCGAACTAGAGCCCTGTGCAGCGCCACCTCGGGGAAACTCGAGGTTTGGTTTTAGTTGTACGGATTGCTCATCTGAGTGTGCCCTGAGAAGAGATATGTGCAGCTCCTATCGGGATTTGTCGGCACATTCGGGCGGTGTTGCTGGACTTGTTTTAACCTGTCGAATCATCTTGTTGTACCGAGATACCGAGTCTGATCGGTGTGTCTTGGGTGGAGGTCTATTCCTTCGTTGACCGTGAGAGCTTGTTATGGGCTAAGTTGGGACCCCCCTGCAGGGATTGATCTTTCGAAAGCCGTGCCCGCGGTTATGGGCAGATGGGAATTTGTTAACGTCCGGTTGTAGATGACTTGAACTAAACTTAATTAAAATGAATCGACCGTGTGTGTTACCGTGATGGCCCCTTCTCGGCGGAGTCCGGGAAGTGGACACGGTGTTGGAGTTATGCTTGCGCAGGATGTTCCTTTAGATTCTCGCTCGTGCTTCGCCTTCTCTTCTCGCTCTCTTTTGCGTATAAGTTAGCCACCACATATGCTAGTCGCTTGCTGCAGCTCCACATATATTTGCCTTTTCCATTCCTATGAGCTTAAATAGTTTTGATCGCGTGGGTGTGAGATTGCTGAGTCCCTGTGGCTCACAGATACTACAACTCCAGATGCAGGTCCAGGTGATACTGCTCCAGTTGACGAGTACGAGCTCAAGTGGGAGTTCGACGAGGACTCTCAGCGATACTACGTGTCTTTTCCGGATGATCAGTAGTGGTGCCTAGTTGGGGGTTATCGATTCAGGACCTTGTCGCATGTTGGGTTCTTTTCTATTTTGGCGCCGTAGTCGGGCCATGAGTGTTTGTTTGATGGATGTTATTTATGTACTCTGATGTGACGTGGCGAGTGTAAGCCAACTATGTTATCTCCCCCTTTTATCATATATTACATGGGATGTTGTAATGATTGCCTGACTTGCGACATTGCTTTCAATGCGGTTATGTCTCTAAGTCGTGCCTCGACACGTGGGAGCTATAGCCGCATCGAGGGCGTTACACGGAGTCCTTCAAAGATGTATCTCTGATGAGGAGGGGCGGCACCTCCTGGCTGAGATTCATGCCGGTCTCGGCGGGCACCATGCCGTAGCTCGGGCCCTTGTTAGCAAGGCCTTCAGTACTGGGTTCTATGGGCCGATGGCCCGAGCGGATGCACATGACCTTATCCAATATTGCGTTGGATCCCAACTCTTTGCCAACCAAAGCCATTTGCCCCCACCGCCCTACAAACAATCCCAATCACTTGGCCTTTTGCGATTTGGGGACTCGATATGGTCGGACCCCTTAAAGGAGGAAGCCGTAAGAGAAAGTATCTGCTGGTCATGGTGGATAAATTCACTAAGTGGATAGAGGTCAAACCAGTCAAAATAGCCGAGGCGGGGTCGGTAATAGATTACATATCCTGCGTGGTACACCGTTATGGTGTTCCACACAGCATCATCACCGATAATGGCTCTAATTTCACAGCCGATGAAGTAAAAACTTGGTGTGCTAATCTGGGCATTAAGCTAGATTGCGCCTTTGTCTATCACCCGCAGACAAACGGCCAAGTCGAATAGGCTAATGGTCTTATTATGAGCGGCATCAAACCTATATTAGTGTGGTCTTTGAAAGAATCAGACAAGCACTGGGTGGAGGAACTTGACTCCGTACTCTGGGGGCTGCGGACCATGCCCAACCGCACTACTGGATATACACCTTTCTTCATGGTGTACGGTGCGGAAGCAGTGTTACCCTGCGACATTATTCATGACTCACCTCGAGTGCGCATGTACGAAGAGAGAGAGGCCGAGATTTATCGGCAGGACAGCTTAGATGCCCCGGAGGAGGAGCGTGACGTCGCGAAAGCCCGTTCCGTATTTTATCAACAGCACGCTCACAGGTATCAAAGCAGAGAAGTGCGGGCCAAGACTTATAATATGGGTGAACTCATTCTACGCCTGTTGGAGAAGAAAAAGGACAAACTCAAGCCCAAGTGGGAGGGTCCCTTCATCATTGATGAAGTTCTCACCAGAGGAGCATACCACCTGCGTGATGCGTCAGGCAATCACTTGGAGCCGAACCCCTGGAATGCGGTCAGACTCCGACGATTCTATGCCTAACGCCGGACACTGTGTTCGTCTCCTTCCTCCTGTTATTAACGTTATTTTTTCTCTCTTTTCATTTTTTATCTTCTATCGTTTTTCTCTTTATCTCTACGGCTTTAGTACGGCTAAACCATGCTCCCGTGATGCGTACATCTCCAAATATGTACGTTCATTATACCTGGGGGCTTCTCGTACAGAAGCTTAATATTATTCTTTGAGGATCAAGCTCACCACATATGCGTTTTTCCATATGTATCTTTTCTTCGCCATTATATGCATCGATATGACTTAAGTTTTGGCCAAGCTGGGTTGCCTGGCTCCTGTGCTTATGCCCTACATTCCCGTTAGTTCGGCTAGGGCATAAAGGGAGCACCTCTGTGATTGTTACTGCCGGGTTATCCAGATGTGTGCCTTAGACTGGGTGAAGCCGAAAGCTAGCATTCTAAAGGGAATATTCGGTCAGAGAATTAAAGAAGTTTCCGCATTCACTCCATTGCGAAACCCCAGAAGTTACTCACTCTATGATTTTTTCAATCACAGTTGGGACATGTACATTAAACGCATGCACACCCAGGGGAAGGAACCCTTAACGGAACTATTCTCTCTGGAAGATGTTTCTTACATAATGTAATATAACATAACTAGCCGGATACACATTGTCTGTTCAAGAAACTATGACCCCTACGCATGGTTCCCATGCATACCCCGGAATATTCTACCGTTAGGGTATTTGGAAACACTCCGCACCTTCGGGTCCAGAGGTTGAAGCGAAAAGGTCGGCCATGACAATTGTTTTTATTAACCAGCTAGAAGGAAAGTACATAGTCACTTAGGACTTAAAGACTTCCTCCTCTATACCGTCCAACAGGCGGTCTAATTTACAATCATGTTGGGAGTACCTAGCAGCCATCTCCACTTGGTCATATACTAAACTAATGGAAATTTCCTCCCCGTTTGACCCTAGCGGTTCGACCCGGGCCATGTGATTCAGATCCAGCTTGGTATAACGCGTTTTTACCATGGCCCAGGCCTCTCACGCACCCTCTCGGCAGGCAGATATCTTCCATAGTCGGATACGCCGCCGCGCTCCCTTGAACAGCTCTACAAGCTTCTCCGTACTCCCTGGAGGGGAGTCGGATGGCCATAAGGTCTTGGTGTAACACCCACGATGCGGCTATATCTCCCACATGTTGGAGGACGACTTAGAGGCATAACCGCATAGTAGGCATGTCACAAGAGGGGCAATCTTTACACATCCCATGTACTGAATAAGAAAACACATAAAGAGTTGGCTTACAATCGCCACTTCACACAATACATAAGTTAAATATACATCATTCAGAATACAATGAAGGTCCGACTATGGAACCAAAATAAAAGAAGACAACCCAAAATGCTAGATCCCCGATCGTGCCAACTGGGCTCCACTACTGATCAACGGGAAACGAAACATCACAACGAACACGATCTTCATCAAGCTCCCACTTGAGCTCAGTTGCGTCATCTGCACTGGTATCATCGGCACCTGCAACTGTTTGGAAGTATCTGTGAGTCACGAGGACTCAGCAATCTCACACCCGCGAGATCAAGACAATTTAAGCTTATGGGTAGGAAAGGGTAGTGAGGTGGAGCTGCAGCAAGCACTAGCATATATGGTGGCTAACATACGCAAATGAGAGCGAGAAGAGAAGCAACGCACGGTCGAGAAACTAGAAGTGATCAAGAAGTGATCCTGAAACTACTTACGTTCAAGCATAACACAAGAACCGTGTTCACTTCCCGGACACCGCCGGAAAGGGACCATCACGGCTTCACACGCGGTTGATGCATTTTAATTAAGTTAAGTGTCAAGTTCTCTACAATCGGACATTAACAAATTCCCATCTGCCCATAACCGCGGGCACGGCTTTTGAAAGTTCAAACCCTGCAGGGGTGTCCCAACTTAGCCCATCACAAGATCTCACGGTCAACGAAGGATATTCCTTCTCCCAGGAAGACCCGATCAGACTCGGAATCCCGGTTACAATACATTTCGACAATGGTAAAACAAGACCAGCAAAGCCGCCCGATGTGCCAACAAATCCCGATAGGATTCGCACGTATCTCGTTCTCAGGGCACACTGGATGAGCGCTCCGTACAACTAAAACCAAACCTCAAGTTTCCCCGAGGTGGCGCTGCAAAAGACTCTAGTTCGGACCAACACTCAGAGGAGCACTGGCCCGGGTGGGTTAAAATAAAGATGACCCTCGGCCTCCAGAAACCCAAGGGAAAAAGGCTTAGGCGGAAAATGTTAAAACCAAGGTTGGGCCTTGCTGGAGGAGTTTTATTCAAAGCGAACTGTCAAGGGGTTCCCATAACACCCAACCGCGCAAGGAACACAAAATCAAGGAACATAACACCGGTATGACGGAAACTAGGGCGGCAAGAGCGGAACAAAACACCAGGCATAAGGCCGAGCATTCCACCCTTTACCAAGTATATATGCATTAATTAAATAAGAGATATTGTGATATCCCAAACATATCCATGTTCCAACAAGGAACAAACTTAATCTTCACCTGCGACTAGCAACGCTATAAGAGAGGCTGAGCAAAAGAGGTAACATAGCCAAACAATGGTTTTCTAGGAAAGGTGGGTTAGAGGCTTGACATGGCAATATGGGAGGCATGATATAGCAAGTGGTAGGTATCGCGGCATAGCAATAGAGCGAACAACTAGAAAGCAAAGATAGAATTGATTTCGAGGGTATGGTCATCTTGCCTGAGATCCCGCAAGGAAGAAGAATGAGTCCATGAAGTAGACAAACTGATGTAGACGAACGAATCCTCAGAAATCCGGAACGAAACCGAAGCTGACGCGAGAAGCAACCCGGAAAGAAGCAAACAACATAGTAAACAACCATCACATAATCATGGCATGATGCACAATCAAGTATGATGCATGTACGGTTTAATGAGGCATGGCATGGCAAAGTGCACAAACAACACTACAAGTTAAGTGGAGCTCAATATGCAACGAGTTGCATATTGATGGAACACCACATCAATTATTTAGTTCTCTCCCATTTAGGTACCCAACAATATTAAATGTTGTTAAACATGGCAAGAGAGTGAAGCATAAACAAACTAACTATCTAAGTAATTTAAATGGGGCCGGAACAACAAGCAACAAGTCTGGAAAAATCCTCATGTGCATTAAGTAATTTAATGCAAACAATAATTTAAACCATTTTAAATGTTGTTATCATGATGCGGATGTCATGTGAAAGTTTTAAACAATTTTTTTAAAAGTTTATATGAACATGATATGAAGCATTGTCGCCATGGCGGAAGGAAAAGGGGCCACGACAACGAATCCGAAAATGATGCCATGACAACATATCGGTTCCGGTATCTCATGGAGATACCGGTGCAAAAGGAAAAGTGACGTGAGCATGTCATGCAAGATGGTCGGGTGATCCCTGTAACCAGGTTCCCACGGGTTAGCAGCAAAAGAGGAGGACCGAGCAAGCAGCGATTCGACCATGGTGCAAACATGGGCATCTCATACGATACATCACATGCATACGGTTCACGGGCATCATTCCAGTGGTTATACCTTTCGAAAAGTGCAATTACGGAGTGGTTCGGGTTCGGTAAAGGAAGTAGGCATTCTCGCGACGGTAGTGGTACACGGTCGTCGTGGAAGTAGCTGTTCACGGGTCGTTGTGGGAAGTTGTCCTTCTCGTGGCGACAGTAGTTGTTCACCCGACGGTATTGGCAACGGTCGCGACATACAGGGTTCGTAGATGTTCGAGTCGAGGGTAGCGGTACTTAGTATCTTGTGGAACTTCACAGTTCATCGTGGTACTTGGTGACATGCACGAGATGACAGTTGTACACGTTCGTAGAGGTACTTGGCGTCTAGTGCGGTACTTGGTGAATCCAAGACGTAGAGGTACACTTGTTGAAGCGGAACTTGACGAAATCCATCTAGAGGTGCAACACGATGGTCTTGATGGATCGTAGTCGAACTTGGCGGTCCGTATAGTCAATGTAGATGAACTTGGCGACAGTTATGCTTGTGCTCACGAAACGACAAAGAGACTCAGCAGTAAAGCAGCTGCTCGGGGACGTCGCGGTCGGTCACGCAGAGGCTGGAGATGGCAGAACAGCGAGAGGACGCAGGTGAGGTGGCTGTCCATGACAGCATCGGGCAGGGCTCGAGCTCAGACTCGAGGCAGAGGGAAACCGTGAACCGCAGAGGTGCGACAACAGAGGCCGAAGGGGAGGTCGATGCCGCAGGAACGGCAGCGGCGCGGGAACGACGCCTCTAGCGCGGGGCGGATGGGGCAGCTCTGATGGTGGTGTGGTACAAGGCGACGATGTCGCTGGGCGTTGGTGATGGCTGGAGGTGTAGGCGCTGCGAACTGCAGCGGCAGGCGCCATCTTGGAGCACCCCAGCCGGAGGACGAGGTAGGGGCATGCGCGGAGGTGTACGGGTCGCGGGCTCCTGGTGGAGGTCGTCAGCGACGGCGGTCGCTGGCACGGCGTGGCACAGCTCGACGAAGTAGAGGCGGCGATGCTGGCCCTGAGGGGTGGTCACGGCGCGTGCGAGGAGGCGTAGAGAGGTGGAGGAGAAGAAGGGGCTTTGCCGAGGGAAGGCTCGGTCGTCGCCGCTGCACTGGGGGGATCGGGCGCGGGGGCTCGTCCCCTGGCTCAAGGTGGAAGAGAGGAGGAGTAGGGATCAGACAAGGGGTGCGCGAGTGCAACATCCCAAAATTTCAATTTGGAATGTTTTACAATTATTAGCTAAGCATCTATGCATTTTGTTTGATTTGAGTGACATTTGGAAATTTTCAGAGGCTTTAGAGTTTTGGTTGAATTTGGATTCAACTTGGCATTTGAAAATCTACTTCAATATCCCTGACAAATACTTGAGAAAAAGTATGAGAGGAGCTAACATGACACTCCAAAAATGTCAGAAGAAAATATTGCCAAAAGGTTTGAATTCAAATTTGAATTTTTATTTGGAGTTTGCAGAAAATGTTTTTTTAGTTTATGTTTTGCCTCTAGAAAAATGTCCATGTTGTAGGATTAATTCCCCTGAGAATTTTGATATATATATATGTCCTATATAAAAATGGTATAATTTTCTCTTAGTTTAGTTTCTTCTCTCTGTCCTATTCAAAAAAAGGGGGAAAGACTCAGGCGCTAGCCAGGCCAACCGGCCCAGCCCACACCCGAGCCGCAGCCCACCAACACCCGAGCCAGCCTACCTCAGCGCCAGACCGAACCCCCTCTCCCTCTCTCACCAACACGCCAGCCCCACCTCATCTCTTTCCCCCTCGCCACGCTATGTCGCGCCAGAGCGCGTTCGACGCCGCCGCCGCGTCCGAATTCAATGGGATCACGATCCCGAGTCGCCCCCTGCTCCAAGTTGATGCCCTATAAATAGCCCTACCCCTCCTCTTCTGAATCCCCCTAAAACCCTAGCCCAAAACACACCGCAGCTCACGCCCTCCTCCTTTGGATCTCGCCGTCGACCGCCGCAGTCCGCCGTCTGTTCCGACTCCGGTGAGGATCCCCCTGCCCTCAAATCTTGTTAGCTGAAACCCCTCAACCGCGCGCACCTCCCTGACATCCTCTCTCCGTCCAGGGATCGCCAGAGCCGCCGCCTTGAGCATCACCGCCCGTCGCCGGAGCTGCAGAGCACCGGGCTCTGTTTTCGCCATGCCTCGATGTCCGCGCCGTCCCCGAGTTCCAACCACTCCACCACCGCCTCCGCCTCGCTCCGCCGCATCGCCCCGACCTCGCCACCGCCGCCCCAGACCACCGGAACACCACCGCCACCATCGCCCGAGCCCTCCTCGCCGTCGACCGCCGCGGTAAGCCACCGGACCCCAACCCACCGTTCGATCGGCAACCTACGGTGTAGATTAGAGTTAGCGAATGGGTAGGTTTTTTTATTAGACCAGTTTTATTTCACGGGTTGTTTCCGGTTTATTTACTAGGTTTAGTTAGACCAAACCGATCGGTTTTTTTCTGTTAGCCCATGGACACAGTGACCTATTGATCACCCGCGCGTTAGATAATTTAGAGAGCGCTCACTGTTTCGGCCCGTTAGCACCCTAGTTGTTTTAGTTTTATTCTTTGTTTCTGTTTTTAAAACCGAATAGTTCTGTTCTTGTAAAATCTGTATCTTTTAGGATATTTATTATTTTTAGTTGATTCTTTTTTCCTTAGTTTACAAATTTCTTCTAGCTTCTGTAGAAATTAGATTCGGCCATGTTTAGGTTTTTAAAAATTGTTTTATATTAGTTTTAGTCAGATTAGTAATTCTGCTATAAATTGAGCTAGGATTATTATTTTTAGGTGATTCTTTTTGTCACTGCTTAGTTTTGACCTAGCCTAGCAGTAGGAACTTGTTGGATATTTGTAGAATTATATTAGAATTAGTTTTAGTCAAATCAAGCTTTTCTAGTTTTATTTAGCTTGCTGCCACTTCCTGCTGTTCTAGTTATTATAGAATTTTAATTTACCCCTGCTATATTTTATTTTAGATTAGTTTCTGTAGTTACATAGGGTGAACATTTATTTACAGCAAAATAAAAAGTTTTATTTTATTTTCTTATTAGTTTTGTTTTATGTATAACAGGAGTTCTATAATAGGTATTGATTTGATTCTTTTTGCACCTAGTTTGCATGTTGTTTTCCTTTATGTTAGTTAGAAAAACCATTGTTTTGGATCTGTTAAGAAAAGTGTTAGTAGGTTAAAACTATTTCTTTGTTGTTGCTTGATGTGATGAAAACCTTGATTTTGTTTTCCTCGAGTTTTCTTTGATTTTGGTTTGAGTGCTTGTGTGTTCTCCTTCAGCTTGCTGATATGTTATTAGTGAAATACTTATTTGTGCTATTGTTTGACTCGATAGAATTTTTGGAGTGCGAAGCTTGCTATCTCGAGTCACTAGCGTTTGAAGACCGCCAGCCAGGCAAGTCATTTGATCATGTATTACAATACCTATGATTTTGTTGCATTAGAATTGTTCCTCCCCACCATGCATGCAGTAGGAGAATTTGAAGTTATGTCTTGAGTAGTATCATGAGGTAGGATGAACCCAACTCCCCTTGCTACTATTGCCCGGGACGATGTAGTTACCTTGGTATGCTCATAGACGGGGTTGGTTGAGAGATTCATAAGGGAGATGTGAGAGTCAAGATGATGACAACCCCATGACTTCAATATCAAGATGGACTTCTAATTCACTACTGGGTGGAGGACGGTTGACGGGCACCCTGGAGAAACCAGCGGATGGCCGGGATGCATGGACAAGCGCCATGACATCTTGCGGAAAGCTTCACCCAGCCACGAAGAGACGGATGGATACCCCTTGACCGGAAGCTTACCTGTGCAGCCGCAAGCCATTATGGGCTCTAGCTGGGTTGACCTTAGGCGTGACTCTGGACGGACGGTGCCAGCAGATGTAGAAAAATGGTAGGACATGGATGGGTACCGACAGTGCTCATAGAAACTCTATGGAAGACCCTATTTCGTTCATCCCGTCTTCAAACACCAGGCAGTGCGAGGAGATAAAGGAGGGAACGATTCTTGCGGGTAAAGTGCATAAGACTCAGCAGAGTAACAACCTAATCGATTAGCCGTGTCCCCGGTTACGGACAAATGAGCCTCTGGAAACTGGAGTATTTCGGAAATCTCAACACCAAACAAATAAATTAATTGAGGGGTTAAATTAATAATTGGGAATGAGACATTGGTTGGCGGAACCATCTCAATAACTACCAACATTTTGTAGTAATTATAAGAAAGTCCTTTGCTGTAGGGAAAAACTGGCTTTTTCGCAAAAACATAAAACTTAGAGCCCCACAGCCAAATTGCATATAGTGTTAGCTTTATTATTGTTGTTCTCTCTATGACTTGCTGGCATATTCTAAATGCTGACCTACACGGCTGCAACGTCTCATGTTGCAGAGGAGTTTTCTGACCAGGAGTGAGGCTACGATCTACGCTTGGCGATTGCCCTATGGAGTCGGATGGACTCGCTATTCGTCTACGCTTCCGCAGCTTATTTAGTTTATTTCTCATGAGTTGGCCTTCGGCCGAATTTATTATGATGTAATAAAGACTCGATATGAGAATCGTGTAATAAATTCAGGTGTGATTGAAATTTGAATCTTTTCATCAATGTACTGTGTGTGCCAGCATGATCTTGGGATGGTACAGCTACACAGAGACTTGACCGATTTTGGGTCGGGTCGTTATAGCGAGGGGATCGAGCGGTGCTCGTGCTGTCGTAGGTGGTGGCGGTGCACTAGAGGGAACGAGGGAGAGGGTGTCGGGCTAGGGTTAGCAGGGGCGCTGGCTGGGCTGCTGATGGACCTTGGGCCACTTTGGTGCTGGGCTGGATGATGGGCTCCCTTCTCCCTCTCTCTTCTCTTCTTGATTCTTTTAACAGAAAACAAATAAACAGGAGAAAAAGAAAGAGGGGGGGGGGTTAGGGGAAGAAGTTGAACACACAGGTAATTTTCTCGGACTCACAAAAATGTGTATGATCCAAGAAAAATAGAAAAGGTCATGATTGGAAGATTGAATTCAAATTCCTTTGAATTTAATTCAAAAGGTTTGAACTAGGACAGGTTTTTCGAAGTGCCCAAAAATGTTGGGAATTTAGGTGGAGCTCCGGAAAATGATGAAAGGATATATGGCAAAGTTAGAGGTCAAGAGTTGTGATAACAAAGGCATTGGGGTTTTGCAAGTGTGTTATGGTGAATTCCAAAAATGGAATATTTAATATAGCTCCCTAATATCGGGAGGATATGTTATAAAGAGAATCACCATGTGAATTCTCTCATTTTAAATGGACCGAAGATCCATATGGTTTATTTATTTGAGTTTTAAAACGGGTTGCATGATGACATGATGCACTGCACATGATGCAAGGATGAATGCAACAGACAAATAAAACACACGGCAGAACTCGGAATCCATGGAAGGCATCTCAAGCTTCGGTCTTGGGGCGTTACAACACTGCACCACTACAAGAGGATCTCGTCCCAACATCTAGGATGGCACCGGGGAAAACGGAAGAGGAAGGGGAAGAGGTAAAACTAATTTGCTTCTTTGACAAACGAGTGAAACCAAAGAACCTTGAGAGGCTGAACCAATTCGAGAAAAGAATACAACGGATACGAACGAAGTTGAAAACACTCTGTTAGTAAAGAGGAACAAGGAATCTTACTAGAACCTTGTAGGTTGAAAGACATAAGAAAAATGTTACAATGTACAAGAAGTACACGCAAGCACTCCGGTAGCAACGAAATGAACAAGGAACGATAAAGATCAAATACGACAACACTCCGCTTGGAAATGGAAGGCATAGAATATGAACTTGGCAAAATGAAAGCAATTGGATGAGACTCTGGTTAGAAGAGGAATGATAGCCACAACACTCCGGTTGAAACAAGATAGAGAAGGAATAAGAATGATATAATTTGGACAACACTCTGACTGAATGAAAAAAAATCAACATGAACTTGAAAAGATGAGGGGATACTTGATGTGATCAACAACACACTGCCTCCAGAACTATTGAAAGAATGGCACAAGGGGTAAGAAAGATTTCAGATAACACTCCGGTTGAGAAGGGAGGCAAAACTTGACAAAATGGGAAAAACTTGAAAAGAGGGCATGAGACTCCGGTTGAATGGATAAGCAAAAGTAAAGAGCATCATCTTGGCAAAACGAGATGGTGGGACGAAGAGAGCAACATCACCATGCCTCCGGAATAAATGAATGGAAAACTAGATGGTTGGAAAGAAAAATAACAGAGAAGACAAATGGCAGCTCTCGTAAATAAAATTGAAAGAGCATGCTTACGAAGAAAAGGTTGAACGGAGTTGTCGGAAAACCAACAACGAAAACAGTAAGATTGTTGTGGGCTTATGGAAAACATCTCGCAATTTGAGGTGAAATTCTGCCACTAGCGGAAACAACATATTGAATTGGTATCAACAAGGGGACGAGAAACTTATTTCACCGGCAGGACAAATAAAGAACTTGGGTCATTTATGAGCACCATAAATAGCAACAATCCTTAGGGAAGGCTTTAGGTGAAATATAACCCAAGATAATACCAAAGAAGAGATTGATGGGTTTAAATATCTCATTCCTGACAACTTATCACCCATGAAACATGAAGGAATCTGTCAAGGATGACATAACACCATCTCAAAAGATAAGGTAGAAAGAATTGCACTTCAGAATGCAAGATGAAGAATACTTGAAGTATAGCTTGGCGGATCATAGCTTCGAGAGAAAACCTGACGAACAATTGAAGAATGAAAGGAATCCTTGATGAACCACCATGTAGAGCCTCCATGAAGAACTCCGGTAATAAAATGATTATAAAAAGAAAGAAAAGTTGAAAACACAAGGTGAAGCCTTGTAATGATTTAGATGAATCTTTGGGATGAAATAATTGAGAGAGCTTGGAACTCCGGAAAAGAAAGATGAACAATTGAAACCGAGAATTTTGATGAACCTCCGGAATAAGGAGTTGAATATACTCGATGAAACAAGAATAAGAATTACATTATGCTTATCCTTCATCAATTAAATTGATGACAAGCAACGGATTTGGCATACTACTTATTCTCGTGGAAAGGATTAAGATAGATATAGCGCAAACTCAATGGACCACAGGTAGGATTTGAACCAACGAATGAATTGATATGATAACGAAGGAAGAGAAATCTTGAACGAACCACCGTAAGAGTTGAAAAAGAAAGTAGCAAAGGCACAATTCACTGGGAAGGATTGGAGAACGAATGAAGATACTTGAGGGAATATAAATATATGAGGACGAAGAGATCACGAGCTGATTAGAGAATACTTGAATGATGCACCGGTATGATTTCGAGAATGAAAACTGAAAGCTGGAATGAATAATTCTAAGAAGATGGGCTCCAGAGAATCAAACTGAAAAGACTCCTGAATTGCTCCGGATGGGTGAAAAGAATATCTCACAATTGAAAATCATTGTGAGGATGGCATCAAGCTAGAATCACCAATCTTTGAAAGAATGGATAAAATTTGGAGGAGAACGCTTCTTTGGTCTTCAAAATCCGAGAATGACGACGAGAAACACCAGCAAGAATTATTGAGGCACTCCGGAATGAAGAATAGAAAGGTTGAACCAACGATGAAAAGAATTTGGAAGCGATCATGGGAAAGGACATTTGACTGATGATAACTCATTCTTACGTCACACTTTGAAATGAATTTGAGAAGCTCCGGAAATAAGAAGAGTCAGGTAAGATCCTGGGAAAAAGACCTGCGGGTTATGGACCCACTCAAAAGATACACCGTTGAACTGATTACTTGACAATGAGATTGCACCGGTTGAATTAAATGGCTTGAATGAGATAACAACCTTGAAATATGTTGAACTGATCTTGAATGAAAAGATGAATCTCCTGAGATATCTTCAGCACTCCGGAACAATTGAATAGCAAGAGGGGAATGATTATGAGGTGCACCGGCATGAGAAAAGCATTGGACAAAATGAAAGGACTATGCTCAATACCAAAGCTTGAATTGAATCCACCAGAGAAGAAAAGAATGACGAATGATGAACTTGAAGCTCCGTTAGAATCTTCATAGGAAACACCGGGTAAAACTTTGAAAGAAAAGACTAAAGAGACTTCTCACAAATAAAAGGATACATGATTAAGAAATCTGACTCATTGAAGAAAAGGGTGGGAGGGTGGGAAAACAAAGGACACTTGGGACGGATGAAACAAATATCATTGAGCAGACTTTGAGTTGATCTTGCGGATGTTGAAAATGATCAGATCCACTTGAAGAGGACCACACCAGTTGAGAAGAAATTGAGATGACCAACTCGATGATCAAGAAGAAATAATATTCCCATAGAAATATGAGAACACCATTTAGTAAAAGGTATGAATTCAACACTTGACATTGAAGCAACTCGAATACCATAACTTAAAAATAAGACAAAGGATTGGCTTGCAAAATAAGCCAGAAACAAACATATGATAGACCCAATATCGTATCATGTGTATGTTTGAAAGATATCCTACGATATACTTGAATTCCCACATATAAACTCCCGAAACTTTCTGGTTATGCAATCAGGTGTTGGGGATACAGGGGAAGCATAATATCTCACCCAAACTAACAATACCTACATCCAGCTGTATCCATCCTTCAACACATAACCTAGAAACCTTCGAAAATTGTTTACCTCAACCTTCGAAAAGCATCCGTTATATGAGTTATGGCAATACTCCCGAACTCCCGCCCCAGTACTGGGTGACGTCGAGGTTATCTCACCAACAACTGCATAAAAGAGATTTTCGATGTCGGCAAACTCAGGTATTCTGGAACTACAACGATAAAATTATGATGACAACACCTTGGAGCTCAACTCCCCGGGACACTGCCACAACCCCTAAGTGTCAGGAGGCACCAAGAACAATGTACTCGTCACAAAACCATCAGAACGATTCCAAGATACCCGCGTGATCCTAAATTTTTTTCGTGAAATTTGAGAAGAGAAGAGTCGAAACTCTACATCAGGAGGCCTCACCAGAGTGACGATGGGACTGAGGAGTAAAAAGAATCCTACTCTCTGATATATATAATCCTAAGAATCAAAACTTTTTCTTCTAGACTCAACAACGTCAGCGATTCGATCAAGTAGGGGGCTCCTAAGTCGGGGAAGGCTTTGATTACCAACTTGTAACACCCACGATGTGGCTATATCTCCCACGTGTCGGAGCACGACTTAGAGGCATAACCGCATAGTAGGCATGTCACAAGAGGGGCAATCTTTACACATTCCATGTACTGAATAAGAAAAGGGATAAAGAGTTGGCTTACAATCGCCACTTCACACAATACATAAGTTAAACATACATCATCCAGAATACAATCAAGGTCCGACTACGGAACCAAAATAAAAGAAGACAACCCCAAATGCTAGATCCCCGATCGTCCCAACTGGGCTCCACTACCGATCAATAGGAAACGAAAAATCACAACGAACACGATCTTCATCAAGCTCCCACTTGAGCTCAGTTGTGTCATTTGCACTAGTATCATCGGCACCTGCAACTGTTTGGAAGCATCTGTGAGTCGCGAGGACTCAGCAATCTCACACCCGCGAGATCAAGACTATTTAAGCTTATGGGTAGGAAAGGGTAGTGAGGTGGAGCTGCAGCAAGCTCTAGCATATATGGTGGCTAACATACGCAAATGAGAGCGAGAAGAGAAGCAACGCACGGTCGAGATACTAGAAGTGATTCTGAAACTACTTATGTTCAAGCATAACACAAGAACCGTGTTCACTTCCCGGACACCGCCAGAAATAGACCATCACGGCTACACACGCGGTTGATGAATTTTCATTAAGTTAAGTGTCAAGTTCTCTACAACCGGACATTAACAAATTCCCATCTGCCCATAACCGCGGGCATGACTTTCGAAAGTTCCCTGCAGGGGTGTCCCAACTTAGCCCATCACAAGCTCTCACGGTCAACAAAAGATATTCCTTCTCCCAGGAAGACCCAATCAGACTCGGAATCCCCGTTACAAGATATTTCGACAATGGTAAAACAAGACCAGCAAAGCCGCCCGATGTGCCGACAAATCTCGATAGGAGGCACACGTATCTCTTTCTCAGGGCACACCGGATGAGCGCTCCGTACAACTAAAACCATATCTCGAGTTTCCCCGAGGTGGCGCTGCAAAGGACTCTAGTTCGGACCAACACTCAGAGGAGCACTGGCCCGGGGGGTTAAAATAAAGATGACCCTCGGGGGAAAAAACGCTTAGGTGGAAAATGTTAAAACCAAGGTTGGGGCTTGCTGGAGGAGTGTTATACAAAGCGAACTGTCAAGGGGTTCCCGTAACACCCAACCGTGTAAGGAACGCAAAATCAAGGAACATAACACCGGTATGACGGAAACTAGGGCGGCAAGAGTGGAACAAAACACCAGGCATAAGGCCGAGACTTCCACCCTTTACCAAGTATATAGATGCATTAATTAAATAAGAGATATTGTGATATCCCAAACATATCCATGTTCCAACAAGGAACAAACTTAATCTTCACCTGCAACTAGCTACGCTATAAGAGGGGTTGAGCAAAAGCGGTAACATAGCCAAACAACGGTTTGCTAGGAAAGGTGGGTTAGAGGCTTGACATGGCAATATGGGAGGCATGATATAGCAAGTGGTAGGTATCGCGGCATAGCAATAGACCGAACAACTAGCAAGAAAAGATAGAAGTGATTTCGAGGGTATGGTCATCTTGCCTGAGATCCCGCAAGGAAGAAGAATGAATCCATGAAGAAGACAAACGGACGTAGACGAACGAATCCTGACAACTCCGGAACGACACCGAAGCTAACGCGAGAAGCAACCCGGAAAGAATAAAACAACATAGATAACAACCATCACATAATCATGGCATGATGCACAAACAAGTATGATGCATGTCCGGTTTAATGAGGCATGGCATGGCAAAGTGCACAAACAACACTACAAGTTAAGTGGAGGTCAATATGCAATGAGTTGCATATTGACGGAACACCACATCAATTATTTAGTTCTCTCCCGTTTAGGTACCAAACAATATTAAATGTTGGTAAACATGGCAAGAGAGTGAAGCATAAACAAACTAACTATCTAAGTAATTTAAATAGGGCCGGAACAACAAGCAACAAGTCCGAAAAATCCCCATGTGCATTAAGTAATTTAATGCAAACAACAATTTAAACCATTTTAAATGTTGTTATCATGATGCTGATGACATGTGCAAGTTTTAAACAATTTGTTAAAAGTTGATATGAACATGACATGAAGCATTGTCGCCATGGCGGAAGGAAAAGGGGCCACGACAACGAATCCGAAAATGATGCCACGGCAATATATCGGTTCCGGTATGTCATGGAGATACCGGTGAAAAAGGAAAAGTGACGTGAGCGTGTCATACAAGATGGTGGGGTGATCCCGATAACCGGGTTCCCACGGGTTAGCGGCAAAAGAGGAGGACCAAGCAAGCAGCGATTCGACCATGGTGTAAACATGGGCATCGCATACGATACATCACATGCATACGGTTCACAGGCATCGTTCCGGCGGTTATACCTTCCCAAAGTGCAATTACGGAGTGGTTCAGGTTTGGTAAAGGAAGTAGGCATTCTCGCGACAGTAGTGGTACACGGTCATCGTGGAAGTAGTTGTTCACGGGTCGTTGTGGTAAGTTGTCCTTCTCGTGGCGACGGTAGTTGTTCACCCTAAGGTTTTAGCAATGGTCGCGATGTACAGGATTCGTAGATGTTCGGGTCAAGGGTAGCGGTACTTAGTATCTTGTGGAACTTCACGGTTCATCGTGGTACTTGGTGACTTACACAGGATGATAGTTGTACACGTTCCTAGAGGTACATGGCGTCCAGTGCGGTACTTGGCGAATCCAAGACGTAGAGGTACACTTGTTGAAGCGGAACTTGACGAAATCCATCTGGAGGTGCAACACGATGGTCTTGATGGATCCTAGTCAAACATGGCGGTCTATATAGTCAACATAGATGAACTTGGCGACAGTTATGCTTGTGCTCACGAAACGACAAAGAGACACAGCAGCAAAGCTGTTGCTCGGGGACGTCGCGGTCGGTCACGCAGAGGCTGGAGATGGCAGAACGGCGAGAGGATGCAGGAGAGGTGGCTGTCCATGACAGCGTCGGGCAGGGCTCGAGCTCGGACTCAAGGTAGAGGGCAACCGTGAACCACAGAGGTGCGACAACGGAGGCCGAAGGGGAGGTCGATGCCGCGGGAACGGCAGCAGCGCGGGAACGATGGCTCGACGAAGCAGAGGCGGCGATGTTGGCCCTGAGGGGTGGCCACAGCGCGCGCGAGGAGGCAAAGAGAGGTCGAGGAAAAGAAGGGGCTTCGCCAGGGGAAGGTTCGGTCGTTGCCGCGCCGCTGGGGGGATCGGGCGCGGGGGCTCGTCCCCTAGCTCGAGGTGGAAGAGAGGAGGAGTAGGGATCGAGAGAAGGGGTGCGCGAGGGGATCGAGCAAGGCTCGTGCTATCGTAGGTGGTGGCGGCGCACTGGAGGGAACAAGGGAGAGGGTGTTGTGCTAGGGTTAGCAGGGGCGCCGGCTGGGCTGCAAATGGTCCTTGGGCCACTTTGGTGCTGGGCTGGCTGATGGGCTTCCTTTTCCCTCTCTCTTCTCTTCTTGATTCTTTTAACAGAAAACAAATAAAGAGGAGAAAAAGAAAGAGGGGGGTTAGGGGAAGAAGTTGAACACACAGGTAATTTTCCCGGACTCACAGAAATGTGTATGATCGACGAAAAATAGAAAAGGTCATGATTGAAAGATGGAATTCAAATTCCTTTGAATTTAATTCAAAAGGTTTGAACTAGGACAGGTTTTTCGAAGTGCCCAAAAATGTTGAGAATTTAGGTGGAGCTCTGGAAAATGATGAAATGATATATGGCAAAGTTAGAGGTCAAGAGTTGTGATAACAAAGGCATTGGGATTTTGCAAGTGTGTTATGGTGAATTCCAAAAATGGAATATTTAATATAGCTCCCTAATATCGGGAGGATATGTTATAAAGAGAATCACCATGTGAATTCCCTCGCTCTAAATGGACCGAAGATCCATACGGTTTATTTATTTGAGTTTTAAAACAGGTTGCATGATGACGTGATGCAATGCACATGACGCAAGGATGAATGCAACAGACAAATAAAACACACGGCGAAACTCTGAATCCATGGAAGGCATCTCAAGCTCCGCTCTTGGGGCGTTACACTGGGCTACACTCCGCATTGCCTGCCGAGCTTGCTCGTGCAACTGCGACAGCCCTTGCAGAAGATCACTTGATGATCTGGACACCTCCTCTTCGGGACGGCCCGTCAATATACCTGCAATCACAGCTATATCAACGACTTTTATTTCCAAATTGTTATAAGGTAAATATGGCCACATACTGAATATGCTGCCTCACAGTTTTTTGTTCTCCTTCACGGAGTCGGCTAGCTGGGCCCGCACATCCTTCAGCTCTTCGCCCAGCTGGGTGTTCGCATCTTGGAGTTTGTTTTTCTCCTGTCTGACACGGGTTAAAACCCGCTCGCCTGCGGCATGAAGTCTTTTTGACTCTTTTTTCTCCAATGGACCCGACGATCCTGTTATGAGATAAAGCCGCAGTGTTAAGACGATTACTATGCAATAACCATTTCTTGATGGAGGGAAATATTACCAGAAGACGCTGCTTTGGATTTTTTCAGTTCAGCGGTCACTGCGTCCAACTATGTCCGGCACTTTCCTAGCTCCTGGGCTAGCACGTTGTTCTTCCCTGTAAGAACCTGGTTATACAACGATACTTAAATTAGTTGTACCAACTGCTTCAAGTCTCGGGGGCTACTGGCATATGGTCATCATATTCGGACAAAGTAAATTTACCCGAACATCTTTTAAATGCTGCTTTGTAGCTCTGCTAAACCCATCTCGAGCAGCTCAGATATATGCATAAGCCGAGCTTAAGGCGTTAAATGCCTCTTCTGAAAAGCCAGCGTATTGTAAAACGGCCCTGCGGCACCGATGATTCATGGCGCTCTACACTTCCGAGTTGGTGATGGATACATCATCCGAATCCTCGGCTGGAGGACAGTTCGGAGTCACCCCCGCATAAGCCCCCGTCTTCACGACAGGATCTAGATCCTGGCCACGGGAAGATTGACCGGACGGACCCCCGGATATAGAACGGCACACCTTTTTCTCTGATACAGGGTAAGCAGAAAGGTCACAGTTGGATGTGACTGCCAAGGTGCATATTTTCAAATTCATACCTCTTTGAGGAAGGCTAGGCCGTATCTTCGTTGACTTTCCTCTTTGAAGGCTTGCCTAGTGTGGGGGACTCTCTCTTCGGTGAGCGCCTCCCCTTTAGAGCACAGGACAGTGCGTTGGGTGAGGAGGAATGAGAAAACTCTCTTGGACAAGGTATCTCCGGATTACTTACATGTGAAGCAGGAAGGAGACTGGGGTAATCGGCGATGATGGGTACATCTGTACCGTCATAGCTCGTCTGATAGAATATTCCATCCTCGAGCTCCATGAATATGTCTGGATCCTCTTCATATCCGGGGTCAAGGTCCTGGTTGCGATATTCCGGCTGAGGAGGAGGGTCATGGATCCCCTAGATAGCCTTTCACCATTCATGTTATAAGCGGATAAGATACTGCCTGTCAAGAATGATTCGGGGATAGGAGTAAAATAGTGAAGCTGAAGCTTACCCAGCTGGGAAGATTATACATGGAAAATCCGTCTCGATATTGGAGACGGGTGAACTCCTCTTTCTCCCCTTTATACAGCTCGACCTGTATTTTGGCCAGGGCGGCGGGGGTCTTCGGGCCCTTCCGACCATAGCGTGAGGTGTCGTTTTCCCCGTTATAATGCCACATGGGCAGCCCTCTGTATTGGAGTGGCTGGACCCCCCGTGCTATAGAGGTCACCATTACCTCGACTATTGACAATCTGGACTGGGCAAGCGTCTTAATCTTGCCCAGCAGCAGGCTGATCTCTGCACTATCCTCCTCGAGGCTCCGAGGATGCTAGCTATGGCGTTTCTTCAGCGGGGCACTTGAAGACTCGGGGAGGCCCATACAGACGGGGTCGGGTAGTGACGTCGTTGATGTAGAACCATTCGGAAGGCCACTCTTCGGAGGCTTTCTTCGGTGTGCCGGATAGGTATCCGGTCCCGGCGATGCGCCACACTTCGGCGCCTCCCACTTCAAAAATCGACCCACCTTGATTATGAGGGACGAGGCATAACAGTCTTCTCCATAAACTGAAATGGGCCTCGCAGCCCAAGAAAAGCTCACATAGAGCGACGTAACCCGCAATATGAAGGATAGAGGCGGGAGTGAGACTGTTTGCAGTTGGAGGCCATAATACTCCAGCAGACCTCGGAGGAAGGGATGGATCAGAAATCCGACACCTCTTAACAAGAAGGGGACGAAGCATACTCGTTCTCCCCTGGACGGATTGGGGAAGCTCTCCCTTGGAGCCCCACCCTTGAAGGACGTCATCCCTGCTCGTACGGTGACCAAGTCCGCAAGGGGAAGAAAGCCCTTTGTTTGCAGCTTCGCCAGCTGACTATGGGGTACGGAACATCTCTCCCAGTCACCCTTTTTGGAGTCGTGGGGATGAGAAGAAGAGCTGGGAGCGCTAGCCATGTTGGGGTGGTTTTTCTCAGCTAGCTCTGAGGATTTTTCACGGGGTGTAAAGTGGATTTGAGATCTATTCTCTTTAAATAGGAACCTTTGTGGTACGGTCGGGGTGGTATATGCAAAAATACCCTGACCTCTCGCATTCGCTCGACACGTGGAAACTGAAGTTGTTGATGCACAGAAGCCGAGGGGTACAACATTAAATGGAAGGATGGACACACTACTCGGAAGTCATCGGTGGAGGAACCCGCCTTGCAATGCCGAAGATAATCTATGTGCCGAATAACTTGTCATTGAATACTAGTTCGGGGGCTACTGAGGGAGTCCTGGACTAAGGGGTCCTCGAACGTCCGGCCTGTTAGCCATGGGCCAGACTGATGGGCTGTGAAGACACGAAGACCGAAGACTGCGCCCATGTCCGGATGGGATTCTCCTTGGCACGGAAGGCAAGCTTGGCGACCAAATATGTAGATTCATTTCTTTGTAACCGACCTTGTGTAACCCTAGATCCTCCCGGTGTCTATATAAGCCGGGGGACTTAGTCCATAAAGGGAGATATTCATCATCATAGCCATACAAGCTAGACCTCTAGCATTAGCCATTACGATCTCGAGGTAGATCAACTCTAGTAATACTCGTATTCATCAATATCAATCAAGCAGGACGTAGGGTATTACCTCCGTAGAGAGGGCCCGAACCTGGGTAAACATCGTGTCCCCTATCTCCTGTTACCATCAACCTTAGACGCATAGTTTGGGACCCCCTACCCGAGATCCGCCAGTTTTGAAACCGATAGTGGTTGCTCGTGCCTGTGAAGTTGGCGATGAACAGCTTGCACAGCTCGCCCATGTGGAGATGGACACATTGCGAAGGTTCATGAGCCATGAGTGTGCGGTATCCTTGAGGGCCATGGGGAACTACTTCGCCATAACTCGGTCATCCCCCTTCGCGTCTAGATGCTAATGGTGTAGAGTAGGAAGAACTCCGTGCGGTTAGCGTTGTTGTCGTAGCATGGAGGAAGCTATGGCTTGAACTTGTTAGGCCACACCACATGACACAACGCGGGGGTGAGGGCAGGTAGCCCCATTGGTGACGATGACACCGACCAGGGCTACGCGGCTCTAGCGCCCAGCCATGGCTGCATCATGGAGATGCGTTCCTGGCAGTTGCACTGCTTCTTGAGGATCACGTGCGCGTCTAGGGGCACGCAACAGACGATCTGGCAGTTGTTGTCGACACCGTCCAGCGCGGATGAGCCGTGGGACGGCTCCAGGGCGTGCACTACATGGCACCGCTCGGCTGCATCATAGCCCGGAGGAGGGGGAGGAGGAGCGTCACGCCCCGCCCACTCGGCGCATGATGGCAGAGCAGGCAGGGAGCGGGAGGGCGCTTGGTCATCGCACGTAGCATCAAGAAGCCCGGTGATGCCTCCGCGCCAGGCATCATAGCTGTCCTCGGTGGG
>NC_041390.1:262755050-262767449 GCF_002162155.2 Triticum dicoccoides | reverse complement strand
ACGATGCGTGAGTGAGGAGGCGGTGGCGAAGCAGCCACGCACCTGGTTGTTCACCGACGGCTGGACGGAGGAGCCACCCGCTCTCCCACAGGCTCGGTGGTGGCGCGAGGGCGCCACCCATGGGCACCACGGGCGGTGGGCATTGCATGGACCCTAGCGGCAACCCGGTGCGCTACATGTTCCAGGCAAGTAGCAGCGTCGTCATCCATGTAAATGTCGAGGTTGAAGGCGCGAAGACGAGAAGTCCCCCTACCTGGTGGGCCAAATGTCAGAGTCAAGGATCTGCAACCACAAAACCCTCCAAGAACTGGGGTTCGAACTCTGGGGGCTCTTCTTGGCAACGTATGACCCGATGAGGAGTATGGCAACATCGCAATGAGCACGCTCACTCACACTAGACACGATGGGGACACACGAGTTACCCAAGTTCGAGCCACCTTGTGGTGTAAAACCCTTCTCCTGCTTGTGTTGGTTTGCCATGTAATAGAGCGTTTGGAGCCCGAGGTACATGAAGCGTGTGGGAGATAATGGCTCGATCCCTTTACATGGAGGTGGCCCCGCCCCCTTTATCCTACCTTGGTCCTCTTCTCGAAAATATGAGCGGGAAAGGGTGGCTACAATGGAGCAATTCAAAGGGGAATAGGCGCCCAGACTTATCCTAACTAAAGGCGGTCTTCGCCTGCTAAAGTTACCATCCTGATGCGCTGGTGGGCTCGATGATGACCTCCACCCTGGCCCGCTGGTCCATCCTGATCTTCTTACACCAGAGTGGAAAGCTTTGGAACTTGCTTTAGGGGAGGCAGACACTCCTGGTCCCTTATAACCAGAATGGAAACTGGTCTTGGTCATGCCCTGCCGTCCTTATCCTGACGGTGGGACATCATCCATGTGATGGACTCAAAGCCCTACGGCTGGCGTCGTATGACCTGCCTCGTGAGGGGGCCTCGCTAGGCATCCCGATACTTATCGGTCTCGGTGGGGCTCAGCCTGGTGGCAAGGGGCCTCGCGAGGTAGCTTCCTCTGGAGCAGGTGAGGCAGAGCCATCCCACGCAGGCCAGCCCATGTGTCGCCTCCTGGGACACAGGCAGACGGTCCATGGTACCCTGGTTCCCACTGGGCTGACAAATACGGTAGGTAGACAAATTATTGTTTGGCAACTGATAGAAAAGTGCATAATTATAACGTTATTCATGGCAATGATCATGTATATAGGCATTACGTCTATGACAAATAGGCCGACTCCTGCCCGCATCCACTATATTACTCCATCCATCGACCAACTGCCTACATCTAGGGTATTAAGTGCATGACAAACATAGTAACGCTTTAAGCAAGATGACATAACATAGATAGAATAAAACCAAACGACATAATTAAACCCCATCGTTTTACCCTTAGTGGTAACAATACAGTACGTGCCTCGCTACCCCTTCTGTCACTGGGCGAGGACACCGCAAGATTGAACCAAATACAAAGCACCTCCCCCGCTAAAGATAAATCAATCTAATTGGCCAAACCAAATAGATAGATCAGAGATAAATACAAAGCTATAATAATCATGCACAATGAAGTTAAGAAAAAAAATCAATTACCCTCAATGAATAATCTGATCATAAAACCGTAGTTGATCGGATCACAACAAACACTGCACAAAAATTACATCGAATAGAACTCCGAGGAGAACATTGTATTGAAGATCAGAGAGAGAGAGAGATAAATAGATAGATAGATAGATAGATACAGAGAGAGAGCCATCTAACTAATCATTATGGCCCATAGGTCTGTGGTGAACTACTCACACATCATCGAAGGTGGAACACGATTGATGTAGAGGCCCTCCATGATCGATTCCCCCTCATGCAGAGTACCAGAAAAGGCCTCCAGATGGGATCACAGAAGAATAGATACTTGCGGTGGTCGTCATATTGTTTCGGTGGCTTCTCCGGGGTTTTTCCAATATTTGGGAATTTATAGCGCTCGAATTAGGTCAGGCAAAGCATGAGAGGCCCAAAAGGCAACAGGGCGTGCCTACCCCCAGGGCATGCCTTGTTGCCTTGTCGTCTCCTTGTAGGTCTTCTGGTCCCTCCTCAAAGCTTCTAGGGTCTTTTATGTCCAAAAAAGTCATCAAAAAGTTTCATCGTGTTTGGACTCCGTTTGATACAAATTTTCTGTAAAACCAAAAACAAGCAGAAAACAAGAACTAGCACTAGGCACTGAGTTAATAGGTTAGTCCCCAAAAATGATATAAAAATTCATATAAAGTATCTAAGATTGATAATATAATAGTATGAAACAATAAAAAAATATTGACATGTTGGAGATGTATCAACATCCCTAAGCTTAATTCTTACTCCTTGAGTACGTAAATGATAAAAACAAGTTTTTTGATGTTGAATGCTACCTAACATGTCTATCATGTAATCTTTTCATGGTATAAATACTGAGAAACGATGAAGTAATTGATATCAACATAATAATATCCATGAATACAAGAACATATTCATTACTTTTTCAAAATATATGATGCTTAACAAATGTTATCCCTACTCATTGAATTATGTAAGCATGGCATGACTTCGGCTTCACCATATAAATATAAATTAACAGCGCTCCGGTGTCAAACCAAGCAATTGGATAATACCTTTTCATCCGCTTCAACATTTTCAACTCCACTCAATACATGAGCGTGAGCCATGGATATAATACTACACGTGGAATACAATACGGTGGTAGAGATTCATAAGGGAAGTTAAAAGGAAGAAAGGCTTGCATCGACTCGGCGGATTGACACTACAACATGACCCCTCCTATAGCAATGCTTTTTCCGTATCTAAGAGTCCATATATGCGTTGCTAGTATCTTTACCAACGGTTTTCGATGTGTTGCCTTATATAGTGTTGCTAGAGCATAGTGCAACGCTTATATAGCCGTTGGTAAAATGGACCATTGCAAGAGTACAACACATAAAACCGAATTTTACTACACTTTTAGACATTGGTGCCGAATGTACAAGAACGCCAGATCTCATTACTTGTCAAAGATAATTTGCAACACTTCATGTGTACATACATATATAATGTGAATATTATTATTATATAATATATATTTCTAGCAATTAAATTAATGTTCCGCATGTAGGAAAAAGGGATATACTCATGAGGGGAAGAAACCATATATTGGATAAACTGTTGGTTTACAATAGTGGATATTACATGAGGAACATCATCCAAATATGCTACATAATCTAAGTATTTTCTTCACATGAAAACTTTGACTGACATAATCCATCAACATCCCTACAGCTAAACTAATACGTAACTGAGGAACATCATCCAACAACATCCATACAACTTAACTAAAACCAAAAGCATCCATCATCATCATCAAGAACTAAAACATCATCATCATCATGAACTGGAACATCATCATCATTGCAGTATACTTGCCACACACCTATATAGTCATCCATATATCTTCTGAATCTACAAAGAGAATAACAAATTGAACTGTTAACACACAATGCATTGACATGATGCAAGTAGTCATAGAGGCAAGATATTAAACATGTACAAAGGTTTAAGGCATACAAACACTAAAAATAGTAAGTCGTGTTGTCTCTATGTAGCAGCAAAGTCTCTAGAGACTGCCCGTTTAGATGTCTTGTTGTTTAGCCTATTAGCTTGAACAAAATAGTTCAAAAAGGAGGTTTGATAGGGGGAGCTACACTTGTGTGAATGAGAAAAGTATGGCACCTCCGCCCAGATGTTGGAAGTTACACGACATTTATCATAATTTGCAGAATAAATTTGTATCTAAAAAACCATTATTATTTAAACCTTTGAGGGGCTATTTTCTAAAGGTGTGGATTACATCAGCAGTATTTTCTTGAACTGTCAATTCCAACTATCACAATATTTTATCCAGGTTTCTATATTGAGATTTTATGTAAAAGTTTTATCATTTGAGTAAATTCAAAATGGAGGTCTATCTTTATGTATATATCCAGGGTGTTAGCAAAACTTAATAATCAGGAAAGTTGTACTATTTGAACAACACATGGCAGTCTTAGCAAATAATGTACACTGAATACAAAATAAAAGCACATAGATGATCAGAGCATCGACTTGACGATATATGATGGTGTTGATTTTGTATAGTTATATATATTTACCAAGAAGATATCTGCGAGAAAATCTATGATAAATCTCCAAGCATGGATATCTTATTGGCCATAATATCTTAATTAATAAATTGTTGATCTAATCAAAGGAATGAATATTTAGATCACCTATTGTCAAATATATATTGCACAAATACTAAATAAAGATCAAGATAAATTCTAGAATATATGTTAGCAGGAAACCATAAAGTACCTACCGTCTCGTGGAAAGGTATCAAATTCCGTTAGTAATTAGGCTGATCTTTCCACCTTCACATTATACACTACACGTAGCAATACAAAAAGGATTAGTAACTGTAGTAGTATTAGTTTACTCAAGGAAGGGCTTCTCCATTATATCATCACATCAAACAATGAGAAATAGAGGGAGGGAGCCTAGCAGGCTAATACTCAGACTCTTTTTATCTTTTGATGGAATGCCTTTTTCAATTAACGTTGCATCTATGATTTTAGGCTGATGCTGATATGTGCAAATTTCAGGTTTGTCTCATACATTACCAACCAACATTAGAAAGGAAGGATTCATGCATTACATTAAATTACCAGGGGGAAGGCAAATGACCTTAGAATGTAGTGATGCAAACCATGTTCCAGCAACACACAAAAATTCCGACATATGCATCTCCTCAAGCCATGGTACACCATGGCGCTTCTCTGTTTTGGAGCTCATTATGAACCGATCAATAGATGTACATGCAATCTGAAGCATGAATTAAATTCCAACAGAACAATTACTTGCGTATGTGAGAAAACATATTAGTTACAAAGCTCAAGAAATTTTTTGCAATCAAATCCGGGATATCCATCAAACAAAATAACATATAATTGTTCAATATAGTACTTGGTAGCATTAGTTAGATCCATCTGCACCTTGCTGTCACCATGATTGTGAACATCATGTGTGTTTTATGCCTCCAGGACCGCATCCAAGCATCATAGCGCTGCATCATCCTGCACTTCTCAAAAATTAATTCATATATACAATTTGTTGTAGGAAGTGGAGACAGGACAACGTGTGTCGAGGCATCATGATATTAGAGGCAGCCAAAGCATCAAGTAATCAAAATCCACCAAAGAAGACCTGTAGGATCCACTCTCTCACCAGAGCTTAAGTCTCAAATTGCAGGAGCTCAACATAAAAATTCTCAGAAACGAAAACCAACTGCCTTCGTGCTCATTGGACAACTGCAATAAGTTTGCCCTACTTCATCGAATCTATGGTGGCAGCACAAGGGGTTAATCTTGCAGTTCAATCGAAGCATCAATCAACACTTTAGCAGCACAACAAAATCAAATTGATCACAATCAGCAGGCACTTGGGCCCAAACAGTGGAAAATCATAACACTGCGAGAACAACAATGGCTCCTGATGTGCCACGAACCAGAGCGGAGAGGAAAAGTGGACGACTCACCTGATCCATGTCTGCTTCATCCCGAGCAGCAACAATGTTGTCCACTGGCCATTCCTCCCTACACGTCTACAAGAGAAGAGAAGAGGTTATAGAAAGGGGGAGAGAGAGATTATGAAGCCAGGGGTGCACTCACCGGACGAGAGGAGAACGACATGGCCACCGGCGCCGTCGCCCAGGCCCGAAACCCTAGCCATGGGGGGAGGGCCACGGGTGGGCTTTGTTGGCCTCAAGCACCAGATCTAGCCGGATGGGAGGGTGCCGCAGTGAGAGGGGAGCTCGGGTTGTGCTTCACGGTGGCGGAATTTGCCGGGCTTTGTCTGAATCATCCACCGCGGGTGGCGCAGCAAGGAGTAGCGTTCAGGGGCTCTATTTCTCACGTGTCCCTCTCTCCTTTGCTTTGTTTTTTATTTGTTTCCTCTGTTTTTTAATGTAGAAGGATAGGGCCATGAGCTGAAACTCTGCAACGTATATCTGCACCGGTTATATGCGTATCTACTATGAATTTTGCAACATATAGTCAAAATGTTGTAGAATTTCTGTTGCTTTATAAGGGGTATCCTTGTAGTGCGATAGGCAATGGAGAGGCCTTTCGATCGATATCACTGCAAGGAGTAGGGATCGGCATGCAATAGATGCACTAGAGATATAAGTGTATGAAAGCTGAATACTGAAACTAAGTGGGTGTGCATCCAACTTGCTTGCTCATGAAGACCTCATGCATTTTTAGGAAGCCCATCATCGGAATATACAAGCCAAGTTCTATAATGAAAAGTTTCCACTAGTATATGAAAGTGACAAATCAGGAAACCCTCTATATGAAGAACATGGTGCTACTTTGAAGCACAAGTGTGGTAAAAGGATATTAGCATTGCCCGTTCTCTCTTTTTCTCTTATTTTTTTAGAACAATATCATGAACTTCATCCCCACATTTTGGAGGACTCATCAGTCTCCATCATTCTTTACGTCACTAGGGCAATGCTCCAATAATGATGATCATCACACTTTTACTTACTTACAAATCAATAAACTAAAACAATATGACTCTATATGAATGCCTCTTATAGTGTCCCAGGATGTGCAATGATCTAGCATAACATGTATTACAATGATGAAGGGTGGCTTTGCCAAAAATACCATGTCAGCTCTGTATGATCATGAAAAGCAATATGATGATGAACACACATGTCATGAGACGGAACGGTGGAAGTTGCATGGCAATATATCTCGGAATGGCTATGGAAATGCCATGATAGGTGGGTATGGTGGCTGTTTTGATGAAGATATAAGGAGGCTTATGTGTGATAAAGCGTATCATATCATGGGGTTTGGATGCACCGACAAAGTTTGCACCAACTCTCGACGTGAGGAAGGGAAAGCACGGTTTCGAAGAGGCTAGCAATATGTGGATAGTTGGGAGTGCGCATAGTTCTTGAACTCGCATTGGTAATAAAGAACTCATATACATATTGTGAAATTTTTATTAGTCCTCGAAGAAAAGTACTACTCGCGTGCTCCTAGGGAGGAGGTTGGTAGGAGTTAACCATCGCGCGACCATGATGAAAACAACACAAATGATTTCAATCAGACGTAAAAATACTCAAACATCCCCACCATGCCATGACATACACTTAAATGAGTAGCTAATAAACGCTTTAATGTCAACATTTCTACTAACCAATGATCATGAACCAATACCCTTTCTTATTACGACATCAATATATTTAAACCATATGTTTCATATTTAGTGATTTGCATGAAAGTTTTTTTATATCACTCTTATGTGCCTATCATTTTTGGACTAGTCTTATAACTCGTGTGTATTGGAACTTTCTATTTAAGACTCTAAAAAGTTTTAAGTGAAGCATGAGCATGCAATCATTTCTAAAAAATATATAACCACCACCATGCTCTAAATATATAAGTGAAGCACAACTGCAACTGCATAGCTCAAATGATATAAGTGAAGCACATAGAGTGCTCTAACAAATCATTATGAATGCGTGTCTCTCCCAAAAGGTGTGCCCAACAAACAATGATTGTGGAAAACAAACAAGTAAACAGAATAAAACTATGGTACAAGACGCTCCAAGTAAAACTCATATCAGGCGATGAATAAAAATACAGCTCCAAGTAATATACCGATGAATTGTGGATGCAAGAGGGGATGCCATCTGGGGCATCCCCAAGCTTAGACGCTTGGGTCATCCTTGAATAATACCTTGGGGCGACTTGCGCATCCCCAAGCTTAGGACCTTGCCGCTCCTGATTCCTTCAACCATCATGATCTCACCCAAAACTTGAAAACTTTATCACACAAAAGTCAACAGAAACTTTGTGAGATCCCTTAGTGAAAGTGCTAGTTATCGACTAGAGGGGGGTGAATAGGCGATTTTTACGGAAGTCTTAAAAACACGAGGTCTTTGAATACAAACAGTAGAAATGAACCTATTGATATGCAGCAGAAGGTAGACTACAGTAGACAGGCCATATTCAATTAAGCAATGAAGTGAAAGCACGAAGACTATCAACGGCTAGGTAGTATGGATCAGGATGGTAGACAGTATGAAGCCAAACAGTTAATAGTCTTCACTTAGTGAGGTCAATCAAAACAGACAGGTAGGCAATGAACGAAGAAAAACTATAAAGTAAGGGGAAGTGAAGGATGGAACCAGTTGCTTGGTGAAGACAAGGATTTGGTAGACCAATTCCAGTTGCTGTGACAACTGTACATATGGTTAAGGAGGCTGAGATTTAACTCAGAAGACCGTGTCCTCACCTTATTCCCCTTGAGCTAAGGACACCCAGTCCTCGCCCAATCACTCTGGTAAGTCTTCAAGGTAGACTTCCAAACATTCACACACTTCGTTCACTAGCAAGCCAAAATGGCTCTTGGATTCTCAAAACGCGACTCCTAACCGGCTGGAGGATTCATAGTCCTCAAGTGTAACAAGTCTTCAGGTCATGCAGACAAAAAGACTTTAGTGATGCCTAACACTCTTTGGCTCTGGGTGTTTTGGGATTTGTCCTTGCAAGGATCTCTCCCTCAAATTCTTCGGAGGTGGGTTTCTCTCAAACAACAAAAGTCATGCACTAACTCTGAGCAGCCACCAATTTATGGTGTAGGGGTGGGCTATATATAGCCAGGAGACAACCCGACCTAATTTGTTCGAAATGAGCCTGGGTCACTAAGGAACTGACACATGTTCAACAGTCAGATTTCAAACACACGCGATAGCCTGACTTGGGCTACAAGTAAAGCTGACTCATCTGTCCTGGATAAGATTTGCTCTCATTGTCTTCACTTGAAGACATATGATTTGGTTGAGCATCACTTCAGTCACTTTGACTTTGTTCACTTGGACCCCACTTAACAGTGCGGTGGTTCCTATGACATAACAAAGAAGAAAAGGAAACTACGAAACAACTATGTCTTCGCACTGCATAGTCTTCATATTAATGTCTTCTCATGTCATACTCTTCATCGTGAATGTCTTCATGTACCACCATTGTCTTCAATGTCTTCACACATTTTTAGGGGTCATCTCTGGTAGGTAAACCAAATCAATAAGGGACTACTACCCGTGTCATCCTGCAATTCTCACAAACACATTAGCCCCTCAACCAAGTTTGTCGTCAATACTCCAAAACCAACTAGGGGTGGCACTAGATGCACTTACAATCTCCCCCTTTTGGTGATTGATGACAAAATGGTTGAAGTTTTCAATGGGGATAGAAGTATGCAGGAGTTAAGGATAAAAGCATTGTCTTCATAAGATGTAAAAGGCTCCCCCTGAAGATGTGCATATAAGTAGTTTGCCTTTCAATGCAAATGCACATGGCAGGTTTTACTTTGTGGAGATCCTCTTCAACTCATGAAGAAAATTCATCATGCATGTATAGGTATAATGAAGATAAATGACATGCACAATGAAAAATGGGCGTCTGCCGAGTGACTTCATGCGAAATTTATCATCACATCACAAAGTAGCAGCAAAACGTGGCAGACGACCATCAGGTTTAAGTGTTACAACTCAAAAGCCTTTCAATGCAACCACCCATATGGACCTGCTTGAAGACTATCAACCTCATATGCTTCTCCTTGTTTTGTCAGTAATGACCAAAAAGGATTGAAGACATAGGGGATCTACTCGTTCCTAGCTAGAGTAGAAGATGGAGAAGGGACGTCGTTGTAGTTTGGCGGTGCAGACGGGACTGGCAAAGTATCTTGATGCAGTGCAGCCAGGGTTGGCGAAGTGGCATCGTCTTCTTCATCGATGACTCTTGCAACAACAATTGCAGCGGAAGATGAATGCTCATAATCTTCAATGGAGGGAGTGTGATGCCAGCTTGCATTTTGAGGAGGCCTGGAGTCAAACTTGAATTGCTCGGTGAAGCCATCTGCATGCAGATTATCTTCAGAACATAGTAGTATGAGATTCTTCCAGGACCGCCTACATGCTTCATGTGCAGTGAACGAGTTCTTGGTGGCCAAGTTGCGGATGCGATTGACATCCACCAAGAGACTCTCCATGTGACGCTTCAGCCATTCATGATGCCTATCCTGCTTTTCATGCAAAGCCACCAGAAGCTCTCGGTCATTGAGTACACGAGAATGCTTCTGAGGCCTTTGAGAAATTGTGCTTGCAGTGGCTTCAGTGTTGGCTCGGTGTGAAAAGCGCATGTTACCATCCAGAGGGTATGCAGGAGTTGCACCATTGGGCACAAGAATTCCTTCGATTGGTTGCGTGAAGCTTTCATAGTCAACATTTTGAAGGTGGAGTGGCTTCTTTGCAGGCTTGGGGTAGATGTATTCAATGGACAGATCAACTTCAGGAAGAAAACACAATATGGTTGTGCGCCGAGGGCTGATAGTCAATGGTGGAGTGAAGCTTAATCAAGCACATCATCCATGGTGCATATAACTTCAGGCCAAACAGATCAATCCCAGATGAGCAAGTTGTCTGATGAAGAAATCCTGGGTGTCGAACCTGATGCCATGGATGATATAAAATACCAAAGTCTTCATGGCGCCTTCAAGTTTAGCTTGAGAATGAATGTCCCTTGATGTGCTATGCGTGGAAGGTACTCGAGGTCCTCCTCATAGAACTCCTTTGGATATTTAGCGTCTTGAGGCAATGGCTTCATCATGCTAAGCATTTGGCTCATATTTGGCTCGGGCTTCTAAAAAATGCTATGCAGCTCATTCCTATGAAGCTAACAACCAGGTTCATATAACTCACCTGGAGTGGGCCAGAAGTCAGCTCGATGATGTCTTGAGCTTTGGCTTCGTGATGAACATCACCTGTCATCCACTCAAGGACACAAGTCTTCGGACCCTATTGTAGCCTCGAATGCGTAAAGTGGCATAGAACTGCAGCAGAAGCTCTTCATTCTAGTGTTCCTTATCAGTCACAAAGGGCAGAAGACCAACATCCCTAAAGTAGTCAAGAGCCTCTTGAAGACATGGCAGCCCAGCCATAGCATCACAATCTAGACGCTTGTGTGGAAAGATCCGGTCTTGGTTGTATAGGATTTATGAGTAATAGCTTCGTTGCTTATGGCTCCAAAATCTATTAGAGGATATCTTGGGCTTCGTGTATGGGTTCTTGGTGTTGTCAAAAAAAGTGTTGTGCTCTCTGAAGCTGAGCACATTGAATGAGCCCTGAGTGGTGAGCACACCTGGAAGCCTTGGCAGACATGGCTTGGGCTTCTACACTTGAGGCCTATGCTCCACATGATAATCATACTGTGGCCCGGGAGCATTGGGTCAAACCAGAATTGGCCATCTGACAGTTACCAATTCGCCATGATTGAATGCATGTTCCATGGTGTGTGGCCTTCGTGGAGGAACAACGCCATCAGAGGTGATTGGAGTTGTAGTGGTGTCAACTTGCACATTGGCTTCAGGCTCCACATTGTCTGCAGCCATGACGGAGTCATTGGCTTCAGTGGCGTTGTTGGTGTCAGCCTCAGGGTTTTCAACCTCCATCTGTTCAACGACTGGAGGGTCGGGCATGATCACATTCTCCTCAAGAATGACTGGATCACTTGTTGGGGGTGTGGCTTCTCTTTCTTCTTCTTTTTCTTCATCAGCTAATGCAGCCGGAATGTCTTCAGCAGTCTTGGCTTCAGACTCAGAGGCAGTTGTAACACCCCGGATGTAACTTTACATATTTGTACTCCGACTCTTGCCATTTTCGGCTTTAAGTTATGACATTCCTTCGTGGTTGGGTTTTGTCTTTGTTTTGCATTTTGTTCATGTCATGCATTTCATATCATGTCATCATGTGCATCTCATTTGCATCCGTGTTCGTCTCATGCATCCGAGCATTTTCCCCGTTGTCTGTTTTGCATTCCGACACTCCCACATCCTCCGGCGCCCCCTTTTGTCTCTTTTCATGAGCGTGTGTTAAACATTCTTGGAATGGACCGAGATTTTCCAAGTGTCCTTGGTACACCACCGGTAGACCGCCTGTTAATTTTCGTGCCATTTGGAGTTCGTTTGATACTGCAACGGTTAACCGGGGAACCGTAAAGGCATCATGTGTGTTGCAGCCCAACACCCCTCCAAAACGGCCCAACAACCCATCCAAACCTCTGCCATGACCTCCGTCGTCGGATCATGATCGCGCGGCTGAAAACTACAGCTCATTTGGACACTCCCACCTCCTTCTAGATATAAATGTGTCCTCCCCGTCCAAAAATCCGGGTCCAAACCCTAGCCCCGCTCCTCTCTTCGCGACAGACATGTCCAATCCTGCCGGACGAATCGCGCCACCACCCCTCCACGAATCCTGAGGCGCCAC
>NC_041390.1:262594935-262754655 GCF_002162155.2 Triticum dicoccoides | reverse complement strand
TCGGCCCCCGCGGCCCGATCCTCCGCCGCCGCCCTCCCGCGCCCACCCGCGCGCGCCGCCGCTCGTCGCCACCTCGCCGGCTTCGCTGTGCCGCCCAACGCCGCTTTGTCGTCCCCGCTGGTCCTCGCCAGAGCGCCGCGATCTCGCCGTGCCGGCCCGCTCCTCCGCCACTGAGGGGCCGCCTCGTCCTCCACCGGCGCCACCGGACCTCCTCCCGGCCGGATCCGGCCTCCCCGGCCCCGATCCGGCGAGCCCGAGCTCCTCCGGCCACCTCCGCCTCTTCTCCGACCACCGCAGAGAGAAATTCCGACGAGCCTTGAACCACGTGCCAGGTCAACCCTAGACCTGAGAGGTCTATTTTCCCACTAAGTCCCTTTTTGCATTATTTTCAGGCCCTGTTCATTATGTCATAACTTCATGTGTGCTGCTCCGTTTTGTGCATGCAATATATCAAAATGTTCACCATGATGTGCTCTTCATTTTGTTCCATTGTGACATGCTTGTTTGAGTCCATCTTGATGCCCAAATCACTGATGCAAGAGTGCTATAAATTGTTAGGTGTTGATTCTTATCAGAGTATGAGGATTTGTCATTCTTATCAGAGTATGAGGATTTGTCATTTTTGCTATATTTTGGTCTATGCCATGCCATCTTTACAGGGGTGTATGCCGTGTATTTTTGTGATCTTTGTGGTGACTAGCACAAGCATGCAAAGTAGCCTTCGTGTTATTGCTGATTTCAGGATCTCAGGATTTTGGCTAAGTCTTTGTCTGCTGTTATTTTGATGCCATGTAACCATGTTGCTACAGTGAGATGCATGCTTTATTTGAGTTGCTTCAGTAAGGATGATTTTGACATATGGTTATGCTCTATCAATCCATGCCCCTGTTTGCAATTATTGAGTGCCCTAGCATGTCTCAATATTGCTATACTTTTGCTATACAATGTTCCTGGCAGATTGTTTACATGTTAAGCAATTTTGCCATGGTTGT
This sequence comes from Triticum dicoccoides, assembly GCF_002162155.2. Lineage (NCBI taxonomy): Eukaryota > Viridiplantae > Streptophyta > Magnoliopsida > Poales > Poaceae > Triticum > Triticum dicoccoides. The sequence goes on along the minus strand of NC_041390.1, from coordinate 262,753,663 downwards.
TGTAGTTGATCCATGCATGCTATAAACTTGTTCTTACCATGTTTAACCTTAAGATAATGTATTCTTGCTGGTAGTATGCTTATCTTGTCATGCAATGCCTTGTGGTGAGTGAATCGAGCTTGCAAAGATGCCTTCACAACTCTGTTTATGCCATGCCCAGTTTTCTGCTAAGTCTGAATCTGTTAACGAATCTTGTTATGTTTACATGGGTGCCATCAATCTTCTGATCCTTTTTGGCTTATGGTCAGTAAGGGACTGTTGTTTTGTGTTTTGAGTAGATTCATTCCATTGCTTTTATTGCTATGATAAGTTCCTATAGCATGTTGTTTGCTTGCTCTAAACATTGCTTCCTGATGTTAATTCCTAGCATGTTAGTATTTTCACTAAGTCTGTGAAGCTGATATCTTTTGCACTTTTGCCATGCTTGTTTGAACCTGCTCTTGTGTGATTTATCCAAAGCTCAGTGTTGATTGTTTGTCAAGCATCTTGAGTAGACCACTGCCATGTGCTTTGTCGCTATGTTGGAGTGCAGTATCTTAGTTTCTTGTTGCATTCTAGATGGCATCGTGCTGTTAATCGCATAATTGTGCCATTCTTGTTTTGCTTGCCGTTTGCAAACCATGCATCCGATTCCGGTGATCTTTATATCGATTTCGACGGAAATCATCTCATATTTCTAGTGGTACACTTGGTTTCCCAAGTTGAGGCCTGGTTCAGTCTTTCCCTTCCGAAGCATGCATATGCATTGCATATCACATCCCGCATGTCATGTCATGTTTTGCATCATGTTGATTGTGCATTGCACCGTGATTGATTGTTGTTTCCTTTGTTTGTGTTCTTGCTTTCGATAGAGCCGGGATACGATTATGTGCGCGAGGAACCCATTGAGTACGCTTACGAGGATCAAGCTTTCATCAACTCGGAGAACTTTGCAGGCAAGATGACCATACCCTCGAAATCACTTTTATCTTTGCTTGCTAGTTGTTCGCTCTATTGCTATGCCGCGATACCTACCACTTGATATATCATGCCTCCCATATCTCCATGTCAAGACTCTAACCTACCTTTCCTAGCAAACCATTGTTTGGCTATGTTACCGCTTTGCTCAGCCCCTCTTATAGCGTTGCTAGTTGCAGGCGAGGATGGAGTTTGTTTCTTGTTGGAACATGGTTATTGTTGGGATATCACAATATCTCTTATTTTAATTAATGCATCTATATACTTGGTAAAGGGTGGAAGGCTTGGCCTTATGCCTGGTGTTTTGTTCCACTCTTGTCCGCCCTAGTTTCCCTCATACCGGTGTTATGTTCCTTGATTTTGCGTTCCTTACGCGGTTGGGTGTTATGGGAACCCCTTGATAGTTCACTTTGAATAAAATTCCTCCAGCAAGGCCCAACCTTGGTTTTACCATTTGCCTACATACCACCATATACCTTCCCTTGGGTTCTGTAGACTCAAGGGTCATCTTATTTTAAACCCCCCGGGCTAGTGCTCCTCTGAGTGTTGGTCCGAACCGAGCTGCCTGTGGGGCCACCTCGGGGAAACTTGAGGTGTGGTTTTACTCGTAGCTAGTCTCATCCAGTGTTTCCCTGAGAACGAGATACGTGCAACTCCTATCGGGATTTGTCGGCACATCGGGTGGCTTTGCTGGTTGAGGGAGTCCTGGATTAGGGGGTCTGCGGACAGCCGGACAATCTCCATTGGTCGGACTGTTAGACTATGAAGATACAAGATTGAAGACTTCGTCTCGTGTCCGGATGGGACTCTACTTGGCGTGGAAGGCAAGCTAGGCAATACGTATATGGATATCTCCTCCTTTGTAACCGACCTTGTGTAACCCTAACCCTCTCCGGTGTCTATATAAACCAGAGGGTTTTAGTCCGTACGACAACAATCACAACATACAATCATACCGTAGGCTAGCTTCTAGGGTTTAGCCTCTTTGATCTTGTGGTATATCTACTCTTGTAACACTCATATCTTCAATATTAATCAAGCAGGACGTAGGGTTTTACCTCCCTCAAGAGGGCCCGAACCTGGGTAAAACTTCGTGTCCCTTGCCTCCTGTTACCATCCGGCCTAGACGCACAATTCGTGACCCCCTACCCGAGATCCGCCGGTTTTGACACCGACATTGGTGCTTCCATTGAGAGTTCCTCTGTGTCGTCGCTGTTAGGCTTGATGGCTCCTACTATCATCAATAGCGATGTGGTCCAGGGTGAGATTTTTCTCCCCGGACAGATCTTCTTATTCGCCGGCTTTGCACTACGGGCCAATTCGCTTGGCCATCTGGTGCAGATTGAAAGCTACGCCCCTGGCCATCAGGTCAGATTTGGAAGTTTGAATTACACGGCCAACATCTGTGGGGACTTGATCTTTGACAGATTCGAGCCACAGCCGGGCGTGCCGCACTGTCGCGATGGGTATGACCTAGCTCTGCCATCGGACGGTACCCCAAAGGCCGCGCCCGTATCAGCTCCGACCCTTAGCTCGGAGCCAGTTGCGCTAATCGAGGACGGGTGGCTAGACACCACCTCAGGGGCTGCAGTCTCAACGGCGATTGAGCTGAACACCAGCATAATCCTCTGCGCAGCCCGTGACTCCAAGGTGCCGGACTCTCCTCCGGACCCCGAACCATCCGCGCCCCTACCAATCGAATCCGACTCGGCGCCGATCATGGAATTCACCGCTGCGGATATCTTTCAGCTCTCGCCCTTCGGCGACATTCTGAATTCACTAAGGTCTCTCTCTCTCTGTCAGGAGAGCCCTGGCCAGATCATGGCCAACAGGACTGGGTGCGGACGATGAAGAAATTCGACGCCCACCCACCACCCACTTTGTAGCCACTGTCGACGATTTAACCGACATGCTCGACTTCGACTCCGAAGACATCGACGGTATGAACGGCGATGTAGGAGACAAACATGAACCAGAACCTATATGGCACTAGAAAGCCACCTCATCATATGACATATACATGGTGGATACACCCAATGAAGGCAACGGCGACGAGATAGCGGAGGATGACCCCTCCAAGAAGCAACCCAAGCGCCGCCGTCAGCGGCGCCGCTCTAAGTCCCGCCAAAGCAAAAGTGGTGATACCGGCACAGGAGATAATAACACTTCGGATAGCGCCAAAGACAACGAAAACCCCCTCCACCAAGAGTTAGATCAGGAGGATGAAGGAGCCAGCTCTCCTGAGAAAGTGGCTGGCGGAGAGGAGGAGGATGACAATTACATGCCCCCCTCCAAAGACGAGGCAAGCCTCGGCGACGATGAATTCGCCGTACCAGAGGATCCCGTCGAACAAGAGCACTTCAAGCGCAGGCTTATGGCCATGGCAAATAGCCTAAAGAAAAAGCAACAGCAGCGTCAAGCTGATCAAGATCTGCTAGCTGACAAATGGACTGAAGGCCTCGTAGCCGAGGAATATAAACTCGAGCGTCCCTCCAAGAGTTACCCAAGGCGTAGGTTACTACCCCGACTGGAGGAAGAAGCATATGATACGGCTAATCGGCCACCTCGTGGCCGTGATAGAGCGGCATTCCTGCCGAAAGCTCAGCCTCCGCCCCAACGCCATCCAAATAAAAAGGCATGGGGAGATACGCCAGGCCTGCGAGACATATTGGAGGACAAAGCAAAGCATTCAAGATTGATCTACGGATCACGAGGGCGCACCACTCTACAAGACGGTAAACGTCACGCCGGATACAGTAAAAGCAAATCCGGCCGGGCCGAACACAGCGGGCAGTACCCATACGAGCTACCTCACGATATAGCCCAATACAGAGGCGCCGCACACCCCTTATGCTTCACAGAAGAAGTAATGGAACATCAATTCCCAGAAGGTTTCAAACCTGCAAACATTGAATCATACGACGGCACAACAGATCCCGCAGTATGGATTCAGGACTTCCTCCTCCACATCCACATGGCCCGCGGTGATGACTTACATGCCATCAAATACCTCCCACTAAAACTCAAAGGACCAGCGCGGCACTGGCTCAATAGCTTGCCAGCGGACTCCATTAGCTGTTGAGAAGATCTGGAAGCCGCATTCCTCGACAACTTTCAGGGCACTTATGTGCGACCACCAGACATCGATGACTTGATCCACATAATTCAGCAGCCAGAAGAGTCGGCCAGGCAATTCGGGACTCAGTTCCTTACAAAGAAAAACCAAATCGACGACTGTCCGGATGCGGAGGCCTTAGTGGCTTTCAAGCACAACATCCGAGACGAGTGGCTAGCCCGGCACCTTGGTCAGGAAAAGCTGAAATCCATGGCAGCCCTCACGATGCTCATGACCCGCTTTTGTGCGGGAGAAGACAGCTGGTTGGCCCGCAGTAACAACATATCAAAGAACCATGGTACCTCAGATACCAAGGATGGCAACAGTAGGTCACGTCGCAACAAGCATAAGCGCCGCATTAACGGCGAAAGTACTGAGGATATGGCAGTCAATGCCGGATTCAAAGGCTCTAAACCCGGTCAGTGAAAAAAGCCATTCAAACAAAGTACGCCGGGTCCGTCCAGTTTGGACAGTATACTCGACCGCTCATGTCAAATACACGGCACCCCAGACAAGCCAGCCAATCACACCAACAGGGATTGTTGGGTGTTCAAGCAGGCCAGCAATTTAATTGCCGAAAACAAGGACAAGGGGCCGCATAGCGATGACGAGGAAGAACCCTGGCAGCCGCACACTGGAGGACAGAAGAGGTTTCCCCGCAAGTACGGGCGGTGGACATGATATACGCAACCCACATCCCCAAGAGGGAGCGGAAGCATGCACTCAGGGACGTATATGCATTGGAGCCAGTCGCCCCAAAGTTCAACCCTTGGTCCTCCTGTCCGATCACCTTCGATCGCAGGGACCACCCCACCAGTATCCGTCATGGCGGATCCGCCGCACTAGTCCTAGACCCAATCATCGACGGATTTCACCTCACTCGAGTCCTCATGGACGGCGGAAGTAGCCTGAACCTGCTTTATCAGGACACAGTGCGCAAAATGGGTATAGACCCCTCAAGGATCAAACCCACAAAGACAACCTTTAAAGGCGTCATTCTAGGCATAGAGGCCCACTTCACAGGCTCAATTACACCGGAAGTGGTCTTCGGATCCCCGGATAACTTCCAAAGCGAAGAGTTAATCTTCGATACAGTCTCGTTCCGCAGTGGTTATCACGCACTACTCGGACGAACCGCATTTGCTAGATTCAATGCGGTACCACATTATGCATACCTCATGCTCAAGATGCTAGGACCTCGCGGAGTTATTACAGTCAATGGAAACACAGAGCGCTCTCTCCGAACAAAGGAGCACACCGCGGCCCTCGCAGCAGAAGCACAAAGCAGCCTCTCAAGGCAATCTACCAGTTCGTCGTTTCAAAGCCCGGACACCTTCAAGTGCGCTCGGGGCAATCGGCAAATAGACCGCCTGGCGCGATCTGAGCTCGCGTAGCAATACGGCGGCCACCCCAATCCCAGCCCAACGGCATTGTTCGTGTCGCGCGTACATAATTACGCATTAAAAATACCATGGGCATAGGTGGGGAGGGGGGCACAACTGCGGCACGCCCCAAAATGCGTCCTAAATGGCACCAGGGGCTTCCCTTTTGGTTATTTTTCTTTTTCTTTCAGGACTTCAATCTCTGGAAACACCATCCGGCAGCTCTATTGTCGAAAACATGATACAGCAACCAAGGAGGCTGACGACTACGGAATTCCCAGGTGGATTACAGATTTCATATAATTCCTCAGCTCATCCTTGGAAGGGACATAGTCCTACTCTTTTGCTTATTGCACTATCTGTATCACTCTGCTGTAATGCATTTTTTTAATAAACAATGCATGACACTACGACTATTATTGCATTCTTATTATATATATACATATCTATGTGTTCATTAATGACGCCTAGAAACCATACACTCTAGTATGGCCAATGCACCAGGGACTTACGTACCCACAATATGGTGTGAAAAGTCCGAACACTTTCACAAGTGCGGCACCCCGAACTTATACCATTATATGCATCAGCTCCAAATCATATCTTTGGTCAAATGTTGGGTTTGCCCGGCTCCTATGTTTTGGTACCTTACGTTCCGCTCCATCGGCTATGGTAGCGCTAGGAGAACTACTGCGATTGTGCCCCGGTTCTGCCGGGCCGAGCACCTCAGTAGAGAAAGCTAAAACTGACTGTCATGATAAGGCGAGAGACTGGTCGCTGTTTGGCGAGGTTTTTCGAGTCCCTAAAGACTTATGCCGCTTAGGGCGAGGGGCCGGCTCCGTCCGGCTTACAGGCGTGTATCGCCCCCCGAATTCGGCCTTCCGAACACCAGGGGCTTCACCAAAATTTAAAATTATAGAATTCTATGGCTAAGTGAGAGTGATAAAGCAATATTAGTCCGGTTGCCTTGTTCGTTGTGCTGAGCACCTCCCTCGAAGGACCCAAATATGGGAACAAGAGTGCTCAGGTTTATCCCGAACACCCCAGCACTAGCTGCATGGGGGCAGAAGCCGAGGACTAGCCATCTCTCAGATTGGATAAATAGCCAAACAGAAGGCAATATTTTAAATTCACACAAGCGTTGCATAGCGAATACGATACAAGTTTTCATACATACAGGACAAAACGAGCAAGTCTCATTCAAATATTACATTTTGCAAACACTCATCCGCGACAAGATGGGCGCCCGGCAGAACACCCTCGTAGTACATCTCGGGGTGGCGGTGCTCCTTACCCTCCGGCGGCCCCTCCTTGATCAGCTTCACGGTGTCTAGCTTGACACACTGCGTTTTTACACGGGCGAAGGCCCGGCGTGCACCTTCAATGCAGACGGATCGCTTGACGACCTCCAGCCATGGGCAGGCATCCACAAGCCGCCTCACCAGGCTGAAGAAGCTGTTCGGAAGGGCGTCGCCAGGCCACAACCGGACTATGAAGCCCTTCATGGCCTGATCGACCGCCTTATGTAGCTCGGCCATCTGCTTCAGCTGGTCGCTCATTGGCACCGGATGTTCGGCCTCAGCATACTGAGATCAGAATAGCTTCTCTGTCGAGCTTCCGTCCCCGGCCTGGTAGAACAGTGTGGCATCGGACACACTGCGAAGCAAATCTGTGAATGCTCCTGAAGAGCTCCGGATTCGGATAAGTAATCAATAATTCACCTTTACATGCTTGCTTTGCATATAGAAAGCCTTACCCGCCGCTATCTTCTTCATCGCGTCGATCTCCTGAAGGGCCTTCTAGGCCTCGGCGTTGGCACTCTTCGCGCTCTCACGGGCCGCGGCAAGCTCAGACTCTCTCGTCTTCAGGTCAAGCTCCAACTCTTCGTGCTTGGTCACGAGAGCCTGGAGCTCTTGCTGCACCTCGCCCACCTGAGCCTCGTGCGTCTCTCGCTCGGTGCGCTCCTGGGCTGCCTTTTCTTTGGCCTGGGACAACGCTTGCCTCAGGGCCGCCACCTCGGTCGTGGCCCCTCGCAAACATACAATGATCCTGTCATTTAGCAATCGCGTCCTTTTTCTCATCTACAGACGGGGCATTACTTACCCTTGTTCTCCTCGAGCTGCCTCTTAGCAAGGCCGAGCTCTTTCTGGGACCCCTCGAGGGCCTCCTTCAGTACGGCGACCTCCATAGTTAGTGTGGCGGACGCCAGCAGCGAAGCCTGCATATGCATATTGACATACTTATATTAGACTCCTGCGATATTATTTGATCCTCTGTTCGGCTTTTCTTTGTGAACACCGAACAAAGCATCAGGGGCTACTATCTATGCGGTAATATTTCTACTACATTTTAAAACACTTACCTCGAAACCTGTTAGAAGGCTAGTACAGGCTTCAGTCAATCTGCTCTTGGCGGACTGAACCTTTTGGATCACCGCACTCATGATAGTGCGGTGCTCCTCCTCGATGGAAGCGTTGCGGAGCGCTTCCAACATAGTGTCTGGCGCCTCTGGATGGACAGAGGTCACCGGCACAGGCGTCTCACCTCCCTTAGAAGGGGACCGCCTACCCGAGCTCGGAGCCGTTGGAGGGTCCGGCGCGGTGTTTGGCTGAGGGCCGAACTCGGAGCTCTCGGGGACCCCGTCCCCTTGGCTCCCGGAGTCCGGAAGGTCGCCTTGAGTCGCCTCCGGGACTGTCCCCCTCGATCCGGTGCCTCTTGAGACAGCACCTCGGTGTCGTCGGCTGGATGAGGGGAGGTGGCGGTCGGGACAGGATCGCTATCTATGTCCGACGTGCCCAGGGAGCCGTCCGAGGATACCTCGATATTGGCTCGGGGCGGCCTACACAATTGAGTTCGGCATTAGGGAAAGCAATGCGACAAAGGAATCCTATGGGTTACTTTGGTATCCGAATACTTACGATCTCCCCTGGGGCTTGGCCCTGGGAAACCACTCGTCTTCACTTTCGTCGGCGGCGGTGGAGCTGTCCGGAAGGAGCGTCCTTCCCTTCTTGGACCCTCCGCCCTCCCCAGTTGGGGCGGCCTTCCTTTTCCTGTCTCCCCCAGTCAGTGGGGGAGCCTCTTCTTCCTCTTCCTCGTCTTCGGGGGAAGAGTGTGCCGCAGACTCGTCGGACGGTGAGTCCGATGATGCCTGGCGTCGGGAACTCTTTCGAGCTCCCTTGGCCTTCTGGGTCTTCTCTGGCACCTTATAAGGTTCCGGAGTCAACATCTTTGCCAGAAGGGCGTCGGCAGGGCCTTCGGGCAAGGGAGCCGGACAGTCGATTTGTCCGGCCATCTTCTGCCAGTCTTGTTAACGGCACGGGAGTTTAGATCCCGCATAGAATCAATCTATATAGAAAACAAGTATCCTGTGAAAGGTAAAACAACTTACCACACTGGCGTGGCGCTTCGCGCTGAATCCGCGAGCCTTAGTAATGGGCGGAGGGACCGCGGCGCCCTTGAACAACACCCTCCATGCATCTTCATGAGTCGTGTTGAAGATCCTGTTCAGAGTTCGGTGCTGCGCCGGATTGAACTCCCACAAGGTAAACTCCCGTTGTTGGCACGGGAGTATCCAGCGAACGAGCATAACCTGGACTATGTTGACAAGCTTGAGCTTCTTATCCACCATGTTCTGAATACATGACTGGAGTCCAGTCAGCTCTTTTGAATCACCCCAGGACAGGCCCTTCTCTTTCCAGGAGGTGAGCCGCATGGGGATGCCAGATCGGAACTCGGGGGCCGCTACCCATGCGGGGTCACGCAACTCGGTGATATAGAACCACCCCGATTGCCACCCCTTTATGGTGTCCACGAAGGTGCCCTCAAGCCATGTGATGTTGGGCATCTTGCGCACCATGGCACCTCCGCACTCTTCCTGGCAGCCGCTCACTACCTTCGGCTTGATATTGAAGGTCTTCAGCCATAAGCCGAAGTGGGGCTTGATGCGGAGGAAGGCCTCGCACATGACGATGAACGCCGAGATGTTGAGGATGAAGTTTGGGGCTAGATCGTGGAAATCCAGGCCTTAATTAAACATGAGCCCCGAACGAACGGATGGAGAGGGAATCCCAGTCCGTAGAGGAAATGGGTGAGGAATACCACCCTCTCATGGGGCTCGAGGGTGGGGATGAGCTGTCCCTCATCTGGGAGCCGGTGCGCGATAGCCTTGTGCAGGTATCCGGCTCTCCTTAGTTTCTTGACGTCTCCCTCCGTGACGGAGGAGACCATCCACTTGCCTCCCACTCCGGACATGGTTGGAGAAGGTTGAGATGGAAGTGAGGACTTGGGCGCTAGAGCTCGAGTGTGCGGGAGCGGATGAGCAGAGGAGGAAGAAGGCATGGATAGAAAGGTGAATCCTTATCCCTTTATATGGGCAGACAAAATTAAACGTCCCCACTTGCCTAGTAAAACTCTCTTATCCCCCAAGCGCCGCAATTGATGGCGCGGTTGGGTTACCCACGCCCGTATTGATGAGAATCCCGTAATAAGGGGACACGATATCTGCTTTGACAAGACGTGTCGAAAAACTGCCTCGCGTTATGTGCGGGGCTCGTTAAAAGAAATAGTTCAAATAGTCATCGGGCCATGACGTAGCGTCGTGTTGCTAAAATAAGCCAGCAAATTAGATCTGCGAAAACATTATTCTCTCTACGGTGGAATGTGGAACTTATTTTGCAGGGTCGGACACTATCCTCGTATTTAAATTCTTCTGTGATGTATTCGGAGAAGGAACCCGCCTTGCAATGCTGAAGACAACTGCGCGCCGGACTCATCGTCATTGAAGCCTGGTTCAGGGGCTACTGAGGGAGTCCTGGATTAGGGGGTCTCCGGACAGCCGGACTATCTCCATTGGCCGGACTGTTAGACTATGAAGATACAAGATTGAAGACTTCATCTCGTGTCCGGATGGGACTCTACTTGGCGTGGAAGGCAAGCTAGGCAATACGTATATGGATATCTCCTCCTTTGTAACTGACCTTGTGTAACCCTAACCCTCTCCGGTGTCTATATAAACCGGAGGGTTTTAGTCCGTAGGACAACAATCACAACATACAATCATACTGTAGGCTAGCTTCTAAAGGTTTAGCCTCTCTGTTCTCGTGGTAGATCTACTATTGTAACACTCATATCTTCAATATTAATCAAGCAGGACGTAGGGTTTTACCTCCATCAAGAGGGCCCGAACCTGGGTAATACTTCATGTCCCTTGCCTCCTGTTACCATCCGGCCTAGACGCACAGTTTGGGACCCCCTACCCGAGATCCGCCGGTTTTGACAACAACACTGGTCTTGTTTTACCATTGTCGAAATGTCTTGTAACCGGGATTCCGAGTCTGATCGGGTCTTCCCGCTAGAGGGAATATCCTTCATTGACCATGAGAGCTTGTGATGGGCTAAGTTGGGACAACCCTGCAGGGTTTTTGAACTTTCGAAAGACGTGCCCGCGGTTATGGGTAGATGGGAATTTATTAATGTCCGGTTGTAGAGAACTTGAAACTTAACTTAATTAAAATGAATCAACCCCGTGTGTAGCAGTGATGGTCTCTTTTCGACGGAGTCCGGGAAGAGAACACAGTCTCGTGTTATGCTTGAACGTAAGTAGCTTCAGGATCACTTCTTGATCACTATTAGTTTCTCGACCGTGCTTTGCTTCTCTTCTTGCTCTCATTTGCGTAAGTTAGCCACTATATATGCTAGTGCTTGTTGCAGCTCCACCTCACTACCCTTTCCTACCTTTAAGATTAAATAGTCTTGATCACGAGGGTGTGAGATTGTCGAGTCCCCGTGACTCACAGATACTTCCAAGACAGATGCTGGTGCCGGTGATGCCAGTGCAGGGGACGCTACCAAACTCAAGTGGGAGTTTGACGAGGATTCGGGCCGTTACTATGTGTCCTTTTCTGGATGATCAGTAGAGGAGCCCAGTTGGGGCGATCGGGGATCTAGCATTTGGGTTGTCTTTCTTTATTTGATTCCGTAGTCGGACCTTGATTGTATTCTGGATGATGTATGATATATTTATGTATTGTGTGAAGTGGCGATTGTAAGCCAACTCTTTATCCCTTTCTTATTAAGTACATGGGATGTGTAAAGATTACCCCTCTTGCGATATGCCTACCATGCAGTTATGCCTCTAAGTCGTGCTCCGACACGTGATAGATATAGCCGCATCGTGGGTGTTACAAGTTGGTATCGGAGCCTTCCCCGACTTAGGAGCCGCCTGCTTGATCGAATCGCTGACGTTGTTGAGTCTTGAAAAATGTTTTGAGTCTTATAGGATTATATATATCGGATAGTAGGATTCTTTTTACTCCTCAATCCATTTGTCGCTCTGGTGAGGCCTCCTGACGTAGAGTTTTGACTCTTCTCTCCTCAAATTTCACGATTTTTTTAGGATCACACGAGTATCTTGGAATCGTTCCGATAGTTTTGTGACGATAACATTGTTCTTGGTGCCTCCTGACATTTAGGGGGTGTGGCAGTGTCCCGGGGAGTTGAGCTCCGAGGTGTTGTCGTCACAATTTTATCGTTGCAGTTCTGGAATACCTGAGTTCACCAACATCGAAAATATCCTTAATGGTAGTGTGATGATTTACCTTGGAATTCATTCGTTCATTCTTGTTCGAATATTAAGGCTACATGTTGCAATTTCAATCCTTTGATTCAGCTTGAATATGTCTTTCAAGATGCCAACGGATGTCAACCTCTCCAGGATGGCTCCTCCAACGCGTCAGAATCCGGAACCTCCGCCACCACCTCCACCTCCGGAGGCATGGCAAGCTGTCATGGCTGCCACCAATGCCAACACTCAGATGCTTTTGCAACTCTTGCAAGAGCGCAACCAAGGAAATGAAGGACAAGGCAAAAATCAAGCTCAGTTTGCTACCCTCAATCATTTCCTCGCAAACCAGCCGAAGTCCTTCAGTAACTGTGTCGAAGCCACAGACGCCGACGACTGGCTTGTGGATATCTGCAAACATTTTGAGTGTAGCGATGTAAGGCCTGAGGATTTTGTCAAGTTTGCTTCGTTCCAACTCAAAGACCAAGCTACTGAGTGGTATCAACAATACAAAGATTCCAGAGGAGGTCATGTGATTACCTGGGATGATTTCTGCCGAGACTTCAAAGCTCACCACATTCCACAAAGTGTTGCTAAGAGTAAGCGCGAGGAGTTTCGCAATCTCAAGCAAGGCAGCATGTCTGTTTACCAATACAACATCCTGTTTCAGAGGCTCGCTCGCTTCGCTAAACAAGACGTCCCTGATGAGAAGAGCATGATTTATCAATTTAGAGGTGGCCTCAGAGAAGATCTGCAATTAGCTCTCGTGCTTTTTGAGCCGACCAAGTATGATGAATTCTACAACATGGCACTAAAGCAAGAGGCCGCTCAGCTCAAGTGCGATGCTTCTAAGAAGAGAGTTAGGTATGCAACTCCATCTTCTTCTTCAACTCAAGTGGCAGCTAAGCAACAAAAGTTCTGGTTGCATCCCCCTCCTCCGTTCCGCCAGCCTTATCAGCAGAAGAGTAAAGGTGGCAATGGATCTTCCCACCCACCCAACCCAGGCTATCAGAACAAAGCTCCGACTCATGCTCCAAGGTCAAGTGCTCCTTATCACCGTCCGCTATCAGAGGTTACTTGCAACAAGTGTCAGCAGAAAGGGCACTATGCACACAAATGCTTTAACCAAAGGCGCCTTCTGCCTCCTCCTCCTGTGAGATCTGCCAGCAATGCAGTGGTCAAGCAAAAACCCAAGCACGTCAAGGTCAACATGATGAACGTAGCTCAGGAAGAGGAGTCTTCAGAAGTGATCACGAGTAACCTTCCAGTTAACTCCATTCCTGCTAAAGTCTTATTTGATACTGGTGCATCGCATTCTTTCATCTCATTCCCATTTGCATCGTAGCACAACTTTGACACTAAGGCATTACCTAAAGCATTACAAGTGGTTTCTCCGGCTAAGCGTTTGAGTTCTAGCATGATGGTTCCGAATGTCAGTATCGAAATGGGCGACTACAAATTTCTGGCTTCTCCGATTGTTCTTGGTGACTCGGATATGGACTGGCTTTCTAAGCACAAGGCTATGCTCGATTGTGCTGCTAGAGAAATTCAATTGACACACTCTTCTGAGGAAGTGATCATCTATGCCGCCCGGGATGAAACCATTCAGCTGTTTTCTCTCAATGAGAAGGGCGAGTTGAATGCCATCTCTCAGATTCCAGTCGTTTGTGAATATCAATACGTCTTTCCAGGATTGCTTCCGGGAATGCCTCCTCACCGGCCAGTTGAATTCGTCATCGATCTTGAGCCTGGCATGGAACCTGTTTGCAAACGTCCTTACAAGCTTGGACCAAAGGAATTGAAGAAATAGCTCGATGAACAAGAGCGTCTGGGTCTGATCAGACCGAGTTCATCTCCATGGGGTTGTGGTGTTCTTTTTGTCTAGAAGAAGGATGGCATGGACCGACTTTGTGTTGACTACTGCCCATTGAACAAGAAGACAATAAAGAACAAGTACCCACTTCCCAATATCAATGAGCTATTCGAACAACTCAAAGGTGCTCAAGTTTTCTCCAAGCTTGACCTCCGTATGGGTTATCATCAGATTCGCATCGTGAACAAGATATCCCCAAGACAGCATTCAGAACAAGCTATGGGTCTTATGAATATACTGTCATGTCTTTCGGCCTTGTCAATGCTCCTCCAACATTTTCTCGCATGATGAACTTCATCTTCCACCCTTACACAAATTATTTCGTCTTGGTGTATCTCAATGATATTTTGGTCTTTTCCAAGAACAAGGAGGATCATGCCAAGCATTTGAGATTGGTACTCGACAAAATCAGAGAACATCAATACTATGCGAAGTTTTCAAAGTGTGAGTTTTTGCTCGATGAGGTTCTCTACCTTGGCCATATCATCTCCACCAAGGGCATAGCTGTTAATCCTGAGAAGGTGTCTGCAATTGTGAATTGGGAACCGCCTCAGAATGTCAAGCAGCTCCGCAGCTTTCTTGGGCTTGCAAGCTATTGTCGAAGATTCGTTGAGAATTTCTCTAAGATTGCAAAGCCTCTTTCCAACCTCCTCCGGAAGCATGTCAAGTATATCTGGACGCCTGAATGTGACATCTCTTTCAAAACCCTCAAAGAGAAGTTAGTCACAGCTCCTATCTTGACTCCTCCTGATGAATCCAAACCATTCGAAGTTTTCTGTGATGCCTCCCTGCAAGGTCTCGGTGCTGTGTTAATGCAAGAGAAGAAAGTTGTGGCTTATACCTCTCGCCAGTTGAAGCCCAACGAAAAGAACTACCCCACTCATGACCTCGAGTTGGAGGCAGGTATCCATGCTCTGTTAACATGGAGACATCGCTTGTTGGGAAGGAAAGTGGACATCTTCACTGATCATGAGAGCCTCAAGTACATCTTCACTCAACCCAACCTCAACCTCAGGCAGACTCGTTGGGTCGAAATGATTCAAGAGTATAATCCGAGTATTGAATATACTCCAGGAAAGGCCAATGTCATTGCAGACCCTTTGAGAAGGAAGGCTTACTGCAACAGCTTAATTCTCAAGCCCTTCCAACCGGACCTTTGTGAAGCTTTCCACAAACTTAATCTCCAAGTTGTTCCTCAAGGCTTCCTTGCCAACATCCAAGTCTCTCCTACTTTGGAAGATCAGATTCGTGAGGCACAACTTCTTGATGCCATGGTGAAGAAGGTGAAAAATGGGATTGCGAAGACCCAACCCAAGTACAAGTGCTATCACCTTGATGAAAAAGACACTCTGCTCTTCGAGGATCGAATTGTGGTTCCTAAGGGTGATCTACGTAAAGTCATTATGAACGAGGTGCACAATTCCCTCTTATCCATTCATCCTGGAAGTACAAAGATGTACCATGACCTCAAGCAGTCGTATTGGTGGACTGGAATGAAGCGAGAAATTTCTCAATTTGTGAATGAATGTGATGTCTGCAAAAGAGTGAAAGAAGAACAATAATAGCCAGCTGGTCTCCTCCAACCTCTTGCCATTCGAGAATGGAAGTTTGACCATATTGAGATGGACTTCGTGACTGGATTTCCCAAGTCCAAGCATGGAAATGATGCTATCTTTGTTGTCATCGACAAGCTTACAAAAGTGGCTTATTTTCTTCCTATCAAAGAATCTATCACAGCAGCTTAGTTGGCAGAGCTATACACCTCCATGATTGTCTCTTTGCACGGCATTCCACAGTTGATATCTTCAGATCGTGGAAGTATCTTCACTTCTAAGTTCTGGGATTCCTTCTAGAAGGCCATGGGCACCAACATTCACTTCAGCACAACCTTCCATCCTCAAACTAGTGGAAAAGTTGAGTGAGTCAATCAAATTCTTGAAGATATGCTCAGGGCTTGTGTCATTTTTTCGGTATGAAGTGGGAAGATTGTCTTCCATATGCCGAGTTCTCCTACAAAAACAGTTTCCAAGCGAGTTCAGGCAAGGCCCCATTCGAGATTCTCTATGGCAGAAAATGTCGTACCCCTCTTAATTGGTCAGAGACTGGTGAACGCCAACTTCTTCGCAATGACTTAATAACAGAAGCTGAAGAAATGTGTAAAGTCATCCGTGAAAATCTCAAAGCTGTGCAATCGCGTCAGAAGAGTAACCATGATAGAAAGCATCGTGATTTGGCTTTTGAGATCGGAGACCATGTCTACCTCCGCGTCTCTCCAATGAAAGGCACTCATCGCTTCAGTATCAAAGGGAAGCTTTCCCCTAGATACGTGGGTCCTTTCAAGATCATTGGCAAAAGAGGCGATCTCGCCTATCAACTTGAGCTTCCGTCCAACTTTGCAAATGTGCATGATGTGTTTCATGTGTCACAGCTTCGCAAGTGCTTCAAGATGCCTGAGCGCACCATCAACTTCGAAGAGATTGATCTCCAAGAAGACATGTCTTATCATGAGCATCCCGTCTGTAACACCCTCGATGCGGCTATATCTCCCACGTGTCGAAGCACGACTTAGAGGCATACCGCAATGAAGGCAATGTCGCAAGAGAGGTAATCTTCACACAACCCATGTAATGAATAAGGAAAAGGATACATAGTTGGCTTACAATCGCCACTTCAAACCATACATAAATAAAGCATTACATCAACCAGATACAAACAAGGTCCGACTACGGAACCAAAATAAAAGAAGACTACCCCTAATGCTACAGATCCCCGATCGCCCCAACTGGGCTCCACTACTGATCAACTGGAAACGGAAACAACATAACGAACACGATCTTTATCGAGCTCCTCCTTGAGATCGGTTGCGTCACCTGCACGGTAACATCGGCACCTGCAAGCTGGTTTTGGAAGTAATCTGTGAGTCACGGGGACTCAGCAATCTCACACCCTCGCGATCAAGACTATTTAAGCTTATAGAAAGGGTAAAAGGTATGAGGTGGAGCTGCAGCAAGTGACTAGCATATATGGTGGCTAACATACGCAAAAGAGAGCGAGAAGAGAAAGCAAAAGAACGGTCGAGAATCTATGATCAAGAAGTGATCCTAGAACAACCTACGTTCAAGCATAACTCCAACACCATGTTCACTTCCCGAATTCCGCCGGAAAGAGACCATCACGGCTACACACGCGGTTGATGCATTTTAATTAAGTTAAGTTTCAGGTTTTCTACAACTGGACATTAACAAATTCCCATCTGCCCATAACTGCGGGCACGGCTTTCGAAAGATCAAAACCCTGCAGGGGTGTCCCAACTTAGCCCATCACAAGCTCTCATGATCAACGAAGGATATTCCTTCTCCCAAGACAATCCGATCAGACTCAGAATCCCGGTTACAAGACATCTCGACAATGGTAAAACAAGTCCAGCAAGACCACCCGCTGTGCCGACAAATCCCGATAGGAGCTGCACATATCTCATTCTTAGGGCACACCGGATGAGCAATCCATACAACTAAAACCAACCCTCAAGTTTCCCTGAGGTGGCGCTGCAAGGGGCTCTAGTTTGGACCAACACTCAGAGGAGCACTGGCCCGGGGGGTTAAAATAAAGATGACCCTTGGGTTGGCCGACCCAAGGGAAAAAGGCTAGGAGGAAAATGGTAAAACCAATGTTGGGCCTTGCTGGAGGAGTTTTATTCAAGGCGAACTATCAAGGGGTTCCCATTATAACCCAACCGTGTAAGGAACGCAAAATCAAAGGAACATAACACCGGTATGACGGAAACTAGGGCGACAAGAGTGGAACAAAACACTAGGCATAAGGCCGAGCCTTCCACCCTTTACCAAGTATATAGATGCATTAAGTAAATAAGAGATATTGTGATATCCCAACAAATAACATGTTCCAACAAGGAACAAACTCCAATCTTCACCTGCAACTAACAACGCTATAAGAGGGGCTGAGCAAAACAATAACATAGCCAACCAACGGTTTGCTAGGACAAGCTGGGTTAGAGGCTTGGGTTAGCAATATGGGAGTCATGATATAGCAAGTGGTAGGTATCACAGCATAGGCATAGAAAAAGAGCGAGCAACTAGCAAGCAAAGATAGAAGTGATTTCGAGGGTATGGTCATCTTGCCTGCAAAGTTCTCCAAGTAGACGTTAGCTTGATCCTCGTAAATGTACGCAACGGGCTCCTCGATCACGTACTCATCTCCCGGCTCTACCCAAGCAAGAACAACAAGCAAAAGGGAGACACAATCAACCATGTGCAATGCACAAACAACATGGTACAAAACATGGCATGATATGCGGGATGTGATATGCGATGCATATGCATGATTCGGAAGGGAAAAATTGAATCAGGCCTCAACTTGGAAAACCAAGAGTGCCACTGGAAAGATGAGTTAATTTTGGTCGAAATTGATATAAAGATCACCGGAATCGGATGCACGGTTTGGAAATGACAAGCAAAACAAATATGGCACCAGTCTGCGATTAACAGCACGAGGCCATCTAAATGCATCAAGAACAACATGCTACAACACTCTAACATGACAACAAAATACATGGCAGGGATCCACTCAAGAAGCTTGACAAAATATGAACACTGAGCTACGGCTAATTCACTCAATAGCAGGCTCAAACAAGCATGGCAAAAGTGCAAAAGATATCAGGCTACAGACTTAGTGAAATTAACAACATGTCAGGAATTTAACATCAGGAAGCCAAGTTTAGAGCAAGATAACTACATGTTATAGGAACATATCATGGCAAAGAAAGGAATGGCTTGAAGCTACTCCAAGCATACAACAAAAGTCCCTTAATGACCATAAGCCAAAAGGGATCAGCAAATACAATGGCAACCATGTGAACATAGCAATTATCGTTAACAGATTCAGACTTAGTGAAAAACTGGAACATGGCAAAACAGATATTAAGTAGGCATGTTTACGAGCTCGATGCACTCACCACAAGACATTGCATGACAAACTAAGCATACACCCAGCAAGTAGACATGGCATAGAAGGTAAACATGGCAAGAACAACAATATAACATGCATGGATCAACAACAACAAGCTCGGCAAAAATGCTTAACATGTAAACATTCTGCCAGGAACATTTTATAGCAAAAGTAGACCTCGATTGAGTCAAGCTAGGGTGCTCCATAATTGCAAACAAAGACATGGATCGATAGAGCACAACAATATCTACAAAACATCATTACTGATCATGCTCGAAAAAGGCACGGATCACTCGGTAGCAACATGAATACATGGCATAAAAATTACAGCAGGAAAAGGACTTAGTGAAAATCTAAGTCCCTGAAAACAACAACATCACGAGGGCTACTTTGCATGCTTGTTCTAGTCACCACAAAGATCACAAAAATACATGGCATACACCCCTGTAAAGATGTTATGGCATACTCCAAAACTCATGTAGAGCTCAAGTTCATAGGAGGCACACATCAATCATGGCAAAAATGACAAATGTCCAATTATTGATATGAATCTGAAACTAACAGAAACTAGCACTCTTCCAACAACATTTAGGGCATCAAGATAAGTTGAAATAAACATGATGCAATGAGGTGAAATGAAGTACTCGTCGAGACGAACAATTTGATATGCTACACGCACGAATCGAAGTAACGGGTGCAAAGATATGATGCGACGAAGTATGCATAAAATGCTGTGGACTTAGATGAAAATTAGACCTCGCGGGAAAAGTCAACCCAGGATGGGGAGATCCGGGATGGGGTGGATCCAGATCAGGACGAAGACGTTTGGATCGGGGGAGTGGTGGATCTCATCCCACTCTCCAGATCGGATCTGGCCGGAGTTGTCTCCGGTGAGGGGCGGCGATTCCGGCGATGGCCGGCGATGTGGAAGGCGGTGGTGTGACGAGGAGGAGGCAGCGAGCCGAGCGGGCGCGGTGAGTGAGGGGGCGACGCGCGGCGGCGGCCGGCGGCGGGCATGGGGAGGAGAAAAGGCGGCGGAGCAGTGGTGCCGGTGGGAGGAGCCGCGGCTCGGGCGTGGGGCGCCCGCGGGTGAGCGGCGGTGCAGCCGGACGGGCTCGGGTGGGCCGCGCCCAGGCTTCGCGGGCCGCGCGGCGCGGGGGAGAGAGACGAGGTGCGGCACTGGTGACGTGTCGCGCGCTGAGTGGGTGAGGGCGGTGGCGGAGCTGACGTGGCACACCGTGGTTGGTCGGGGTGAGGTGGAGGCTGGATGCATCCGGCGGGCGCGGACATGTCCGGCGGCGTGGAGGAGCGGGGCTAGGGTTTCATCTGCGTGAAAATTCCGGGAGGCACACCTATTTATAGGTAGAGGGAGCTAGGAGACTCCAAATGAGGTGTGGTTTTCGGCCACGCGATCGTGATCGAATGGCCTAGAAGATGGAGGAGGTTTAGATGGGTTTTGGGCCACTTTGGAGGGGTGTTGGGCTGCAACACACACGAGGCCTTTGCGGTCCCTCGCTTAACCGTTGGAGTATCAAACGAAGTCCAAATGGTATGAAACTTGACAGGCGGTCTACCGGTAGTATACCAAGGCCGCTTGGCAAGTCTCGGTCCAATCCGAGAACGTTTAATACCCGCACAAGAAAAGAGATACAAAGGGACACCGGATGACATAGGAGCGCCGGAATGCAAAACGGACAACGGGGAAAATGCTCGGATGCATGAAATGAACATGTATGCAAATGCGATGCACATGATGACATGATATGAAATGCATGACACTCAAGCAAATGACAAGGCAACAACAGCGAATAACTGGAAGACACCTGGCACATCGGTCTCGAGGCGTTACAACACTCCACCACTATGAGATTATCTCGTCCCGAGATCTAGAATGGCACCGGTGGGAAAACGGAAGAGGAAGAGAAACGGTAAAACTAAGTTGCTTCTTTGACAAACGAGTGAAACCAAAGAACCTTGCGAGGTTGAGCAAATTGAAGGAAAGAATGCAACGGCGATGAATGAAGTTGAAAGCACTCTGTTTAGAAAGAGGAAAAGAAAGAACCGATTCGGGTAGCACTCCGGTTGAAAAGAGATGAACGACTTGATAGGATGAAAACGACTTGAGCAGAGAACACAACACTCCAGTTAAAAGGATAAGCACGAAAAGAAACACGATCCTCACCATTCGAGATAATGAGAGGATGGAGCAACAACACAATGCCCCCGGAAGAAATGAAAGAATGCAATGAAACGAACGAAGAAGAAAACAACATCTTCTACCTCCAATGAGCTTGCAAAGGCATCTTAAGGAGAAGGGTCGAACGGAGTTGTTGGAAAACCAGCAACGAAAGGATAAGCTTTGATGTGGGCTTATGGAATACATCTCAAATTATGAGGTGACGACCTGCCACTCACGGGAAAAAGAAATAGATTGATATGACCAAGGAGACGAGAAACTATTTCACCGGGAGGATAAATGAAGAACTTGGGTCATTTATAAGCACCATAAATAGCAACAAACCTTAGGGAAAAGTTTTAGGTGAAATATAACCCAAGATAATTCCA
The DNA here is from genome assembly GCF_002162155.2 of Triticum dicoccoides. Taxonomy (NCBI): domain Eukaryota; kingdom Viridiplantae; phylum Streptophyta; class Magnoliopsida; order Poales; family Poaceae; genus Triticum; species Triticum dicoccoides. Next base: position 262,732,247 of record NC_041390.1, on the reverse strand, counting down.
ATGAAGAGGTTGATGAATTTGAAATATCTCAATCTTGACAACATGTGAATCATGAACTACGGAGGTAAATCATCAAGAATGACATAACACCATATCAAATGATAAGATAGAAATAATAGCACTTCGGGATTGCAAGATGAAGAATGATTGAGCTCCTTAAAAGAATCTCGAGGAAAACTTGGAGAAGGAATTAAGAAAACATCATGTAGAGCCTCCATGAAGAACTCCGATAAACAAAAGGATGATCACATGAAAGGAAAGATAAGTTGAAAACGCAAGGTGAATCCTTGCAATGATTTAGATGAATCTCCGTGGTGATATAATTGCGAGAGCTTGGAACTCTTGGAAAAGAAAAGATAAGCCTCTCGAACCGAGAATGTGATATGATGAACCTCCGGAATAAGGAATTAATCGCTTGGATGAAACAAGAATAAGAATTACATTATGCTTATCCTTCATCAATTTAAATTGATGACAAGCAATGGATTTGACATTCTACTTATTCTCGTAGCAAGGATTAAGAAGAGATATAGCACAAACTTGAGAAGGTCTTCAGCGAACCACCGGAAGGGTTTGGAAAAACACGAATGAATTAATACAATAGCAATGGAAGAGAATTCTTGACCGAACCACCATAAGAATTGAAAAACGAATGAAGTAAAGGGATGAGTAACCGGTAAGAATTACAGAACGAATGAAGATTCTTGAGAGAATTTAGATGTAAGTGAATGAAGAGATCCCGAGATGATTAGAGAATACTTGAATGATGCACCGGTAAGATTTGTAGAGCGAGAGCTGAAAGCTGGAATGAAAAATCCCGAAATGATTGCTCCGGAAGGATGAAAAGAATATCTCACAATTGAAAATAAATATGAGAGGATGGCATCAAGCTAGAATCACGAATCTTTGAAAGAACGGGTAAGGATTTAAGAGGAACTCTTCTTCGGTCTTCAATTGTTGATAAAGACAATGAGAAGCACCACCAAGAATTGTTGAGATACTCCAGGATGACGAATTTAAAGGTTGAACCAACGGTGATAAGAATTTGAAAGATTTGGAGGAAGACATTTGACTGATGATAAATCATTCTTACGTCAAACTATGAAAGCTTTGAGAATAACTCCAGAAATAATTTGAAGAGTCAGGTAAGATCTTGGAAAAAGACATGTGGGTTAGGGCCCACTCAAAAGAAACACCGTTGAAAAGGTCGCTTGGAAGATAGATTGCACCAGTTGAATTAAAAGGCTTGAATGAGAGAACATCCTCGAAAGATCTTGAACGAGTGCGGAGTGGAAACACGAATCTTTGAGATATCCTGAGCACTCCGGAACAATTGAATATCAAGATTGGTTGATTAATAGGTGCATTGGCATGAGAAAGCATTTGAAACAAGGAAAAGGGATATGATGAACACCAAAGCTAGAATTGAATCCACCGGAGATGAAAACGAACAAAGAATGATGAACTTGTAAAGCATATTCATGAGAATCACCGGATAAGAACACTGAAAGAAAAGAATGAAGAGACTTCACATAAATAAAATGGATACTTGATTAAGAAATATGAGTCCTTGAAGAAACAAGGGTGGGAGGGTGGCAAAACAAAGGCAACTTGGAACGGATGAAGCAAACACCATTGAGAAGAACTGATAATTGATCTTGCGAATGTTGAAAAAGATCGGATCCACTTGAAGAGAAACACGTCGGTTGAAAAGGATTGACATGACAATCTCGGTTATCATGAAGGATTAGTATTCAAATAGGAGTATGAGAACACTATTTAGGAAAGGTATGGAATCAACACTTGACTTCGAAGCAACTCGAATACCACAACTCAAAACAAAAAAAGGATTGTCTTGCAAAATAAGACAGAATAAACATATGATAGAGATTTCGTCCGAAGTTTTCGTGGTGGGGCCTACATGGGCTCGATTGTACAGCAACATCATGTACAAGGCAGTGCACATGACATACGAAGCGTCCTCTAGTCAGCACAGCCAAGGACCCTTTAAGACACAACGAGACCACTGTAAAACCAACCGTGGATAGGCGGAACACTAGACGTCGAACCCCAATTTCATATCATACATCTGTCGGAAAGATATCCTACGATATACTTGAATTTCCACTTATAAACTCCCGAAACTTTCCGATTATGCAATCAGGTGTTGGGGATACAGGGGAACCATAATATCTCACCCAAAACTAACAAATCCTACATCCAGCTGTATCCATCCTTCAACACATAACCAAGAAACCTTCGGAAATCGATTACCTCAACCTTCGAAAAGCATCCATTATATGAGTTATGGCAATACTCCCGAACTCCCGCCCCAGTACTGGGTGGCGTCGAGGTTATCTCACCAAGAACTGCATAAAAGAGATTTTCGATGTCGGCGAAACTCAGGTATTCCAGAATTGCAACGATAATATTGTGACGACAACACCTCAGAGCTCAACTCCCCCGGACACTGCCACAACCCCTAAATGTCGGAAGGCACCAAGAATAATGTTCTCGTCACAAAAACATCGGAACGATTCCAAGATACCCGCGTGATCCTCATTTTTTTCTGTGAAATTTGAGAAGAGAAGAGTCAAAACTCTACGTCACAATGCCTCACTAGAGCGACGAAGGGACTGAGGAGTAAAAAGAATCCTACTCTCCGATATATATAATCCTATAAGACTCAAAACATTTTTTAGACTCGACAACGCCAATGATTCGATCAAGCAGGGGGCTCCTAAGGTCGGGGAAGACTCTGATACCAACTTGTATGTAACATCCCAAAATTCTAAATTTTAGAATGTTATAATAAATAGATAGATTTGATTGATTGTTTGATTGATTGTGTGAAATTGAGTGAAATTCGAAACTTTTGAAAGTTAAATGAGAGGGAATAAAAGGACTTTACCAAACTTTCATTTTGCATTCGTGGTCTCCGTGAATTCAAATTCTTTTCAAATACAAAACCCTTGAGCGAAGATGATACGACTTCTTCCATTTAATTAAATGAAAGGGTATTTGAAAATATTTGAATTTCATTTGGAAATATTTCAATTCATAAACTTCATGCAACTCAATGATTTTCATGAGAGAAGATAAAATGGCATCTTCAAAACAGATGAAATATGAGTTGGAAGTTTAAAAGGATCAAATTAAAATCCTTTTGAGATTATTTTCAATTTGGAGTTATTTGGGTTCTATTCAAATTATTTTTCTCCAAAAATAAAATATACGGAAAATAGGGTAACATGATTCCCTACAACAGAAAATTGGAGAGAAATAAATTTGAATTAATTTTGGTATTTTAAAATGATTTTTATTGGATTTTATTAGACCAGTAGCACTCTTTGAATTATCTGAATTTGTGTGGATTTTATTTGGCATTATAAAAATGTTCATATAGTAGAAAATCTTTTTCTAAAAATTTGATATGCAATATGCCTATATAAAATTTTTATTTTATTTTTGTTATTCGGTTTTCCTTCTGTTTCTATAAAAAAATTGTACGTGCGGCCCATATTTATTTATCGCCTACATGCACAGTATAGTAGCTTCTGGCGCCCCATTTTTTTTCTCTCTCTTAAATAGGCCAGGCCCAGCCAACCTTTTCCTTTTCAGATTTTATTTTCCTTTGGCAAAAAAAATGCAGCACGTACGCGCGCGGCCGGCCGATGGGCTTTAGGCCGTGCGAGGCGCTTAGCTCTTCTCCTCTGTTTCGTTTATTTTGGTCTTATATTTAGTCCCACATTGCCTAGCCTTTGACCCTTAAGCCTCTTTCCCACCAATAAATATAGACCCATAGAGCCTCCAAAAATCATCCGATTCGGGTTAAATCAATATTTTGGTTTGACTAGATTCATTTAAGAAAAATATATTTCTCCTCTCCGGCGCGACTTCTGGAAATTGTCTCTTCTCTCCAAAGTCATCTTTTCTCCGCCTTATAAAGGTATCTATCTTTATACTTCTGTAGTTTATTATTTCCGGACTAATACGATAAAATAATTAGATTATCAATTAGTCTACGTATTTATACATTAGACCCTAGCCGTAGCTATTTTTCTTCCTAAAACAACTTAGCCCTGATTTTTCAAATAGCCATAACTTTTTACTCGTTCATCCAAATTAGATGAAACCAAAGCCTATAGCTTCGTCTTGTTTTTACCTATCCAGTGAACCTGTCACATCAACTTTTTGAATTTTCAAATTTCAAAATTTGTCCAGATTCATATTCAAACTTCTTTTGATCATAACTTGAGTTTTATAACTCCGATTTAGTTGATTCTTTTTGCAAGTCGAAGCTCTTGACTTAAACTTTCTGATAAGGCCAAATTCACATAATTTTGGTACTGTTAGAAATTGTTTTATGTTTCAAGAGTTATTTGTTTGGTTTTGATGTTTTCCGAATTGTCTTCTTCGTTCTTTCTGATCTTTTGAGTGATTGCTTATGTGTGGTTACTATTGCTTGCTTACGATAGATTGACCGGAGTGTGACGAGTAGATCTATGAAGTGTTTTGAGTGTGAATCATCTTCATCAACATTGCAGGCAAGTTCACACTTTGATCATATCCCTTTCATACCCAGTTTTTATTGCATTAGAACAACCCTCACACATTGCATGATTAGGATCTAATTAAATTGTGGGTTTTGGGAAGTAGTTGAGGTAGTACCTATTACCTGTTTATTATCAAACCTTTGGGAGTTACTTCTATGTTTGCTTATTATGCCATGCTATGCTCGTAGATGTGGATTGGGTTTTGAGAGTATTCATGACAGATGTGAGTTTGTTAAATTAATGGTTTATCTAAGGTGGCAACTTAAATACACATCTGGGTGGATTGAGGCACCTGGGTATTCCAGCGATTGCCTGTTTAGGCACGTGGGTATTCCAGCGATTGCCTGTTTTTTTATGGACCGCCACCCAGGCTCAAAGGGATCATGAGATTATTCATACTAGAAACTTCCGTGTGCAGCCACAAGCTATTATGGGCTCTAGCATAGTTGATTAAGTCGTGCGAACTCTTACAGTGGTAGACTAGCAGATGTAGGGGAAAGTAGGTGTAACGGTCTACCCGATCGTAAGGTGCTAGCGCTTCTGAAAGACTATGTCCCGGTCATCCGTTTCTCAAACACCATGTAGTGCGAGAATCCCAACGGAGGAGATTGAGTCTTGTAGGGAAAAGTGCGCAAACCTCTGCAGAGTGTATAAACTAATCATGATTAGCCGTTGAAAGTCCTAGTGATCGACTAGAGGGGGGCTGAATAGGCGATTTTTATGAAAGTCTTCAAAACATGGAAGTTTCGAAGACAAAGGATAGAAATAAACCTATTACCATGCATCGGAAGGTAGACTACACTAGGCAAACCATAGTCAAGTATTCAATGGAGTGAATGCACAATGACTAATAGAAGCTAGGCAGTAAAGATCAGGTAGGAAGATATTGTGAAGCCAATCAGAACAAGCAGTCACTCAGTGAAGACAAAAGATAAAGCAATCATACAATGACTTCACAAGGACCAACAGTAAGTAAAGGGAAGGGAAGGATGAAACCAGTGACTCGTTGTAGACAATGATTTGTTGGAACAGTTCCAGTTGCTGTGACAACTGTACGTCTGGTTAGGGAGACTGAGATTCAACTCAGAAGACCTCGTCTTCACCTTATTCCCCTTGAGCTAAGGACACCCAGTCCTCGCCCAACCACTCTGGTAAGTCTTCAAGGTAGACTTCCAAACCTTCACAGACTTCGTTCACCGGCGATCCATAATGAATCTTGGATGCTAAAACGCGACGCCTAACCGGCTGGAGGATTCACAGTCCTCAAGTGTAATAAGTCTTCAGATCACACAGACAGGAAGACTTAAGTGATGCCTAACACTCTTTGGCTCTGGGTGTTTAGGGATTTATCCTCGCAAGGAATTCTCTCTCAAAGGCTTCGAGGTGGGTTGCTCTCAAACGACAAAAGCCGTGTACTAACTCTAAGCAGCCAACCATTTATGGTTGTAGGGGGTGGGCTATCTATAGCTACTAGGCAACCCGACCTGATTTGTCCGAAATGACCCTGGGTCACTAAGGAACTGACACGTGTTCCAATGGTCAAATTTCAAACACACACGACAACTTTACTTGGGCTACAAGAAAAGCTGACTTATCCAACTCTGGACAAGATTTGCTCTCATAGTCTTCACTCGAAGACATAGGATTTTGGTTAAGCATCACTTCAGTCATTCTGACTGGTTCTCTTGGACCCCACTTAACAGTACGGTGGTTCCTATGACTCAACAAGGAAAAACACAGAACGACGAAACTGCTAAGTCTTCGCGCTCCATAGTCTTCACGCGATGTCTTCTCTTGTCATAGTCTTCAATGTGAATGTCTTCACATATCACCTTTGACTTCAATGTCTTCTTGCATTTTTAGGGGCCATCTCTGGTAGGAAAACTGAATCAATGAGGGACTTCTACCTGTGTTATCCTGCAACTCTCACAAACACATTAGTCCCTCAACTAGGTTTGTCGTCAATACTCCAAAACCAACTAGGGGTGGCACTAGATGCACTTACAATCTCCCCCTTTTTGGTGATTGATGACAAACTATTTGAAGTTTTCAACGGGGAATAAAATATGTGAAATTGTAAAGGATAGGGGATTGTCATCATAAGTGGAAAAGGCTCCCCCTGAAGATGTGTATATAAGTAATTTTCTTTTGGTATGCAAATGCACATGGCAGGTTGTACTTGTGGAGATCCTCTTCAACTTATGATGACAATTCATCATGCAAGAAAAGTATGTGAAGATAATGACATGCATAATGAAAAATGGACGTCTGCAAAATGATCTAAGTGCAGACTTTATTGTCGCACATGTGGAATTTATCATCGCATCACATAATTGCAAATAAGTAGCAGACGACCATCGAGTTTAAGTGTTACAACTCAAAGAACCAAATGTATCGAAAACGAGAGTTGTAAGCACTTGGCAAAAGTAGCAAAAAGTAAAGCAACCACCCATATGGACCCGCTTGAAGACTATCAACTCATATGCTTCTCCCCCTTTTGTCAGTGAGGACCAAAATGGTTTGAAGACATAGAGCGCCTACTCGTTCCCATGAGGTGCAGGCGAGGCAGCAGGGTCGTCGGTGAGATCCGGTGGTGCAGAGGAACTTGGTGCAGTGTCGTCACACGCTGAAGTTTGAGGAGGTGAAGTTGCATCATCTTGGTCATTGATGACTCTGGCATTTACGGTCGCAACTGAGGACGAGTATTCAGAGTCTTCAAGTGAGGGAGTCCGACGCAAGTGAGCATTTCTGGGAGGAGTTGAGTCAAACTTGAAGCGTTAGGTGAAGCCATCGTCGTGCAGATCAGCTTCAGCACTCAGTAGGGTCAAACTCTTCCACGACCTCCGACAGCTTTCATGAGTGAAAAAGGCATTCTTGGTGGCAAGATTGCGAATGCGGTTGACATCCACCAAGAGGCTTTGCATCTGACGCTTAAGCCAGTCGTGATGTTTGTCATGTTTCTGATGCAGCACGACGAGAAGCTCTCGGTCATTGAGGACACGAGATCGTCTTTGAGGCCTTTGCGCAATGGTGCTACCAGTGGCATCAGTTTGAGCACGAGGGGTACGTGTGTTTCCAACAAGGGGATAAACACGAGACACTGCTGGAATTCCTTCAAGGGGCTGGGTGAAGCTTTGGTGATTAGCATTGTGAAGATAAATGGGATCCTTAGCAGGCTCTGGGTAAATGGCTTCAACTGACAGATCAACCTTGGGCAAGAATATAAGATGATTGCGCACAGACGGCTGATAGTTGAAGGCTGAGTGACGCTTGATCAGACGCATGACCCATGGAGCATAAAATTTCCACCCAAATATGTCGGAGCCAGACGCAGCCAACTGCCTGATCAAGAAGTCTTGAGCATTGAAGCTGATGCCATTGAAGATATAGAAAACCAAAGTCTTCATTTCTCCTTCAAGCTTCGCTGCAGATGAGTGTCCTTTGACAGTCCATAGAGTCTTCCTGATGATGTGGTAAATGGTGCGAGGCAGGTACTCTAGGTCCTCAACAAAGAACTCAGATGGGTATTCAGCGTCGTGAGGCAGAGGCTTCATCATGCTCAGCATTTGACTCATGTTGGGTTCTGGCTTCTGAAAGATGCTTTCCAAGGCATTTTGATGTTGTTGACAACCTGGTTCATAGTATTCACCAGGAGTGTGCAGGCCTGTGAGCTCAATGATATCAAGAGCTTTAGCTCCATGATGGACATTGCTTGTCATCCACTCAAGGACCCAAGTCTTTGGATCCCTGTTGTAGCCTCGAATATGAAGAGTGGCATAGAATTGAAGCAACAATTCTTCATTCTAGTGCTCCTTGTTAGTGATGAACTACAACAGACCAGCATCTCTGAAATAGTCCAATGCTTCTTCGAGGCAGGGTAGACCAGCTATAGCTTCAGAGTCGAGGCGCATATGTGGAAATATGTGCCCTTGATTGTATAGGACACAGGAATAGTAGCTGCGCTGTTGAGAGCTCCAGAACCGATCTGAGGAAATACGCGGTCTGGTATAAGGGTTCTTGGAAATGTTGAAGAAGGTATTATGTGCCATGAAGCCATTCGCATTGAAGACCCGAGGTGAAGTGGCAGTGCCTGGGAAACGTGGAAGTCTTGGCTTGGGCTTTTGGACTTGAGGCATGTGCTCGACGTAGTACTCAAATTATGGACCAGCAGCAGGCGGAGGAGTCAGAATGGGCCATCGAACAATAACTGGCTGACCACGATCAAATGTCAGCTCCATTGTGTGAGGTCTTGGAGGTGGAACAGGGGCATTGGCATTGTCTTCATGGGCTTCAGGGGCCACATGTGCTTCAGGTACTTGGACCTCAGGTGCTGCAGCATTGACTTCTGGTTCCTCATTGGCTTCTGGCGCCTCATTGGCTTCCGGCGCCATATTGGCGCCAACCATGACAACGTCATTGGCGTCAGAAGTGATGTTGGTGGTTACTTCAGGGTTGTTAACCTCCACTTCAGAAGCTGGAGGGCCGGTCATGTTCTCCTCGAGAACAACATCTTGGTGAGACGGGGGTGTAGCAACTCTTGTGTCTCTTGGGGCTTCTTCTTCATCTTCTTCTTCATCGGCTGATGCAGCCGGAATGTCTTCAGCCATTTTGGCTTCGGGTTCAGACACGTGCATTGTGGGAGTGACTTGGGGCCTTGGTCCTTTGCGAAGCCTGCATAATGCGGGCGACACTTGTGGAGATGGAGTGTGCTGGGCCACAAAGTCATCATCATCTTGCACTGTTGGGGTAGTTTGCGGTTGGGGAGAGCTTGGAGTGTCTTGTCTCTGTGGGTGATCAGCCCACGATGCATCTTGAGCAGTTGGCGTCAGAGGACAACCAATGCTGATGAGTTCGCTGTGCGTAAGCACAGGCGATGATACCAATTGGTGCTCGATCTGAGGAAGGACTTCATAATCTTCAACATTGTCATGGTGACCAATGTCTTCAGTAGTAGTGGGGTCAACTGCTGGAATGTCTTCAGCTTCAGGAGCCTCTGTGGAAGCAGGCTCATGAATTACCATCTGTCGTTCTTGATGCGAAGAGACAGGACGAGCAACCGAGATGGGCTCAACAATAAGGGGCTCTATGGGAGCAGCCCGATCTTTCTTGGTTTTGCGCTTCTTCTTGGAGGGAGCGACATCAGAAGCTTCAAGATGTTTCCTCTTTCTGGCTTCAGCCTCGGCAGCCCTTGTCTTCTTTAATTCTGAAGCCACTGTGGGGACCTTAGGCTTCGAGCCTGTCATACTGGCTGGGAAGACAATGGGATGTGCTTCCTGCCTTGTTGCTTCGGGTTCAGCCACAGCTGGCTTCTTCTTCTTCTTTGCAGCCATCCTGGGATCGATGCCAGGACGCCCAAGAGCCTTGCGCTTTTCAGCTTCATTGTAGGCTTGCACGCACTTGTCAGTCAGACTCTTCATGCACTCACGAGAACCTTTAGCTTCTTTGCGTTTCTTGAGAAAGGCTTCCTTGAGCTCGTGCAGCATAGTCTTGAAGTTCTTGACATCTTGCACGCTGAGCTTTGCCATGTGCTGCTTGAACCGAGCTTTCTCATAGTCGATCTTTTGCTTCAGTTCAACGATGCCCTGAGCTAGAGCTAGCTCAGAAGCAATGGCCGTAGTGAAAGCGACACTGAGGCCAATTGGAAGTTGCAGATCATCAAAGCTGATATTGGGGGTTTCAAACCACTCATCAATGAAGTTGTGAAGGATTGCTACGTTAAAGAGAGGCAACTCATTGAAGATTTCTGCTTCTTCTTTGCTCTTGATCAGTTGCTCAAGAGCGTCATCTGCAAGATCTTCATCGCTGGACAGATCAATGGCGTCGTTGCGCGGAATAGCAGCAGCAGTCAGTTCTTGGCTGGTGGGTTGCAAGGGCATCTTTACTCTCGAGGGCTTGGAGATGCATGACAAATCTTCAGACTGCACACTGTGTTTAGGAGGTGCAGTGGCCAGAGACTTCGCCTGTAAGACCTTTGGTGCAGGAGCAGGCTTCGAAGCTTTAGGCTTCTTCAGTTTCTTTGGCTTCGGCGGTGCAGGTGCTTCATCAGATTCAGCGTCATCTGCAGGCTCATCCACGGCTGTCCCTTGAACCATGATATGAGTGATGAGACCTTCCAGGTTGTAGAAGGGCCCAACAAGATTGGGTTCAGCTTCGCGTGTGCCATCAGCACGAGGAGCAGAGGGGACTGGATTGAAGTCTAAGCCTCATGACTTCCTGTTCTCTTTGGCCGAGTTCCTGGCAAACTGAAGGTTGCGCTTGAACAGATTATCATCGCGGCACCACAGTAATGAAGATGGGTCTGCATCCGCAGGCTGCGGTCCACAGACCATGCAAGGATAGAAGCCTTGTTCAATGGCTTCAGCTCTGGACTTGGGTTGAAGATTTCTGTATAAAATGTCTCCCCATGGTCGTTTGATGGCATTCTTCTCAGCATACTCCTGGGTCACGAACCTGTATTTGAACCACTATTCTGCCCAATATCTTCGAATCCATTGGATTTGAGTTTTTCGCTAATTGTAGTCCTCCTCTGGATCTGTCTTGTACAACTCATAGAGGTCAGGAGGCAAATCTCTTGAGGTGTTGCCACGATGCTGTTTGCCACCCTTTCTTGTAGGTTTATCCGGTGCCATGAAGCTTAAACTAAAGGGCTTCAACACGTTTAAAGGCGTCAAAGGCTTTCGCTTTCTGGTCAAACAGGAATTGGCTTCGGGAGAGTTAATGTGATGCTGTAAGAATTCTACAAACGAATGCAGACTATGAGAACCAAGGGATTCTCCCACGGACATGTACCTGTGACACCATTAAGGTGCGAGGGAAGGGGAAGAGGTCATATGCATTCTCAGAAGATTTTGAAGATAAATCAGTTTAGAAGACATTGACCTCATAGTGCGAAGACATTCACTCATAGATAGAGAGTTGGTTCCAGATTTGTACGAATCCACGAATAAGTACAAGTGAGGAATCTAACTACTTTGTGAAGCATAAGTGAACATACTAGGCATATTATGAGATGCAGTAGGAAATAGATCCAACTTGTGTGAACAGAAACAACTTGTGGTAGAAAGTGATGAATCTATAGGATCAAAGGGGCCGTAAAAATGAAGTTTTATTTACCACATGAAGAACTGCTAGACATAGTGGGAGAGGAGGCCGAGCAGTTCGATCGTCCGTGCCCTAACTTGGAGACGGAGGACACCTACGGTGACGGCGGAGAAGACGATGTCCGCGGCCGGCGTGAAGACGACGTCGGTGAGGTCGCGGCAGCTAAGCGCTTCGTCACCGGCGTCGTCGTGGGCTAGCGGTGGCTCTAGGGTTTGTGCGAGAGTGGAAGAAAGGATAATGACTGTGGTGAGGCGTGTATTTATAGGGACAGGGACGACACAGTGTTATTACACAGGTGCCCCTGGAGATTCACATCTGAAGGACACGTGGCCATCATGCAACATATCGGAGGTTGTTCCATGTTCCCACGCACGCCTGGATTGTCGGGTGGTCGTTCCCACTTCTCGGGTTTCAGGTGAAGGAATTAGCATTGAAAACAGACTTAATGTTTGTCGCTGTATCTTCTGCTGACTAGGACGTAGAGAAGACATTCGACAGTTTCAATAGAATGCATATGATTTGGACAGATAGAGTTTGAGATAGAAAGCATAGAGAGATTAGGGTCCGATCACATTCACTTAGTTCAAAAGATTCAACAAGGAAGACGTAGCTATAAGTGAATGTTGTAGAGGACAGAACACTAGTATGTATATATCAGAAGACAATCAAGTCAACATAGTGAAGATAATCATGAAGACAAGTTGAAAATAAAGACAAACAAAATGTGAATACATAGCACATGTAACACCATGGGTAAAACACTTCAAACAGAAGAATTTGGTGGTGACGTTACCCACCGTATAGGAAGTATTAGACCTAGACATGGCGCGCAATTATCGTGGCGCTCCGAAGTCAAATTCCATGTTAATGTATTCACAGTCAGAGTGTAAGTCTTCATTGATTGAAGATATACGTTACTTCGTGTGTTGCACATCTAAGTCATCAACATGCATAAGTGTTAGGATGTGTGCCTGATCACAGGACATTTGAGGATTCCAAGATATTTAGCTCACACCATAACTTGCAAAACCTCTACTCATCCAAGGGCTTGGTGAAGATATCTTCCAATTGCTCTTAAGTGTTGACGTGTATGATATCAATATCTTCCTTCACAACATGATCTCTGAGAAAGTGATGATGAATTTCAATGTGCTTTGTCTTCGAGTGCTGAACTGGGTTGTTGGCAATCTTGATGGCGCTTTCGTTGTCGCAGTAGAGTGGTACTTGCTTCAGGTGAATGCCATAGTCTTTGAGTGTTTGCTTCATCCATAGAAGCTGAGCGCAGCAAGATCCAGCAGCAATGTATTCAGATTCAGCAGTAGAGAGAGATACAGAGTTCTGCTTCTTTGAAGACCAACATAAAAGTGATCGTCCCAGATAATGACATGTGCCTGATGTAGACTTGTGATCCACCTTGTCACCAGCATAATCAACATCCGAGAATCCAACTAGATCAAACTCTGAGCCCTTTGGATACCATAATCCTAGTGTTGGGGTGTGAGCCAAATATCTGAGAATTCGCTTCACAGCTAAGTGATGCGATTCCTTTGGTGCCGCTTGGAACCGGGCACACATGCAAACACTAAGCATGATATCTAGCCTAGATGCACATAAATAAAGTAAGGAACCAATCATGGAGCGGTATACCTTTTGATCGAACTCTTTACCATTGTCGTCGGGACCCAGATGATGTTCGGCTGGCATTGGCGTCGTGTAGCCTTCGCAATCTTGCATTCCAAATTTCTTCAGGCAATCTTTGAGGTATTTCTCTTGAGATATAAAGATGCCGTTGCTTTGCTGACGTATTTGAAGACCAAGGAAGAACTTCAGCTCACCCATCATGGACATTTGATATTGCTCTTGCATCATATATATCCAAACTCGTCAGTGTATTTCTGATTGGTGCAGCCGAAGATAATGTCATCCACATATATTTGGCACACAAACAGTTCACCATCATATGTCTTCGTGAAGAGAGTGCGGTCAAGGGAACCAGGTTTGAAGCCTTTGCTCTTCAGGAAGTCTTTGAGTGTGTCATACCAAGCCCTAGGGGCTTGTTTGAAGCCATACAGTGCCTTGTTGAGCTTGTACACCATATCTGGATGTTTTGGATCTTCAAAGCCAGGCGGTTGTGCAACATACACTTCTTCGTCAATCTTGCCATTGAGAAAAGCGCTCTTCACATCCATTTGATGCAGAAGAATGTTATGATGATTTGCATAGGCCAGCAGTATGCGTATGGCTTCAAGTCTAGCCACCGGAGCAAATGTCTCATCGAAGTCAATCCCTTCAACTTGAGTGTATCCTTGAGCAATGAGACGAGCTTTGTTTCTGACAACTTGACCATGCTCATCTTGCTTGTTGTAGTATATCCATTTGGTGCCTATTATATTGTGCTTGCGAGGATTAGGATGCTTAACCAGTTCCCATACATTATTCAGCTCAAACTATTGAAGCTCTTCTTGCATAGCTTGAATCCATTCAGGTTCCATGAAGGCTTCATCAACTTTCTTGGGTTCAGATATTGAGACAAATGCGAAGTGTCCATAGAAATTTGCTAGGTGTGTTGCCCTTGAACGAATGAGTGGACCTGGTGCATTGATGCTATCAATTATTCTCTCAATCTGCACTTCATTTTCAACACGAGGATGTACATGACGAAGATTTTGCTCTTGCTGATCATTTTCATCGTTAGAAGGATTGTCTTCAGGCTGAGCATTGTCTTCAGGTTGATCAGGTGCGGAGATGATAAGTTCCTCTTTAGGCTGAGCTTCAGATGGTATGATTTCTCCAGTTTCCATAAGTTTGATTGATTCACTGGATGGAACTTCATCTAGCACATTTGGCAGGTGCTCTCTTTGCGAGCCGTTAGTCTCATCAAACCACACATCCACAGTTTCAACCACTTTATAGTGAAAGAGGTTGAAGACTCTGTAGGAGTGCGAATCCTTTCCATATCCAAGCATAAAACCTTCATGTGCTTTTGGTGCAAATTTTGAAGTGTGATGTGGATCCTTGATCCAGCACCTGGCACCAAATACTCTGAAGTAACTGACATTTGGCTTCTTGACAGTAAGGAGCTCATAGGATGTCGTGTCCAGAAGCTTGTGAAGATAAACACGGTTGATGATATGGCATGCAGTATCAATGGCTTCAGGCCAGAATTTTCTTGGAGTCTTGTATCCATCAAGCATCATCCGAGCCATCTCAATAAGTGTTCTGTCCTTGCGTTCGAGGACGCCATTCTGCTGTGGCGTGTACGGAGCTGAGAATTCATGTGTGATGCCCAAAGTATGAAGATATGTATCTAGGCTAGTGTTCTTGAATTCAGTGCCATTGTCACTTCTGATGTGCTTTATTGGCGAAGCGTCTAAAGACATCCTGCACTTCAGTCTTGTAGAGGATTATATGCACCCAAGTATATCTTGAATAATCATCAACAATGAAAAAGCCATAGAGACAAGCGGTAGTAGTAAGAGTTGAGTAATGAGTGGGACCGAAAAGATCCATGTGGAGCAGTTCAAATGGTTGAGTCGTTGTCATGATTGTCTTCGAGAGATGCTTGGCCCTCGTCATCTTTCCTTCTTCACAGGCACCGCATAAGTGATCCTTCTTGAACTTGACGCTCTCGATGCCTATGACATGCTTCTTTCTTGCAAGAGTGTGCAAGTTCCTCATGCCAGCATTCCCTAGCCTCCGATGCCAGAGCCAGCATTCTGAAGCTTTTGCTAGAAGACATACGGCAAGTTGTGGTCCTGCTGAGAAATCTACCACGTACAAATCATCTTTCTGATACCCTTCAAACACTAGAGACTTGTCAGATTCCATTAGAACAAGGCAACGATATTTTCCAAACATCACAATCATGTTTAAATCGCAAAGCATTGAGACAGACATTAAGTTGAAACCAATGGATTCAACAAGCATGACTTTATCCATGTTATGATCCTTTGATATTGCAACTCTACCTAGACCCAATAACTTACTTTTACCGGTGTCAGCAAATGTGATGTGACTTTTGTCAGATGGACGTAAGGTTGAGTCCATAAGAAGGCTCCGCTTGCCAGTCATGTGATTGGTAGACCCACTATCAATAATCCATTCTGAAGCAGTTGGTGTTGTACCCTACAGTGCAGTTAGGGGGATAGGCTTCACGAAGAGAATTGTAAAGCAAAAAACATTTGACGAGCCAGTGGATTATGAAAGCTTAGATCGAGATTAGGACTGATAGGGCAAGTAGCAAGTGACTCAAGAACAAAGTACATAATAAGACCATTTGGGCATTTGATCTTGCGCCCTACAAGATGTTTAAGGTCCCCAGTAATAGTGTCAGATGATTTTGGTTTTCAGCTGGAGACCTTTCCCTGCAAAAGAGAGTTAAGCTTTCTTAGCCACCCACATCTTCAAGGGTGGCTTCGAAGCAATGAGTCTAAGTGCAGCATCTGAGAACTTTGGCTTTGGATCCCTAGCAAAAAGTCTTGCAGGTGGACAATAGTACTCATAAGAATAAGCAGAATAGTTCTTGGTCTTATGAACATGGCGGTTTGATGAACCGCGCTCATATTCATAGGCCTGAGTATGGCTTCCCTGCAAAACATTTGCATTAGTGTGACTCAGGTGAGTCCTCTGTCTATATGAAGCCTTTGGGCCGTATGAAGCCTGTGGTCTGGGGTTTGTCTTCTTCACTTGTGGTGTCATGACGACATTCACAGGAAGATTCTCCAAACACCTTTTCGGCACCCATACCTTCTTCATAGGCGGCCCATTCCTGCAGTTAGTACCAATATACCTAGCAAACACTTCGCCATTCTAATTCTTAAACAGTTTATAGTTTGCATCAAAGGATTCATCAATAACAATGGGATTAGCACAAGTGAAGCCAGATAGGGTGGATGGATCCACTAAAGGTCCCTTTGCAGCAACCCATGTGGTTTTGGGGTACTGCTCAGGTTTCCAGTAAGAGCCATTAGCATTCATTTTCCTTTCAAACCCAAGACCCTCTTTCCTAGGGTTTCGGTTCAGGATCTGCCTTTTGAGGACATCACATAGTGTCTGATGCCCTTTGAGACTTTTGAACGTCCCTGTTTCAAGCAATGTCTTCAACCTAGCATTCTCATCAGCAATAGAAGTGGCATCCTCAGCAAAGGGGTTAGTTATCACATCAACACTTGAATATATTGCAACAGTAGAAGCAGTAGAACATTCAACAACAGAAGTAGCATTGTCACGCTCAATGCATTTAAGACATGGTGGTTCAAAACCTTCCTGAGCGGAACTGATCTGGTTGGCGCGAAGTGACTTGTTTTCCTTTTGAAGATCTTCATGAGCCGCTCTCAATTT
The DNA here is from genome assembly GCF_002162155.2 of Triticum dicoccoides. Lineage (NCBI taxonomy): Eukaryota > Viridiplantae > Streptophyta > Magnoliopsida > Poales > Poaceae > Triticum > Triticum dicoccoides. The sequence continues at coordinate 262,715,250 of NC_041390.1, read as the reverse complement.
TTCAAGGTCTTGCTTCCTTTGAAGATAATCATAGGAAAGCTTTTCATGAGATGTTGAGAGAGTTTCATGACGACTTTCAAGTTCCTCATACTTAACATGAAGATCTTTTATGTCTTCAATTAAGGACTGAGATCGAGTCATTTGAGCATCCAACAGGTCATCGCTTTTGTCTAATAGTTTTTGAATATGTTCCATAGCTTTCTGTTGTTCAGTTGCAATTTTAGCAAGTGTTTTGTAGCTGGGTTTGGAACAACAATCAGAGTCATCTTCACTTGATGTTTGATAGTGAGTGGCGCGTGAGTTTACCTTGGCACCGCGTGCCATGAAGCAGTAGGTGGTTGTGGAGTCGTCCATGTCATTAGCATCGGTGTTGGTGACATTGTCTTCAGTGTTGAAGATGGACTTGGCAACATAGGCTGTAGCCAGACTTGCCACACCAGAATCGGACTCCTCCTCAGACTCCACCTCTGCCTCCTTAGAAGAGGACTCCTCCTCCGAATCCATTTCCTTGCCAACAAATGCACGAGCCTTGCCAGATGAGCTCTTCTTGTGTGATGAAGACTTTGAGGAATACATGGAAGAAGACTTTGAGTATTTCTTCTTCTTCTTGTCGTCAGAATCATACTCCTTGCTCTTCTTTTTCTTCTTGTTCTCATTGTCCCACTGCGTACACTCAGAGATGTAGTGGCCAGGTTTCTTGCACTTGTGGCGTGTTCTCTTCTTGTAGTCATGAGCAGAAGCTTCATCATTCCTTGAGCTTGATCTTGAGGACTTTCTGAAGCCTTTCTTCTTGGTGAATTTTTGGAACTTCTTCAGAAGCATAGCAAGCTCCTTTCCAATGTCTTCAGGATCATCAGAACTGCTGTCAGATTCTTCTTCAGATGAGGATACAGCTTTTGCCTTCAAGGCACGAGTTCGCCCATAGTTGGGACCATAGATATCTCTTTTCTCAGAAAGCTGAAACTCATGTGTGTTGATCCTCTCAAGTATGTCAGACGGATCAAGTGTCTTGAAGTCAGGACGTTCTTGAATCATCCGGGCTAGGGTGTCAAACGAGCTATCAAGTGATCTCAGGAGTGTCTTGACGACTTCATGCTTGGTGATCTCAGTAGCGCCGAGGGCTTGAAGCTCATTTGTGATGTCAGTGAGTCGATCAAACGTGAGCTGGACATTCTCATTGTCATTTCTCTTGAAGCGGTTGAAGAGGTTGCGAAGGACACTAATTCTCTGATCTCTCTGGGTTGAGACGCCTTCGTTGACCTTGGAGAGTCAGTCCCAGACTAGCTTAGATATTTCCAAAGCACTCACACGGCCATACTGTCCTTTGGTCAGATGACCACAGATGATGTTCTTGGCAGTGGAGTCCAGTTGAACGAACTTCTTGACATCAGCAGTGGTGACACTTTCACTAGCCTTGGGAACGCCATTCTTGATGACATACCATAGGTCGACATCAATGGCTTCAAGATGCATGCGCATCTTATTCTTCCAGTAGGGATATTCAGTTCCATCGAAGACTGGGCACGCAGCGGAGACTTTGATTATCCGTACAGTCGACATAGCTAAAACTCCAGGTGGTTAAACCGAATCACAGAGAACAATGGAGTACCACACTCTGATACCAATTGAAAGTGCTAGTGATCGACTAGAGGGGGGTGAATAGGCGATTTTTATGAAAGTCTTCAAAACATGGAAGTTTTGAAGACAAATGATAGAAATAAACCTATTACCATGAAGCAGAAGGTGGACTACACTAGGCAAACCATAGTCAAGTATTCAATGGAGTGAAAGCACAATGACTAATAGCAGCTAGGCAGTAAAGATCAGGTAGGAAGATATTGTGAAGGCAATCAGAATAAGCAGTCACTCAGTGAAGACAAAAGATAAAGCAATCATACAATGACTTCAGAAGGACCAACAGTAAGTAAAGGGAAGGGAAGGATGAAACCACCTTTGACTTCAATGTCTTCTTGCATTTTTAGGGGTCATCTCTGGTAGGAAAACTGAAAGTGCAACTATCCCAAGGTGGTTTTGGTAATTCATAACAACATATAGCTCATTGAGCTAATGCTATTCCAAGATGATTATTTCAGGAAAGCTCAATGATTGGCATGGCATGGATGTGAAAGTGGAACCCTCAAAATGCTAAGGACAAAGGATTGGCTCAAGCTCAAAAGCTCAAGACTCTTCATTTTATATTTTAGTGATCCAAGATCACATTGAGTCTTTAGGAAAAGCCAATACTATCAAGGAGGGATGAGGTGTTGCTTAATGAGCCTCTTGCTTCATGTGCTTAGTGATATGCTCCAAAACCCTCAACTACTTTCCCATATCCACATATGACCTAAACCCTAAGCCAAACTCGGTCCTACCGATTCCTTCTATCCGGCGCCACCGAGTTTCACTTGTCATAAGCCACTGCCAAACTCTAGCAATTCGGTTCTACCGATAGGGATCTCGGTCTCACCGAGATGGGATTGCAAACTCTCTGTTTCCCTTTCGTAACTTTTCGGTCTCACTGAAAGAGCGAATCGGTCCCACCGAGATTGCAATGTAAATTCAGTGTTTCCTTTTTGTAACTTTTCGGTGTCACCGAAAGAGCAAATTGGTCCCACCGAGTTTGCCTGACCAACTCTCTGGTTAGCTAATTACCAAATTCGGTCTCACCGAGTTTGTGTAATCGGTCTCACCGAGATTACGTTATGCTCAAACCCTAACCGTATCGGTCCCACCGAGTTGCATGTCAGTCCCACCGAAAATCTCTAACGGTCACTAGGTTTACATTTTCGGTCCGACCGAGTTTGTTGATTCGGTCCCACTAAGATTGGAAAACTGTGTGTAATGGTTGGATTTTGTGTGGAGGCTATATATACCCCTCCACCTCCTCTTCATTCGTGGAGAGAGCCATCAGAACACATACACAATTCCAACTCATATGTTCTGAGAGAGAACCACCTACTCATGTGTTGAGACCAAGATATTCCATTCCTACCATATGAATCTTGATCTCTAGCCTTCCCCAAGTTGCTTTCCACTCAAATCTTCTATCCACAAAATCCAAATCCTATGAGAGAGAGTTGAGTGTTGGGGAGACTATCATTTGAAGCAAAAGAGCAAGGAGTTCATTACCTACACACCATTTGTTACTTCTTGGAGAGTGGTGTCTCCTAGATTGGCTAGGTGTCACTTGGGAGCCTCCGACAAGATTGTGGAGTTGAACCAAGGAGTTTGTAAGGGCAAGGAGATCGCCTACTTCGTGAAGATCTACCGCTAGTGAGGCAAGTCCTTCGTGGGCGATGGCCATGGTGGGATAGACAAGGTTGCTTCTTCGTGGACCCTTTGTGGGTGGTTGCTTCTTCGTGGACCCTTCGTGGGTGGAGCCCTCCGTGGACTCGCGCAACCGTTACCCTTTGTGGGTGGAGCCCTCCGTGGACTCGCGCAACCGTTACCCTTCGTGGGTTGAAGTCTCCATCAACGTGGATGTAGGATAGCACCACCTATCCGAACCACGGGAAAAACATCCGTGTCTCCAATTGCGTTTGAATTCTCCAAACCCTTCCCTTTACATTCTTGCGAGTTGCATGCTTTACTTTCCGCTGCCAATATACTCTTTGCATGCTTGCTTGAATTGGGTGATGATTGCTTGACTTGTCCTACAATAGCTAAAATCTGCCAAGAACTAAAATTGGGAAAAGGTTAAGTTTTTTATTTGGTCAAGTAGTCTAATCACCCCCCCTCTAGACATACTTTCGATCCTACAAAAACCGAATCAATGAGGGACTTCTACCTGTGTTATCCTGCAGTTCTCACAAACACATTAGTCCCTCAACCAGGTTTGTCGTCAATACTCCAACACCAACTAGGGGTGGCACTAGATGCACTTACAGCCGTGTCCCCGGTTATGGACATGTTGAGTATCTACTCCTTGGATTATCTTGTGAATCTCATCATGTTACTCTAATTAATTTTGTTGGGTTTTAATGATGTTATTATTTGGGATTGAGAATGCTGTCAACCATTCTCAATGTTCAACAACCACCATGATGGTTAATTAAAATGTATTCCTTTGTAGTAGGGAAAAATGGCTTTTCGCAAAGACATTATAACCCTAGAGACTTTCCACCAACCAAATATGCATGTAGTGATAGCCTTTATTCATCATTATCCTCTGGTGTGAATTTGCCAGTACATTCAATGTACTGACCCTTTGTGGCTGCAATGTCTCATGTTGTAGGATATCTTACGACGAGTAAGTGATACGTTAGGGTTACGATTTCTACACTCAACTTTGCCGTTGGTGTTGAGGGGAATCCACAACCTTGTTACTTCCGTATTTTGGATTGAGGTAATAGTATTTTATGTTACTTATACATGTGATTTACCTCTGTTATAAATCCTAGGGTACTTTATGTGTCAGCATACCGATCCAGGGATGACACTTAAGCACAAAGACTTGATCCATTTGGGTTGGGTCACTACAAGATGGTATCAGAGCACATGTTGACTGTAGGACGTGACCCTAGAAATTGGCAAGCCCATAGGAAAGATTTTCTCTACAATTTCATTTTGAAAAGATCTTTTACCTCTCTTCTCCTCTGAGCTTATTCAAATATCCCCTTTTTAGTGAGACCATACCCCCTTTTCCCTTTGACCACACGAAGAGTCGACTAATGAGACCACTCCAAGAAGTACAAGATATCGGACAACCGAGACCATTCGGAATGAAGAGGATTTTACCATACATTATGATAATGGAAACTACAATGGTCGAAGACTGAAGACAAGGAGAGTTTGAAGGCTCTGAAGAATTCCCAGATTTGTATGACCTAGGAAGGCTACCCTTATGGAACTTGGCAGACTATTGAAGATGTCAATACCCGAGATCAAGGAGTATCGGAGAAAGATCGGAGCATGGAGAGTTAAAAACTCAAAGTTCTAAGGCAGGAGATATCAACTATGGAATGATAGCTCATGGAAATGACAAGAGCAGAAACACGGCTATCCATCAGGTTATCGCCCGCTTATGCTATTGTCACCGTGCTGAGATAAGCATGCATTTCATCGGAAGGATTGGATGACAAGAAGGCTGATGAAGCACCTATCAGCAAGACGAAGCTTTAACTTTGGATGGTGTATCACCAGGATCTGGAGCAGAAGTTAAGATGGACCTACAGGAAGCCGCTTTTGACAAGGAAGTATTTTGTGAAGGACTTAGGACCCAGAAGCTGAAGTAGCCAAGCTGGAGGAGCAAAACCTCGAGATACCGGAGAATTTTCAGGAACTGTAGGACAGTAGGACCATGGTTCATGTCAAGGATTTTGAAACCCAGAAGTTGGAACGCAACTCTAGAAATATTAAAGAATGTCACGAAAGACTTCGCGTCAATAGTGATGACCTGGCAAAAGAACTTGAGAAAGACAAACATGATCGGAAAAAGCCATTGGAAGCATGAACAAGACTTGAAGAGTTTGATGGCTTTGAAGATTTATTGACCTTTAGAAGACCAAACCCCTATTATATACCTACGTTAGATGCGACGTTTGTGAGTTGTCATTTGTTTGATGTTTTTCCGACAGCCACAAAATAAAAATCTGTCTTTTCAAAACCATTGTTTGTATGGTGTGCATCCCTCTCTATGTCTCTTGTCCCACCCCAAAACCCATGGACCCAATAGAGGATGAATGAAGATGAGCTTATATTTTCTAGACCGATGAGTCAATTGGAGATGGACCAATGGATTCAGAACATGGAGGATCACATGAAGAATAACCCTATAGTCGGAAAGGATATGACCTAGCATGCTCTCCACTGCTTTGAAAGAGGTGCTGCTACTTGGTGGAGGATGTACCAAACCATCAATGGATGGCAAGGAGTAACCACTTGGAAAGAATTTAAGTTGACTCTGCCAAAGTCTCGGCCTATGCCCAGAAGTTGAAGCCTTATGGAAAGGATATGAAGAAACCTTGTGCATGCAAGATTTGTGGAGAAATAGGACACACCCATAAAGAACACAAGGATGAATGCCCGAATTGTGAAGAAAGTCACCCAGTTGAAGAATGCCGAACTAGGCAGATTACTTGTTTCTTGTGTGAAGAGACTACCCACTATCCTGCTCAATGTCATATTTACCCCATGGTACAATGAACCATCCAGCAGAAGAAAGAAGTAATGAAAGGAGCCTTCATGGAAATTTTAGAAGAAGCTGTGATGGAGGACACACCTAAAGAAGACCCGAGTAAACCCTGCACTAAGTCTTGCCATTCATGTGGAGAAGAAGGACACATCTCCCAAAATTGTTTGAATGGGGATCTAGTAGAATTCCCGACAGAGGAAGTAGAATATTACCCACAGGAAATAGAAGCCCTGATTGGAATGGAAAAGTCCAGGAAGAGAAACCGATTGGGGCCCAGGAGGGACCCGAGTCATATCACCTGTTATAGGTGCAAGGAGTCAGGGCACTACCTCAACAGTTGCCCAAAAAGGAAACCTCGATACTTGCCAAAAGTAATATGTTTTAGTTGTAATGGAGCAGGGCACTTTGCCAGAGAATGCCCCAAGGAGAAGGAAACTTGTGCTAGATAGTTGAGTTTGCAACAAAAGAAATGGAGTAGTAGAAGTGAGAACATTTTCTTTTATATTGAGGTGTTGAGTTGAGACATGTAATGGAAAAGCGAGAGATTGTAATCACTTGAGAATGAATAAAGTTAGCATCGTTAGTACTGATATGGATTTTATGAGTTGTTACTCTATGAAGAAGGATTTTGGCCATTACGAGGATATGAGAAATATGGTCTATGGAAGATTTGTGCATTGTAAGTGTGGTAGTACCCTGTAAGAACCGTTGACCCCTGGAAAAGATAAGGATACTCCACTGAGTGGATTTCGGACAAAACGAATACAAGTTTTGTCTCGATATGTGTGGATACCCCAAGACTGTGTGGGATGAAGTTGGAGACCGTCAGTTGTTTGGACCAAATGTGATCAAGGAGTCAGAAGAGAATGTTAAGTTTATTCGAGATAGACTGAAGGTAGCTCAGTCCAGGCAGAAGAGTTATGTAGACTCAAAAACTCAAGGAGGTAGTCTATGAAATTGGAGATAGAGCATGTCTTCGTGTGTCCCCTCTGCAAGGAGTTAAATGATTTGGAGTAAAGGGACAGTTAGCCCCGAGATTTGTATTACCATACCGAGTTTTGGAGCATATGGGAGAAGTGGCCAACAAGTTGGAGTCACCCGAAGGACTGTCAGGAATTCATGATGTGTTTCACGTTTCCCAGTTAAAGAAGTGCCATGCAGAGATGGCCAATATTCCCCTGTAAGGACGCTTGACCCTGGAAAGGATAATGATGTTCCACGAAGTAGAGTATGGACTGCATAAGTATAAGTTTTTATCTCGGTATGTGGGATATTCCACGAGGATGAAGAGATGAATTACTATTGGAAAATAAAGGAGGTATGATGTTGGAAATATGGATCAATAGAAATTCCATGATGAGTCTGAGTAATCACGTCTTAGTTTGGTGACAATAGAAGGAAGGAAGACAGTACAATTGGATGGATTTAAGAATACTAGGAAGTTGGAAGTTGGAATAATGATCAGTTGCCCGATGATAAGTTCAAGGACTACAAGTGATGAGATGGGCCATAACCCACATGCCCCAGGACCTGCCAAGAAGCAAGCACATTCTTGCTGAAGGAAAAACCCTGGAGGAAGATACGACGTTTATCGGCAAACAATTTTATAGGAGTAACGCAAAACCTGAGAGTTGTGAAGAAACGATAGATGTTTGTCTGGCTTGCATAATCTATGGATATATCCGAACTTAGTTCGTCGACAAGAGAAATTATTTAATGCTTGTGAGGATGACCGAGTGTTAGAATGCGAGATTCGCTAAACCGTATACAAGGTAATGATTTGGGTGCGGGATGGATTGATCACCATACCGACATACTCTTATTATTCGCCTTGCTATATGGGATGGTAAATCTGAGTGACTTACCTATAGTAAAGAGACGACGATCAAAACCCTATTTAAACCTTAGAATGGTACATCAATTTTCCCTTGTATAAGGCAGCTTTTGCCAACCGTAGGTTATACGGTGAGGATCAACCCAGACCCATTTCCTGCAGGAGAAACCATAAATTGTTGACCACCATGAGATATCGATAGTTGTTTAGTTTTGGCACCAGACCCGTCAGCTAAGAAGACCCATTCATAGAATAACCGTACCAGAATTGAGGAAAAAGGTTATGCCGCTATCGGAAGAACCCAGAGACGAAATTTCCGCGAGAATTTGAGAAGATCGGCACTGTCGAGAATAAGGATGGAGTATATGAGTTTTGATGGAACCGTAACCATGCTTCTAAGGGTGGTAGTACCCGAGACCCCGGAGACGATCGATGGATTTTTGAGGAGACCCCAAACCTAACCTATTTCTTGCTAGCCTCTCCAAATCTCGAGGACGAGATTCATTTTAAGGGCGGTAGGTTTGTAACATCCCAAAATTCTAAATTTTAGAATGTTATAATAAATAGATAGATTTGATTGATTGTTTGATTGATTGTGTGAAATTGAGTGAAATTCGAAACTTTTGAAAGTTAAATGAGAGGGAATAAAAGGACTTTCCCAAACTTCCATTTTGCATTCGTGGTCTCCGTGAATTCAAATTCTTTTCAAATACAAAACCCTTGAGCGAAGATGATATGACTTCTTTCATTTAATTAAATGAAAGGGTATTTGAAAATATTTGAATTTCATTTGGAAATATTTCAATTCATAAACTTCATGCAACTCAATGATTTTCATGAAAGAAGATAAAATGACATCTTCAAAACAGATGAAATATGAGTTGGAAGTTTAAAAGGATCAAATTAAAATCCTTTTGAGATTATTTTCAATTTGGAGTTATTTGGGTTTTATTGAAATTATTTTTCTCCAAAAATAAAATATACAGAAAATAGGGTAACATGATTCCCTACATCAGAAAATTGGAGAGAAATAATTTTGAATTAATTTTGGTATTTTTAAAATGTTTTTTTTGGATTTTATTAGACCAGTAGCACTCTTTGAATTATCTGAATTTGTGTGGATTTTATTTGGCATTATAAAAATGTTCATGTCATAGAAAATCTTTTTCTGAAAATTTAGATATATAATATGCCTATATAAAATTTTTATTTTATTTTTGTTATTCGGTTTTCCTTCTGTTTCTATAAAACAGTGTATGTGCGGCCCATATTTATTTATCGCCTACATGCGCACTATAGTAGCTTCTGGCACCCCATTGTTTTTTCTCTCTCTTAAATAGGCCAGGCCCAGCCAATCTTTTCCTTTTCAGATTTTATTTTCCTTTCGCAAAAAAATGCAGCACGTACGCGCGTGGCCGGCCGATGGGCTTTAGGCCGTGCGAGGCGCTTAGCTCTTCTTCTCTGTTTCGTTTATTTTGGTCTTATATTTAGTCCCACGTTGCCTAGCCTTTGACCCTTAAGCCTCTTTTCCACCAATAAATATAGACCCATAGAGCCTCCAAAAATTATCTGATTCAGATTAAATCAATATTTTGGTTTGACTAGATTCATTGAAGAAAAATATATTTCTCCTCTCCGGCGCGACTTCTGGAAATTGTCTTTTCTCCCCAAAGTCATCTTTTCTCCGCCTTATAAAGGTATCTATCTTTATACTTCCGTAGTTTATTATTTCTAGACTAATACGATAAAATAATTAGATTATCAATTAGTCTACGTATTTATACATTAGACCCTAGCCGTAGCTATTTTTCTTCCGTAAAACAGCTTGGCCATGATTTTTCAAATAACCATAACTTTTTACTCGTTTATCCAAATTAGATGAAACCAACGCCTATAGCTTCGTCTTGTTTTTACCTATCCAGTGAACCTGTCACATCAACTTTTTGAATTTTCAAATTTTGAAATTTGTTCAAATTCATATTCAAACTTCTTTTGATCATAACTTGAGTTTTATAACTCCGATTTAGTTGATTCTTTTGGCAAATCGAAGCTCTTGACTTAAACTTTCTGATAAGGCCAAATTCACATAATTTTGGTACTGCTAGAAATTGTTTTATGTTGCAAGAGTTACTTGTTTGGTTTTGATGTTTTCCGTATTGTCTTCTTCGTTCTTTCTGATCTTTTGAGTGATTGCTTATGTGTGGTTACTATTGCTTGCTTATGATAGATTGACCGGAGTGTGACGAGTAGATCTATCAAGTGCTTTGAGTGCAAATCATCTTCATCAACATTGCAGGCAAGTTCACACTTTGATCATATCCCTTTCATACCCAGTTTTTATTGCATTAGAACAACCCTCACACATTGCGTGATTAGGATCTAATTAAATTGTGGGTTTTGGGAAGTAGTTGAGGTAGTACCTATTACCTGTTTATTATCAAACCTTTGGGAGTAACTTCTATGTTTGCTTATTATGCCATGCTATGCTCGTAGACGTGGATTGGGTTTTGAGAGTATTCATGATAGATGTGAGTTTGTTAAATTAATGGTTTATCTAAGGTGGCAACTTAAATACACATCTGGGTGGATTGAGGCACCTGGGTATTCCAACGATTGCTTGTTTAGGCACCTGGGTATTCTAGCGATTGCCTATTTTTTATGGACCGCCACCCAGGCTCAAAGGGATCATGAGATTATTCATACTAGAAACTTCCGTGTGCAGCCACAAGCTATTATGGGCTCTAGCATAGTTGATTAAGTCGTGCGAACTCTTACAGTGGTAGACTAGCAGATGTAGGGGAAAGTAGGTGTAACGGTCTACCCGATCTTAAGGTGCTAGCGCTTCTGAAAGACTATGTATCGGTCATCCGTTTCTCAAACACCATGTAGTGCGAGAATCCCAACGAAGGAGATCGAGTCTTGTGGGGAAAAGTGCGCAAACCTCTGCAGAGTGTATAAACTAATCATGATTAGTCGTGTACCCGGTTATGGACATGTTGAGTATCTAGTACTTGGATTATCATGTGAATCTCATCATGTTACTCTAATAAATTTTGTTGGATTTTAATGATGTTATTATTTGGGATTGAGAATGCTGTCAACCATTCTCAATGTTCAACAACCACCTTGATAGTTAATTAAAATGTATTCCTTTGCAGTAGGGAAAAATTGGCTTTTCGCAAAAACATTATAACCCTAGAGCTTTCCACCAGCCAAATATGCATGTAGTGATAGCCTTTATTCATCATTATCCTCTGGTGTGAATTTGCCAGTACATTCAATGTACTGACCCTTTGTGTCTGCAACATCTCATGTTGCAGGATATCTTACGACGAGTAAGTGATACGTTAGGGTTACGATTTCTACACTCAACTTTGCCATTGGTGTTGATGGGAATCCACAACCTTGTTACTTCTGCTATTTTGGATTGAGGTAATAGTATTTTACGTTACTTGTACATGTGATTTACCTCTGTTATAAATCTTCGAGTACTGTGTGTGTCAGCATACCGCTCCAGGGATGACACTAAAGCAAAGAGACTTGATCCATTTGGGTCGGGTCACTACTTTGTAACACCCTCAATGCGGCTATATCTCCCACGTGTCGAAGCACGAATTAGAGGCATAACCGCATTGAAGGCAATGTCGCAAGAGAGGTAATCTTCACACAATCCATGTAACGAATAAGGAAAAGGATACATAGTTGGCTTACAATCGCCACTTCACACCATACATGAATAAAGCATTACATCAACCAGATACAAACAAGGTCTGACTATGGAACCAAAATAAAAGAAGACTACCCCTAATGCTACAGATCCCCGATCGCCCCAACTAGGCTCCACTACTGATCAACTGGAAATGGAAACAACATAACAAACACGATCTTCATCGAGCTCCTCCTTGAGCTCGGTTGCGTCACCTGCACGGTAACATCGGCACCTGCAAGCTGGTTTTGGAAGTAATCTGTGAGTCATGGGGACTCAGCAATCTCACACCCTTGCGATCAAGACTATTTAAGCTTATAGGAAGGGTAAAAAGTATGAGGTGGAGCTGCAGCAAGCGACTAGCATATATGGTGGCTAACATATGCAAAAGAGAGCGATAAGAGAAAGCAAAAGCATGGTCGAGAATCTATGATCAAGAAGTGATCCTAGAACAACCTACGTTCAAGCATAACTCCAACACCGTGTTCACTTCCCGAACTCCGCCGGAAAGAGACCATCACGGCTACACACGTGGTTGATGCATTTTAATTAAGTTAAGTTTCAGGTTTTCTACAACCGGACATTAACAAATTCCCATCTGCCCATAACCACGGGCATGACTTTCGTAAGTTCAAAACCCTGCAGGTGTGTCCCAACTTAGCCCATCACAAGCTCTCACGGTCAACGAAGGATATTCCTTATCCCAAGACAATCCGATCAGACTCGGAATCCCGGTTACAAGACATCTCGACAATGGTAAAACAAGTCCAGCAAGACCACCCGTTGTGCCGACAAATCCCGATAGGAGCTACACATATCTCGTTCTCAGGGCACACCAGATGAGCAATCCGTACAACTAAAACCAACCCTCAAGTTTCCCCGAGGTGTCGCTGCAAGGGGCTCTAGTTTGGACCAACACTCAGAGGAGCACTGGCCCGGGAGGGGGGGGGGTTAAAATAAAGATGACCCTTTGGTTGGCCGACCCAAGGGAAAAAGGCTAGGAGGCAAATGGTAAAACCAATGTTGGGCCTTGCTGGAGGAGTTTTATTCAAGGCGAACTGTCAAGGGGTTACCATTATAACCCAACTGTGTAAGGAACGCAAAATCAAGGAACATAACACCGGTATGACAGAAACTAGGGCGGCAAGAGTGGAACAAAACACCAGGCATAAGGCCGAGCCTTCCACCCTTTACCAAGTATATAGATGCATTAAGTAAATAAGAGATATTGTGATATCCCAACAAATAACATGTTTCAACAAGGAACAAACTCCAATCTTCACCTGCAACTAACAACGCTATAAGAGGGGCTGAGCAAAGCAGTAACATAGACAAACAACGGTTTGCTAGGACAAGCTGGGTTAGAGGCTTGGCTTAGCAATATGGGAGGCATGCTATAGAAAGTGGTAGGTATCGCAACATAGGCATAGCAAAAGAGCGAGCAACTAGCAAGCAAAGATAGAATTGATTTCGAGGGTATGGTCATCTTGCCTGCAAAGTTCTCCGAGTAGACGTTAGCTTGATCCTCGTAAACATACGCAACGGGCTCCTCGATCACGTACTCGTCTCCCGGCTCTACCCAAGCAAGAACAACAAGCAAAAGGTAGACACAATCAACCATGTGCAATGCACAAACAACATGATGCAAAACATGGCATGATATGTGGGATGTGATATGCGATGCATATGCATGATTCGGAAGGGAAAAACTAAATCAGGCCTCAACATGGAAAACCAAGGGTGCCACTGGAAAGATGAGTTGATTTCGGTCGAAATTGATATAAAGATCACCGAAATCGGATGCATGGTTTGGAAATGACAAGCAAAACAAATATGGCACTGGTCTGCGATTAACAACATGAGGCCATCCAAATGCATCAAGAACAACCTGCTACAACACTCTAACATGACAACAAAATACATGGCAGGGATCCACTCAAGAAGCTTGACAAAATATGAACACTGAGCTACGGCTAATTCACTCAATAGCAGGCTCAAACAAGCATGGCAAAACTGCAAAAGATATCAGGTTACATACTTAGTGAAATTAACAACATGTCAGGAATTTAACATTAGTAAGCCAAGTTTAGAGCAACATAACTACATGTTACAGGAACATATCATGGCAAAGAAAGGCATGGCATGAGGCTACTCTAAGCATACAACAAAAGTCCCTTAATGACCATAAGCCAAAAGGGATCGGAAAATACAATGGCAACCATGTGAACATAGCAATTATCGTTAACATATTCAGACTTAGTGAAAAAGTGGAACATGGCAAAACAGATATTAAGTAGGCATGTTTACGAGCTCGATGCACTCACCACAAGACATTTCATGAAAAACTAAGCATACACCCAGCAAGTAGACATGACATAGAAGCTAAACATGGCAAGAACAACAATATAGCATGCATGGATCAACAACAACAAGCTCGGCAAAAATGCTTAACATGTAAACATTCTGCCAGGAACATTTTATAGCAAAAGTAGAGCTCGATTGAGTCAAGCTAGGGTGCTCCATAATTGCAAACAAAGATGTGGATGGATAGAGCACAACAATACCTACAAAACATCCTTACTAATCATGCTCAAAAGAGGCATGGATCACTCGGTAGCAACATGAATACATGGCATAAAAATTACAGCAGGAAAAGGACTTAGTGAAAATCTGAGTCCCTGAAAACAGCAACATCACGAGGGCTACTTTGCATGCTTGTGCTAGTCACCACAAAGATCACAAAAATACATGGCATACACCCCTGTAAAGATGGCATGGCATACTCCAAAACTCATGCATAGCTCAAGTTCATAGGAGGCACACATCAATCATGGAAAAAATGACAAATGTCCAATTATTGATATGAATCTGAAACTAACAGAAACTAGCACTCTTCCAACAGCATTTAGGGAAACAAGATGAGCTCAAATGAACATGATGCAATGCGATGAAATGAAGTACTCGTCGAGACGAACAATTTGATATGCTACACGCACGAATCGGAGCAACGGGTGCAAAGATGTGAGGCAATGAAGTATGCATAAAATGCTGGGACTTAGACGAAAATTAGACCTCGCGGGAAAAGTCAACCCGGGACGGGGAGATCTGGGACGGGGTGGATCCGGATTGGGATGAAGACATTTGGATCGGGGGAGTGATGGATCTCATCCGACTCTCCGGATCGAATCTGGCTGGAGTTGTCTCCGGTGAGGGGCGGTGATTCTGGTGATGGCCGGCGACGTGGAAGGCGGCGGCGCGACGAGGAGGAGGCAGCAGGCCGAACGGGCGCGTTGAGTGAGGGGGCGACGCGCGGCGTACGGCGCGCGGCGGCGCGAGAGGCATGGCGGCGGCTGGCGGCGGGCATGGGGAGGAGAAAAGGCGGCGGAGCACTGGTGCCAGCGGGAGGAGCCGCGGCTCGAGCACGGGGCGCCCGCGGGTGAGCGGCGGTGCAGCCGGACAGGCTTGGGCAGGCCGCGCGGCGCGGGGGAGAGAGAGGAGGCGCGGCGCTGGTGACGTGTCGTGCGCTGAGTGGGCGAGGGCGGCAACGGAGCTGACGTGGCACGCCGTGGTTGGTCGGAGTGAGGTAGAGGCTGGATGCGTCCGACGGGCGTGGACATATCCGGCGGCGTGGAGGAGCAGGGCTAGGGTTTTATCTGCGCGAAAATTTCGGGAGGCACACCTATTTATAGGTAGAGGGAGCTAGGAGACTCCAAACGAGTTGCGGTTTTCGGCCACGCGGTCGTGATCGAACGGCCTAGAAGATGGAGGAGGTTTAGATGGGTTCTGGTCCACTTTGGAGGGGTGTTGGGATGCAACACACACGAGGCCTTTACGGTCCCTCGGTTAACTGTTGGAGTATCAAACGAAGTCCAAATGGTATGAAACTTGACATGCGGTCTACTGGTAGTATACCAAGGCTGCTTGGCAAGTCTCGGTCCAATCCGAGAACGTTTAATACCCGAACACGAAAAGAGGTAGAAAGGGACACCGGATGACATAGGAGCGCCGAAATGCAAAACGGACAACGGGGAAAATGCTCGGATGCATGAAATGAACATGTATGCAAATGCGATGCACATGATGACATGATATGAAATGCATGGCACGCAAGCAAATGACATGGCAACAACAGCGAATAACTGGAAGACACCTGGCACATCGGTCTCGGGGCGTTATACCGTTGCTATTCTTGAAGAAATTGAGAGCAAGACTTGCAACAAGTCAATCAAATTCCTGAAAGTGAAGTGGTCACACCATTCCGACCGAGAAGCCACCTGGGAATGCGAGGATCACCAATGTTCTGAATATCCAGAGTTCTTTCAGTCCTTGATCTCGGGACGAGATCCTTTTGTAGTGGTGGAGTGTTGTAACACCCCGGATGTAACTTGCCATATTTGTACTCCGACTCTTGCCATTTTCGGCTTTAAGTTATGAGATTCCTTCGTGGTTGGGTTTTGTCTTTGTTTTGCATTTTCTTCATGTCATCATGTGCATCTCATTTGCATACGTGTTTGTCTCATGCATCCGAGCATTTTCCCCGTTGTCCATTTTGCATTCCGGCACTCCCACATCCTCCGGCGCCGCCTTTTCTCTCTTTTCATGAGTGGGTGTTAAACGTTCTCGGAATGGACCAAGATTTGCCAAGTGGCCTTGGTACACCACCGGTAGACCGCTTGTCAAGTTTCATGCCATTTGGAATTCGTTTGATACTCCAACGGTTAACCGGGGAACCGTAAAGGCCCCGTGTGTGTTGCAGCCCAACACCCCTCCAAAACAGCCCAACAACCCATCCAAACCTCTCCCATGTCCTCCGTCGTCGGATCACGATCGCGTGGCCAAAAACTACACCTCATTTGGACACTCCCACCTCCTTCTAGGTATAAATATGTCCTGCCCGTCCAAAATCCGGGTCCAAACCCTAGCCTCGCTCCTCTCTCCGCGACGGACATGTCCAATCCTGCCGGACGAATCGCACTGCCGCCCCTCCGCGAATCCTGAGGCGCCACATGGCCAGCGCCGCCCGCGCCCGCCGCGGCCCACTCGGGCCCGCCACCGGCCCCCGCGGCCCGATCCTCCGCCGCAGCCCTCCCGCGCGCGCCGCCGCTCATCGCCACGTCGCCGGCTTCGCTGCTCCGCCCGACGCCGCTTCCGTCCCCGCTGGTCCTCGCCGGAGCACCGCGATCTCGCCACGCCGGCCTGCTCTTCCGCTGCTGAGGGGCCGCCTCGTCCTCCACCGGCGCTGCCGAACCTCCTCCCGGCTGGATGCGGCCTCCCCGGCGAGCCCGAGCTCCTCCGGCCACCTCCGCCTCTTCTTCGGCCACCGCGGCGACAAATTCCAACGAGCCTCGAACCGCGTTCATCATGGCATCCTATTTTCCCACAAAGTCCCTTTTCTGCATTATTTTCAGGCCCTGTTCATCATGCCATAACTTCATGTGTGCTGCTCCGTTTTGTGCGTGCAATATATCAAAATGTTCATCATGATGTGCTCTTCATTTTGTTACATTGTGACATGCTTGTTTGATTCCATGTTGATTCCCAAATCACTGATGCAAGAGTGCTATAAATTGTTTGGTGCCGATTCTTATCAGAGTATGAGGATTTGCCTTTTTTGCTACAATTATTGTGTGATGCATATGGGCATGAGCTCTGCATGTATTTTGGTCTATGCCATGCCATCTTTATAGGGGTCTATGCCATGTAATTTTGTGATCTTTTCGGTGACTAGCACAAGCATGCAAAGTAGCCTTCGTGTTATTGCTGGTTTAAGGATCTCAGGATTTTGGCTAAGTCTTTGTCTGCTGTTATTTTGATGCCATTTAACCATGTTGCTATAGTGAGATGCATGCTTTATTTGAGTTGCTTCAGTAAGGATGATTTGGACATATGGTTATGCTCTATCCATCGATGCCCCTTTTTGCAATTATGGTGTGCCCTAGCATGTCTCAATCTTGCTATACTTTTACTATAAAATATTCTTGGCAGATTATTTACATGTTAATCAATTTTGCCATTGTTTTTGTAGTTGATCCATGCATGCTATAAACTTGTTATTGCCATGGTTAGCCTTAAGATCATGTCTTCTTGCTGGTAGTATGCTTATCTTGTCATGCAGTGCTTTGTGGTGAGTGAATCAAGCTCACAAAAATGCCTTCACAACTCTGTTTATGCCATGCCCAGTTTTCTACTAAGTCTGAATCTGTTAACGAATCTTGCTATGTTTACATGGGTGCCATCATATCTTATGATCCTTTTTGGCTTATGGTCAGTAAGGGACTTTTGTTCTATGCTTTGAGTAGATTCATGCAATGCCTTGTATTTCTATGATAAGTTCCTGTAGCACGTTGTTTGCTTGCTCTAAACATTGCTTCCTGATGTTTATTCCTTCCATCAAGACGAGAGACGATTACGTGATCGAGGAACCCGTTGAGTACGCTTACGAGGATCAAGCTTTCGTCAACTCGGAGAACTTTGCAAGCAAAATGACCATACCCTCGAAATCACTTCTATCTTTGCTTGCTAGTTGTTCGCTCTATTGCTATGTCGCGATACCTACCACTTTCTATATCATGCCTCCCATATCGCCATGTCAAGCCTCTAACCTACCTTTCCTAGCAAAGCGTTGTTTGGCTATGTTACCGCTTTGCTCAGCCCCTCTTATAGAGTTGCTAGTTGCAGGCGAAGATGGAGTTTGTTCCTTGTTGGAACATGGTAATTGTTGGGATATCACAATATCTCTTATTTTAATTAATGCATCTATATACTTGGTAAAGGGTGGAAGCCTTGGCCTTATGCCTAGTGTTTTGTTCCACTCTTGCCGCCCTAGTTTCCGTCATATCGGTGTTATGTTCCTTGATTTTGCGTTCCTTACGCGGTTGGGTGTTATGGGAACCCCTTGACGGTTCACTTTGAATAAATATCCTCCAGCAAGGCCCAACCTTAGTTTTACCATTTTCCTACCTGCGACCATATACCTTCCCTTGGGTTTTGCAGTCTCAAGGGTCATCTTATTTTAAACCGCCCCGGGCCAGTGCTCCTCTAAGTGTTGGTCCGAACCGAGCTGCCTGTGGGGCCACCTCGGGGAAACTTGAGGTTTGGTTTTACTCGTAGCTAGTCTCATCCGGTGTTGCCCTGAGAACGAGATACATGCGACTCCTATCGGGATTTGTCGGCACATCGGGTGGCTTTGCTGGTCTTGTTTTACCATTGTCAGAATGTCTTGTAATCGGGATTCCGAGTCTGATCGGATCTTCCCGCTAGAAGGAATATCCTTCATTGACCGTGAGAGCTTGTGATGGGCTAAGTTGGGACACCCCTGCAGGGTTTTTGAACTTTCGAAAGTCGTGCCCGCGGTTATGGGCGGATGGGAATTTGTTAATGTTCGGTTGTAGAGAACTTGAAACTTAACTTAATTAAAATGAATCAACCGTGTGTGTAGTCGTGATGGTCTCTTTTCGACGGAGTCCGAGAAGAGAACACGGTCTCTTGTTATGCTTGAACGTAAGTAGCTTCAGGATCACTTGTTGATCACTATTAGTTTCTCGACCGTGCTTTGCTTCTCTTCTCGCTCTCATTTGCGTAAGTTAGCCATCATATATGCTATTGCTTGTTGCAGCTCCACCTCACTACCCTTTCCTACCTTTAAGCTTAAATAGTCTTGATTGCGAGGGTGTGAGATTGCCGAGTCCCGTGACTCACAGATAGTTCCAAAACAGATGCAGGTGCCGATGATGCCAGTGCAGGGGATGCTACCGAACTCAAGTGGGAGTTTGATGAGGATTCGGGCCTTTACTATGTGTATTTTCCGGATGATCAGTAGAGAAGCCCAATTGGGGCGATCGGGGATCTAGCATTTGGGGTTGTCTTTCTTTATTTGATTCCATAGCCGGACCTTGATTGTATTATGGATGATGTATGATATATTTATGTATTGTGTGAAGTGGCGATTATAAGCCAACTCTTTATCCCTTTCTTATTCAGTACATGGGATGTGTAAAGATTACCTCCCTTGCGACATGCCTACCATGCGGTTATGCCTCTAAGTCGTGCTCCGACACATGGGAGATATAGCCGCATCGTAGGTGTTACAGCAGTCACAGAAGGAGTGGCTTCCGGAAACACTTGACGTGCTACTAAGCTAGTGTGTTGCGCTTCTTCTTCTGGGATGCTCGACATGGAGACATGTGGCCTGAGGCCCTTGCGAAGCCCGTGGAACGAAGGTGACGCCTTTGGAGAAGGGGTGGTCTGTTTCATGTAGTCTCCATCATCAAGTGCTGAGGAGGTAACTTGAGCAGGGGGAGTTCGTGGTGTCTCATCTTGAACTGGGGTGTCTTGTTGTTGGCGCTCGGCCCATGAGTCATCTTGAGCAATTGGCGTCAAGGGACGACCAATGCTAAAAAGTTCACTGCTCGTTTGAGCAGGCGATGATATCGACTAGGGCTCAAGCTAAGGAAGGACTTCATCATCATGCACATTGTCTTCATGACGAATGTCTTTAGCTATCGTAGGGTCAACAGGTAGAACTTCTTCACTCTTTGGAGCCTCCGTGGAAGCAGGCTCATGGATCACAAGGCGAGGTTCTCGGTTGGTTGAGCAGGAAGAGCAACAGAGATAGGTTCAACTATGAGGGGCTCTGGGCAGCAGCACGCTCTTTCTTTGAAGACTTTGAAGCCTTCGTCTTCAATCTCTTCTTGGAGGGAGCATCATCAGAGGTGTTCTTGAGCTTCCTCTTCCTGGCTTCGGCCTCGGCTTCCCATGTCTTCTTCATTTCTGAAGCTGCAGAGGGGACCTTTGGGTTCGAGCCAGTCATGCTGGCAGGGAAGACAATGCTTGGTCGATCCTACCATTGAGCTTCAGGTTGGACTTCAACAGACTTCTTCTTTAGCTTGGCAGCCATCCTGGGGTCAATGCCAGGACGCCCAAGAGCCTTTAACTTCTCAACTTCATTATGCGCTTGAACACATTTCTGCGCATAGTACTTCATGTGCTCGTGTGAGCCTTTGGCTTCTTCATGCTTCTTGTGGAATTCAGCCTTGAGATCATGCAACATCTTCTTGAAGATTTGCACATCAGCCACACTGAGCTTGTCCATGTGCTTCTTGAAATGCGCCTTCTCATGATCAATCTTGTTCTTGAGCTCGACAATTTTCTGAGCTATGGCCAATTCATTTGCAATAGCTCCATGAAAAGTGACGTTGATGTCCACTGTGAACTGCAAGTCATCAATACTGATGCTCTGGTCATAGAACCACTCATCGATGAAGTTGTTCAAAATTTCAACATCAAATAGGGGCATATCATTGAAGATCTCTGCCTCTTGCTTGCTCTTGATCAGCAACTCTAGAGCTTCATCACCAAGATCTTCATCGCTGGATAGATCAATGGTGTCTTCCTCGTTGCGCAGAACGGTAGTAGGAGTCAAGTCATGCCCAGAAATCTTCTTGGGCTTCTTAGTCTTCTTGATCTTCTTGGAGACACGAGACAAGTCTTCGGACTGCACACTGGGTTCAAGAGGTGCAGCCTTCAAGGGCTTATAGGCGAAGCCGTTGGTGCAGTAGATGGCTTCGAAGCTTTTGCCTTCTTCTTCTTCTGCTTCGGTGGTGCTAGCACATCTTCAGAGGCTCCGTCATCAGCAGATTGATTCGCCGTGGCCCTCTGAGTAGCAATGTGGGGGAGGATCCCATCGAAGCTGGAGAAGGGGCCGATGACATTGGGATTGGCTTCGTGAGTGCCATCCTGTCTTGGAGCAGAAGGAAAGGGGTTGAAGTTGAGTCCCAACTCCTTTCTGTTCTTTGAAACTGACTCCTTTGCAAACTGGTAGTTTCGCTTGAAGAGATTGTCGTCACGACACGATAGCAAAGATGATGGGTCGACATTGTTAGGCTGCGGTCCTTTGACCATGCAAGGATAGAAACCTTGAGCAATAGCTTCAGGCTTCGACTTTGGTTGCAGGTTCTTGTATAGAATATCGCCCCACGGGCGCTTGATAGCGTTCTTCTCAGCATATTTAGCAGTGACAAAGTTGTAGTTGAACCACTGTTCTGCCCATTATCTTTGGATCCATTGAATACAGGTCTTGCGCTGATTGTAGTTCTCCTCAGGATCTGTCTTGTATAGTTCATACAGATCTGGAGGCAGATCTAGAGCAGTATTTCCATGGCGCTGTCTGCCACCCTTCCTAGCAGATTTCTCAGTGGCCATGATATTTAGACAGATAGGCTTCAGAACTGTGAAAGGTTTCCATCTACTAGTCAGACAAGAACTAGCTTCAGGGGAGTGAATGTGATGCTGTAAGAACTCTTCAAATGAATGCAAATTATGAGAACCAAGGGATTCTCCCACATACATGTACCTATGACAACATTAGAGATGCGAGGGAAGGGAAGTGGTCATATGCATCCTCAGCAGATTTTGAAGATAAATAAGTTTGAAGACATTGACCTCATAGAGCGAAGACATTCACTTATTTGAAGAGAGTGGGTTCCAGATTTGTATGAATCCAGGAATAAGTACAAGTGAGGAATCTAACTAGTTATGAAGCATAAGTGAATATACTTTGCAAGATATGAGATTCAGAAAGAGACAGATCCAGATTTGGAAGAGTATAAACCACTTTTTGGTGAAGTGGATGGATTTGACACATCAAAAAGACTGTAAAAAGTTAAAGTTATTTACCCCACATGAACTGCTAGACGAGGCGGAAGGGAGGCCGAGCAGTTCCAATCTCCCACACCCTAACTAAGCGGCGGGAGACACCTACGGCGGCGGCAGAGAGGACGAGGTCCGCGGCCGGCGTGAGGACAGCGTCGAAGAGGTTGCGACAGCTAAGCGCTTCATCTCCGGCGTTGATGCGAGCTAGTGGTGGCACTAGGGTTTGAGCGAGGTGGCGAGGTGGAAGAAGAGATAATGACCACGCAGGATGTGTATTTATAAGGTAGGGGGCAACACAACGCAATTATGCAGGTGCCCCTGGAGGTTCACATCTAATGGACACCTAGCATGCATGCAACTCATTGAAAGTTGTTCCATGTTCCCACGCACGCCTGGTTTTTCGGGTGGTCATTCCGGCTTCTCGGGTACTCAGGAAAAACAAATATAGCATTGAAAGCGGTTTTAAATGTGTGTCTCTATATCTTCAGCTGACAAGGATGTAGTGAAGACATTCGACAGGTTTCAACAGAATGCATATGACTAGATAGAGTGAGTTTGAGGAAGAAGCACATAAGGGGTTAGGGTCCGTTCACATTCACTTAGTTCATAAAATGACAAGTCAAAGACATAGCTATAAGTGAATGCTGTAGAGGACAGAACACTATATATATACGTACATATATACATATATATACACATATACATATATATACATATATATATATATATATATATATATATATATATATATATCTTATCCGAAAGGACCAAATCAACACTGCGAAGATAAACCTGGAAGTCAAATCAATGTTGAAGACAAACCAAATGCGAAGATAAAGCAATCATGATGCCAAACGCAAATCTTCGAGAAAGTTTGGTGGTGGCGTTACCCACCATATAGGAAGTATTAGACCTAGACACGGCGCACAATTATCGTGGCGCTCCGAAGTCAATTCCATGTTAATGTATTCACACTTCGAGGGTAAGTCTTCATTGACTGAAGATATACGTTACTTCGTGTGTTGCACATCTAAGTCATCAATATGCATAAGCGTTAGTGTAACGCCCAAGATGCGTCTATATCTCCCACGTGTCGAGGCACGACTTAGAGGCGTAACCGCATGTTGGTTTTGTCGCAAGAAGGGTCATCTTCACACAATCCCATGTAATGAACAAGAAAGGGATAAATAGAGTTGGATTACAATCACCACGTCACACAATATCAAATAATTCATACATAATTCAGAGTACACACATAGTCCGACTACGGACAAATCCAACTGAAAAGAAGATAGCCCCAAATGCTAGATCCCCAATCGTCCCAACTGGGCTCCACTACTGATCATCAGGAAAAGATACGTAGTAACGGCCAAGGTCCTTGTCGAACTCCCACTTGAGCTCGGTTGCATCACCTGCATCGGTATCATTAGCACCTGCAACTATTTTGGTAGTACCTGTGAGTCACGAGGACTCAACAATCTCAAAACCCATGATATCAAGACTATTTAAGCTTATAGGTAGGACGTGGTTATGAGGTGGAGTTGCAGCAAGCGCTAAGCATATATGGTGGCTAACCTACGAGTACAGGAGTAAGACGAGAAACTACGCAAAGGTCGTAAACTAGATGTGATCAAGAAGTGATTTCAAACATAACCCCACCGTGTTCTCTTCCCGAACCTCGTCGAAAAGAGACCATCATGGTTACACATGCAGTTGATATCTTTTAATTAAGTCAAGTGTCAAGTTCTCTACAACCGGATATTAACAAATTCCCATCTGCCACATAACCACGGGCACGGGTCTCGAAAGTTTAAACCCTGTAGGGGTGTCCCAACTTAGCCAATGACAAGCTCATGATCCGCAGAGACAATCCTCCATCGCGGGACCCTCCAATCAGACTCGGAACCCCGGTGCACAAGATATTTCGACATGGTAAAACTAGTCCGGAAAGACCTCCCGGTGCATTGACCTAGCCTGATAGGAGTAGCACGATCTCGTTCTCAGGGTACATCGGATGAGCTAAGTGTACAGGTACCAACATAACCCATGTTAATAGGGGGCAGTCCTGCACGGTGCTCTAGTTTGGACCAACACTCATGTGGAGCACTGGCCCGAGGGGGGGTTGATTAAGTCCACGGGGTCCATAAAGTCCCTATGCAAGTTTTAGTTGCTATTAGGAAAATGGTAAAACCAAGGTTGGGCCTTGCTGGAGGAGGTTTATTCAAAGCGAACTATCAAGAGGGGCCCATAAACCCTCATCGTGTTAGGGACGCAAAATCAAGGAACATAACACCGGTATGACGAAAAATAAGGCGGCAAGAGTGGAACAAAACACCGAGCAAAAGGACAAAGCTTCCACCCTTTGCCAAGTATATAGATGCATTAATTAAATAAGAGATATTGTGATAACCCACCATATACATGTTCCAACACGGAACAACCTGCAAGGCACCTGCAATTAGCAACACTATAAGAGGGGCTGGGAAAAGCGGTAACTTAGCCAAACAATGGTTTCCTAGGAAGGTGTGTTAGAGGCTCGACATGGCAATATGGGAGGCATGATAAACAAGTGGTAGGTAGCGTGACATAGTGATAGAATGAACAACTAGCAAGCAAAGATAGAAGTGATATTGGGGGTAATGATCATCTTGCCTGCAGAGTTCTCAGAGTTGTCAAAAGCTTCCTCCTCGTAAACATACTTAGGAGGTTCCTCGTTCACGAACTTGTCCCCGGCTCTACCCAAAGCAAGAACACAAGCAATGGTACAACAATCAATCACGGTGCAACGCACAAGCAACATGATGCAAGACATGGCATGGAATGCAAGATATGATGTGCAATGCATATGGGTACTCCGAAAGGGAGAGGATGATCAAGGCATCAACTTGGCAAAACAAGCATACCATTGGAGAGAGTGAGTGATTTCGGGCGAAATTGATATAAGGATCACCGGAAACGGATGCACGGTTTGCAAATGTCAAGCAACACAAGACATGATGCAAACTGCTTAAAACAACAACATGGCCACTTAGATGCAAGGTATAAATATACTACAACACCCAAACATGATAGCACAGTGGATGGCAGTGAAGTACAGGTGAAGCTATACAAATCATGAACACTGGGCTACTGCTAGAAACCCCTAGAACAAGTCTGAAACAGCATGGCAAATATGCAAAAGTTAACAACTTATCAGACTTCGCAGAAATACATGCATCAAGACAGGAACAACATCAGGTAGCAAAGTTTATGCATAGCAAAATATATGCTACATGAACTTATTACATTATACAAGATCATGACATGATAGTACTAAATGCACTTAATAAAACTCCCTTACTGAACTTGGTATAAAAATGCACAAATAGGATGGTACATTAAGGCAAACATGGCGAATGATATTACTTTTTACAGACTTAGAAGAATTCATGTCATGGCAATATGGAAATTCATGATGGCAACTTTGCAAGCTTGTGGCACTAATCACAATGCACTAAATGACATGAAATAAAATCTAGCATGAAGTAGGCATGAAAAAGAAACTATCCATGTACAACACACCCACATAGCATGCTTGAATTAAATCACACAAAAATCCAAAAACAGTAACATGATGTAAAATGGCATGTCTGTGAACTTCCTCAAGTGCAAAAACTAATGCCACCACTGGATTGGTGGGATTTTTCTACACCAAAAACATATATAATATGTGGGTGTTAATGTAGGGGAATCCCCACAATAGCTATAAGTCAAATATTGCCTAAAATGGCTATTGACTGAATTGGAAAGCTTCCTAAAATGGACATGTCCAGATCTGGACTTGCCAGAAGAGGAAAATCCAAAATTGGAAAAGGCCCAAAATGGACAAACTGCCCGATTGGGTTTAGGACAGAGTCGTCTGAGTGACAGGTGGGCCCATGGGTCCCACGTGTCATATGAGAGGGTGCATGTGCGGTTGTGTGGCTAGCAGGTGGGTCTGGTGGTGCGTGAGGCTGACTGGTGGACCCACGCGTGCGGCTGAAACAGAGCAAAAACAGGGGCGCTACCGACCGGCGACGGGCACGGCGGAGGACCTCACCGAAGTTGTTCCGGGGACCCTATGGCACGACGGAGATGCGTAACGGGGTCGCAGGCGGATCCCGCATCCCTGGGTGCCACTAGCCGCACCGGACGATGACGGAGTCGACGCCGGCGACGAGCTATAGAGGAGGCGATGGCGCGGACGCACGCGGCGAGGCGGAAGGCTACGCGAGCCGCTGGACCTGTGGAACCAGCCTACACGACACAACGATGAGGAAGAACACACGCAGAGGTGCTACGGAGGTCGGGGCACTCGCCAGAGCGGAGTTCGACGTCAACGGGTTCGGGCGGATGGCGCAGGGCTTGCTTGAGCATGCAAAAGCGGGGGAGAAGGGCACGGGGCTGCTCAGAGGATTACCACGAGCATCTAAGTGTGCTCGGTTGGACGAGAGGTGGTCGGAGGCGAGAACGGCGACGATCAAACACCTACGGGCACCATGGGGAAGAAGAAGAAGAAGGAGTCGATGGAGTCTTGGCGTCCCGCGGCAAAGTAGCGAACGTCGGGGAAGAAGACGGACACGATCGCCGGGGTGGAGGTGGTCGGACAGCACGCCGGTGACGAGGTCGTGCACCTGGACGCGCTCGGGCACAACTGAGTTCGGCAGATCTGGTGGTCTATATGCCCTGCGATGATGGAGGAAGGAAGAGGGGAACCTAGGATGCGGTTCGGCAAGGAGAGGGGTTAAGTAGGGGGCTAGGGCGAATGGGGCGAAGTAGCGTGAGCTCTGTCGCAGCCATGTGCTTGCTCACGAGGGGGGGGGGGGCGAGGAGGAAGAAGGTCGACGAGGGGTGTAGCCGGGGTTGCTGGCAAATGGGGCCGGCTTGGCCACGTGGACGCGCGCTAGCAGGGGCGAGCGGGTGCCTGGGTGAGAAAGGGAGAGAGGTTCGCACGCGCGAGCTGGAGCTGGGCATGGCTGGCGCTAGATAGGCCGGACTAGGAGCTCGAGGCCCAGGTGAGCGCTGCTGCTGCTGGGTTGCACTACTACTACTACTTCTTTTTCTTCTGCCATTTCTTCAGACAAAAAAAAACAAAAGGAAAAATGCAGGGGGAAAGGAGCGGAGCTAGAGAAAGATAAAAATATTCTCATGACCCTAAAAGTGTGCACTATTTAATAAAATTGGTTTGGGCATTTTAGAGGAAGAAAAATAACTCAAGTTTGAATCAAATTCAAACATGAGCCATTTTAAACCCTAACCAAAGCAACTTCAAAATTGATGAAACTTGGCAGAGAGGTTTAGCACATGGTGCAAGATTATTGGGGAGAACATGAACATTAATGGGGAAGGGGGAAAATGGCACTTGCAGAAATGGAAGAAAAGGAAGGAAGGGGGAGTGATGAGGGGGAAAGTGATGATGCCAAATCAAATGCATGGAGCATGCAACAACACAACATGTATGAACTCACACCAAGCACATGCTGAGGATGGATATGCAATATGAACCAAGCACACACCAGACTTGGCAAGATCATGATGCAAACATAGGTGACAAGTGCAAAAGGTAAATTAATGGCATAGCAATGCAACAAATAAACAAAAGAAGCCAACCATGATGGACCCAAGGAATTTGGATGAAGACCAAGAAGGATATATTGCCAAATTAGGAAACGTTACATATGGCGTTTTACAACTCTCCTCCACTACAAGAGGATCTCGTCCCGAGATCTAGGAGTGAAAGAACTCCGGATATTCGGAACGGAGGTGATCCTCGCGCTCCTAGGTGGCTTCTCGATCGGAATGGTGCGGCCACTTAACTTTCAGGAATTTGATTGACTTGTTGCGAGTTTTGCACTCGGTTTCTTCAAGAATGGCAATGGGATGCTCATGGTAAGACAAATCTTCTTGGAGGACAATCTCTTCAAAGTTGATAGTGCGCTCAGGCGTCTTGAAGCACTTGCGAAGTTGTGACACGTGAAACACATCGTGCGCATTTCCGAAGTTGGATGGGAGCTCAAGTTAATAGGCGAGGTCGCCTCTTTTGCCAATGATCTTGAAAGGACCCACGTATCTAGGGGCAAGCTTCCCTTTGATACCGAAGTGACGAGTGCCTTTCATTAGAGAGACGCAGAGGTAGACATGGTCTTCGATCTCAAAGGCCAAGTCACGGTGCTTGCTATCATAGTAACTCTTCTGGCATGATTGCACGGCTTTGAGATTTTCATGAATGACTTTACACATTTCTTCAGCTTTTGTGATCAAGTCATTGCCAAGAAGTTGGCTTTCACCAATCTCGAACCAATTGAGAGGAGTACGACACTTTCTGCCATAAAGAATTTCGAATGGGGTCTTCCCGAACTTGCTTGGAAGTTGTTGTTATAGGAGAACTCAACATATGGAAGACAATCTTCCCAGTTCATACTGAAATAAATGACACAAGCTCTGAGCATGCCTTCGAGGATTTGATTGACTCGCTCAACTTGGCCACTTGTTTGAGGATGGAAAGCCGTGCTGAAGCAAATGTTGGTGCCCATGGCCTTCTAGAAGGAGTCCCAGAACTTATAAGTGAAAATGCTTCCACGGTCTAAAGAGATCAATTGTGGAATACCATGCAACGAGACAATTCTAGAGGTGTATAGCTCTGCCAACTGAGTTGTTGTGATATATTCTTTGATTGGAAGGAAATGAGCCACTTTTGTAAGCTTGTCGATGACACCGAAGATTGCACCATTCCCACGTTTGGACTTGGGAAAGCCAGTGACAAAGTACATTTTGATATGATCAAACTTCCATTCAAGAATAGCAAGAGGTTGGAGGAGACCAGCTGGTCGTTGGTGTTCTGCTTTCACCCTTCGGCAGACATCACATTCATTCACGAATTGAGCAATCTCTCGCTTCATCCGAGTCCACCAATAGGACTGCTTGAGGTCATGGTACATCTTCGAACTGCCTAGATGAATAGAAAGAAGAGAATTGTGCGCTTCCTTCATTATGACCTTCCTTAGATCACCTTTTGTAACCACAATCCGGTCCTCGAAGAATAATGTGTCCTTGTCATCAATGTGATAGCACTTGTATTTGGATAAGCCCTTGGCAATACCGTGTTTCACCTTCTTCACCATGGTATCAAGGAGTTGTGCCTCACGAATTTGGTCTTCCAAAGTTGGAGTGACTTGAAGGTTGGCAAGAGAACCTTGAGGAACAACTTGGAGGTTGAGCTTGTGGAAAGCTTCGCAAAGATCCGGTTGGAATGGCTTGAGAATTAAGTTGTTGCAATAAGCCTTTCTGCTCAAAGCATCTGCAATTACATTGGCCTTGCCTAGAGTATATTCAATACTTGGATTGTACTCTTGAATCATTTTGACCCAACGAGTTTTACTGAGGTTGAGGTTGGGTTGAGTGAAGATATACTTGAGGCTCTTGTGATTAGTGAAAATGTCCACTTGACTTCCCAACAAGAGATGTCTCCATGTCATTAATGCATGGACAACTGCCGCCAACTCAAGATCGTGAGTGGGGTAGTTCCTTTCGTTGGACTTCAACTGACGAGAGGTATAAGCCACAACTTTCTTCTCTTGCATTAACATGGCACCGAGACCTTGCAATGATGCATCACAGAAAACTTCAAATGGCTTGGATTCATCAAGAGGAGTTAAGATAGGAGCTGAGACTAGCTTCTCTTTGAGAGTGTTGAAAGCAACGTCACACTCAGGAGTGCAGACATACTTGACATGCTTCTGAAGGAGGTTTGAAAGAGGCTTTGCAATCTTTCTAAAATTCTCAACGAATCTTCGGCAATAGCTTGCAAGACCAAGGAAACTGCGGAGCTGCTTGACATTCTGAGGAGGCTCCTAGCTGACAATTGCAGAAACCTTCTCCGGATTAACGGCAATGCCCTTGGTGGAGATGATGTGGCCAAGGTAAAGAACTTCATCAAGCCAAAAATCGCATTTGGAAAACTTCACGTAGAATTGATACTCTTTGATCTTGTTGAGCACCAATTGCAAATGTTTGGCATGAATCTTCTTATTCTTGGAGAACACCAAGGTATCTTCGAGATACACCAGTATGAATTCATTGGTGTAGGTGTTCAAGATGAAGTTCATCATATGAGAGAACGTTGTAGGAGCATTGACAGGGCCGAAAGACATGGCAGTATATTCATAAGAACCAAAGCTTGTTCTGAATGTTGTCTTGGGGATATCCTCTTCACAAATGCGAATCTGATGATAACCCATATGGAGGTCAAGCTTGGAAAAGACCTTTGCACCTTCAAGTTGCTCGAATAGTTCATTGATGTTGGAAAGTGGATACTTGTTCTTGATTGTCTTCTTGTTCAATGTACGGAAATCAACGCAAAGTCGGTCCGTGCCATCCTTCTTCTAGACAAAAAGAACACCACAACCCCACGGAGATGAACTCGGTCTGATCAAACCCAGATGCTCTTGTTCATCGAGTTGTTTCTTCGATTCTTTCAGCTCCTTTGGTTCAAGCTTGTATGGACGCTTGAAAACGGGTTCAGTACCAGGCTCAAGATCGATAACGAACTCAACTGGCCGGTGAGGAGGCATACTCGGAAGCTCTTCTAGAAAGACATCTTGGTACTCACAAACAATTGGAATCTGAGAAATTGCGTCTAACTCACCCTTCTCCTTAAGAGAGAACAACTGAATGGTTTCGTCGCGAGCGGCATAGATGATCACATCCTCAGAAGAGTGTGTCAATTTAATTTCCCTGGCAGCACAATCAAGTTGAGCCTTGTGCTTAGAAAGCCAGTCCATTCCAAGAACTAGATCAATATAAGAGTTGCCAAGAACAAATGGGGAAGCCGGCAATTTATAATTGCCCATCTTGATGGTAACATCAGGAATCATCATGGTAGCCCTCATAGAAGAGCCTGGAGAAACAACTCCCATGGGTTTTCTCAACATCTCCGAAATGAAATCATGCTTAGCAACAAATGGTCTTGACATGAAACAATGCGATCACTACAAAAAAAGACACTTCCATGATGATACGTGTTTGTCACAGTAGGTCACGTTTTCTGTCATGCATGTACATACATGACAAATTTATGACAGAATCAAGATAGTCATACCTGTGCTGTCGAAGAAATGTTCCATGGTATTACCAAAATTATCATCATGGAAGCACTACTAGGAAAAACACTACCAGTAGCGTGGGTTTTTTGCATACCAGTAGTGCGGGTACCCGTGCTACTGCTACGTCGCTACAGCTATTTTTTAGCAGTAGCACATTTTTACCCCGCGCTACTGGTAAATGATGATAGCAGTAGCGCTTGTTTTGAAACAACCGCTACTAGTAAAGGATGATAGTAGTAGCGCTTCTATGATACACCCACGCTACTAGTAACTAATTAAGATTTTAAAAAAATATAAAAATCTACCTATTCAGTGTAGAATACATTTCATAGTACTCACATACAAGCATTTTATAATACGCACATTTTATGCATATAGTCAATCATACACATCTACTATAGATAATTAATACATACATATTTATATATATATACAATATACACCACACCTATAGGTCATCGTCGCCGGCGCCTCCACAAGACCATGTTTGATGGTGTTGATGTCGTCATCATCGCCGCTGCCGCAGCACCGTAAGGATGCCGTCGTCGTCGTCGCCGCCGCAGCCCCATGACGATGTCGATCTCGTCGTCGTCATCGTCGCCGTCGTAGCCCCATGTTGATATCATCGTCGTCACCGCAGCAGCTTCGTGTCCATGTGTTCCCTACTAGGAACTCACAAATCCTAGAATTAAACAATGAACCAAGATAGTGCTAGGCATGACCACAAGTAAAAGGAGATAAGGAATTCCAAGGCAGTACGAAATCTTGTTATTGATTCTGAATACAAGCTTTTGAGGAAAATTGCAACAAGCAAAGGCTGTGCACCAAGTAGAAATAATTCCTAGGTCATTCGCAAGCAAGCAAGCAAGAAGGCATCAGCAAATTGCATCAGTTCAACCAAATAATTTATTACAATTCACGCTCATTAAGTTAAGATTCCTTCTCATCTAGCAATTTAAAGGGGCCCATGCCAAAAATATATGCTTAATTCCTCACAGGCTATTCAAAGTAAATGGTCCAGGAATGCACATGGTTACCATGGATAAAGTTGCAATTCCTAAAGTTGATCATCTCTTCGTTTTGCGAGGAAAAGATATCATTTTTAGAAAGCGTACAACTACAAATATCTTCTTATGATCTTAGCTAAGCGATACAGTTAAAAGATAAACATGCACAATCATTTTTTTAGAATATAAACAAGCACAATCAATATGTGAAAACACCAACTCTTTACATAAAACAAAGATGGAACATTCGGATATTCAATCATTATGTGGCACTAACCCTCTTGAGAATGCTGACTCGATCTCTACAATCGATCCATAGCTCGCTCATTCTCATGTTCATCTATCTCATGTGAAGAATAAGCTGGTGCTCGTATTCCACCTTCTTCAATGCCATCAAAGAGAGCAGTTCTGGTGCTTCGGTAGCTATGAAAAGTGTAGAGAATAGTTATATAAGAATGCATATAGATTTGACAAGTGCAAAAACGTCTTATATCTATTCTGTTTTATTTCTATAAATGTACATAAAGAATTGATTACTTTGGTTCTATAGGTACCATCTTCCTTCTTTTGTTCACACAAAAGAAAAGCCTACTGGTCAGCCTAATCATGACCACCTTAAGATTTTTTATAAATGCACACAAGATCACTAAAAATATATTTAAATTATTCGCAACAGATAAAAGTACCCAGTTCTGATTCATCTGCTAGTCAACAAACTAAATGATGCTTCAGATTTGTAATTATGTGACTATGTTGCGGACCCTTTGCTCATCGTATGATTAAAATAGAACCTTAGCAGACCCTAGAGTCGACTGCTTTAGATGTTTAGTTATATTCGGAAAAGCATGATGTGTCTTCAAATGAAATGGTTACGGAAAAAGGATCTCACCTTGTTCTAGCAGATCACATGTAGTGATCCATAAACATAGTAAATGTTCTCTAAAATCATTGGATCCGGCTTCGTGCTCCCGTTGGATGGTGATGCAAACACATGATTTTTTTGAGAATTAAGTAGCAAACCTGCAATGCACAAAAGAGATCAAATGGTTAGCAAACCTGTTGTTCGTCCTGAAGCTAGTTTTGTCATTTTTTTATGTACTAAAATCTTTTCATCAGTCATCGCTCAAGGGAGCTTTTCATTATTTTACTCTCTAGTATGTGAATGCAGTGAAATTACTCCTCCCAACGAAGACAAATAGAGGTGCCTGATTTTTTATAGCAGTAATTCTTTTGAACTGTTCTAAAATCTTTGCATCTCGCACATCAAGGAACTTCAACTAAATATATTGTCCTTGCATGAGCTACATCCAACTAAATGTTATTATTTTCTAATGAGCTGAACTCTATAATGAAGACAGAAGCTGATATAGATAGACAGCCATGTCTAATTGATTGGAGTAATAGTGCTCAACAAGTCTAATTGTATATTTCTGTTCTGACAAAGCATACCAGGCCCTTTCTGCCTTTCCTCTATTTTAAAACTGGAACTGTATGTTCGCACTATCTTTTGTCTTCACTAAGTGACTATGTGTTCTGTGTGTCTTCACAATATCTTCCTACCTGATCCCACTACATTGCTGCTATTAGTCATTGTGCTTTCACTCTATTGAATACTTGACTATGGCTTGCCAAGTGTAGTCTACCTTCCGCTGCAGGGTAATAGGTTTATTTCTATTGTTTGTCTTCATAACTTCCACGTTTTGAAGACTTCCATAAAAATCGCCTATTCACCCCCCCTCTAGTCGATATGACGCACTTTCAATTGGTATCAGAGCAAGGTGCTCCCTTGTTCTGTGTGATTCGGTTT
The DNA here is from genome assembly GCF_002162155.2 of Triticum dicoccoides. Classification (NCBI taxonomy): domain Eukaryota; kingdom Viridiplantae; phylum Streptophyta; class Magnoliopsida; order Poales; family Poaceae; genus Triticum; species Triticum dicoccoides. The sequence continues at coordinate 262,680,994 of NC_041390.1, read as the reverse complement.
AACCACCTGGAGTTTTAGCTATGTCGACTGCAGGGATAATTAAAGTCTCCGCTGCGTGCCCCATCTTCGATGGAACTGAATATGCCTATTGGAAGAATAAGATGCGCATGCATCTTGAAGCCATTGACGTCGACCTATGGTATGTCGTCAAGAACGGCGTTCCCAAGGCTGGAGAAGGTGTCACTGCTGCTGATGTCAAGGAGTTCGTTCAACTGGACTCTACTGCCAAGAATATCATCTGTGGTCATCTAACCAAAGGACAGTATGGCCGTGTGAGTGCTTTGGAAACATCTAAGCTGGTCTGGGACTGGCTCTCCAAGGTCAATGAAGGCGTCTCAATCCAGAGAGATCAGAGAATCAATGACCTTTGCAACCTCTTCAACCGCTTCAAGCAAAATGACAATGAGAATGTCCAGCTCACATTTGACCGACTCACTGACATCACAAATGAGCTTCAAGCCCTCGGCGCTACTGAGATCACCAAACATGAAGTCGTCAAGACACTACTGAGATCACTTGATAGTTCATTTGACACCCTAGCCCTGATGATTCAAGAACGTCCTGATTTCAAGACACTCGATCCGTCTGACATACTTGTTCAGCTCAACACACATGAGTTTCAGCTTTCTGAGAAAAGAGATATCTACGGTCCAAACTATGGGCGAACTCGTGCCTTGAAGGCAAAAGTTGTCTCCTCATCTAAAGAAGAATCTGACAGCAGTTCGGATGATCTTGAAGATATTGGAAGGGAACTTTCTATGCTTGTGAAGAAGTTCCAAAAATTCACCAAGAATAAAGGTTTCAGAGAGTCTTCCCGATCAAGCTCAAGGAATGATGAAGCTTCTGCTCACGACTACAAGAAGAAAACATGTCACAAGTGCAAGAAACCTGGCCACTTAATCTCTGAGTGTCCACAGTGGGACAATGAGAACAAAAAGAAGAAGAAGAGCAAGGAATATGACTCTGACGACAAGAAGAGGAAGAAATACTCAAAGTCTTCTTCCAAGTCTTCCTCAAAGTCTTCATCACACAAGAAGAGCTCATCTGGAAAGGCACGTGCGTTTGTTGGCAAGGAAATGGATTCAGAGGAGGAGTCCGCTTCTGAGGAGGCGGAGGTGGAGTCTGAGGAGGAGTCCGATTCAGGCGTCGCAAGTCTGGCTACAGCATACGTTGCCAAGTCCATCTTCAACACTGAAGACAATGACTTCACCAATGACACCGATGCAAATGACAAGGACTACTCCGCTTCTACCTACTGCTTCATGGCACGCGGTGCCAAGGTAAACACACGCACTACTCACCATCAAACATCTAGTGACGATGACTCTGATTGTGGTTCAAAACCCAGCTACAAAACACTTGCTAAAATTGCAACTGAACAACAGAAAGCTATGGAACATATTCAAAAACTGTTAGACAAAAGCGATGATCTGTTAGGTGCTGAAATGACTCGATCTGAATCCTTAATTGAAGACATAAAAAATCTTCACGTTAAGTATAAGGAACTTGAAAGTCGTCATGAAACTCTCTCAACAACTCATGAAAAGCTTTCCTCTGATTATCTTCAAAGGAAGTAAGATCTTGAGAAATTGAGAGCGGCTCATGAAGATCTTCAAAAGGAAAACGAGTCACTTCGCGCCAAACAGATCAGTTCCGCTCAGGAAGGATTTGAACCACCATGTCTTAAATGCATTGAGCGTGATAATGCTACTTCTGTTGCTGAATGTTCTACTGCTACTGCTATTGCAATATCTTCAACTGTTGATGTGGTAACTAACCCCTCTGCTGAGGATACCACTGCTATTGCTGATGAGAATGCTAGGTTGAAGACATTGCTTGAAACAGGGATGTACAAAAGTCTTAAAGGGCATCAGACACTATGTGATGTCCTCAAAAAGCAGATTCTGAACCGAAACCCGAGGAAAGAGGGTGTTGGGTTCGTAAGGAAAATGAATGTTGATGGCTCTTACTGGAAACCTGAGTAGTACCCCAAAACCACGTGGGTTGCTGCAAAGGAACCTTCAGCAGATCCATCCAATCTATCTGGCTTCACTTGTGCTAACCCCATTATCATTGATGAATCCCTTGATGCAAACTATAAACTGTTTAAGAATCAGAATGGTGAAGTGTTTGCCAGGTACATTGGTACTAACTGCAGGAATGGACCGCCTATGAAGAAGATCTGGGTTCCGAAAAGGTTTCTGGAGAATCTTCCTGTGAATGTCATCATGACACCTCACGTGAAGAAGACAAACCTCGGACCAAAGGCTTCATACGGTCCAAAGGCTTCATACAGACAGAGGACTCACCTGAGTCGCACTAACGCAAATGTTTTGCAGGGAAACCATACCCAGGCATATGAATATGAGAGGGGTTCATCAAACCGCCATGTTCATAAGACCAAGAACTATTCTTCTTATTCTTATGAGTACTATTGTCCGCCTGCAAGACTGTTTGCTAGGGCTCCAAAGCCAAAGTTCTTAGATGCTGCACTTAGACTTATTGCTTCTAAGCCACCCTTGAAGATGTGGGTGGCTAAGAAAGCTTAACTCTCTTTTGCAGGGAAAGGTCTCCAGCAGAAAACCAAAATCGTCTGACGCTATTGCTGGGGACCTTAAACATCTTATAGGGCGCAAGATCAAATGCCCAAATGGTCTTACTATGTACTTCATTCCTAAATCGCTTGCTACTCTCCCTATTAGTCGTAATCTGGATCTAAGCTTTCATAACCCACTGGTTTGTCAAATGTTTTTGCTTCACAATGCTCTTCGTGAAGCCTATCCCCCTAACTGCACTGTAGGGTACGACACCAGCGTCTTCAGAATGGATTATTGATAGTGGGTGTACAAATCACATGACTGGCAAAAGAAGCCTTCTTATGGACTCAACCTTACGTCCATCCGACAAGAGCCACATCACATTTGCTGACACTAGTAAAAGTAAGGTATTGGGTCTAGGTAGAGTTGCAATCTCAAGGGATCAACACATGGATAAAGTCATGCTTGTAGAATCCCTTGGCTTCAACTTAATGTCTGTCTCAATGCTTTGCGATTTAAACATGATCGTAATATTTGTAAAATATCGTTGCCTTGTTCTAATGGAATCTGACAAGTCTCTAGTATTTGAAGAGTACCGAAAAGATGATTTGTACGTGGTAGATTTCTCAGCAGGACCACAACTTGCCGTATGTCTTCTAGCAAAAGCTTCAGAATGCTGGCTCTGGCATCGGAGGCTTGGGCATGCTGGCATGAGGAACCTCCACACCTTGGCAAAGAAGAAGCATGTCATAGGCATTGAGGGCGTCAAGTTCAAGAAAGATCACTTATGCGGTGCCTGTGAGGCAGGAAAGATGACGAGGGCCAAACATCCCTCGAAGACAATCATGACCACTACTCGACCCTTTGAACGGCTTCACATGGATCTTTTCGGTCCCACTCATTACTACTACTGCTTGTCTCTATGGCTTTGTCATTGTTGATGATTACTCTAGATATACTTGGGTGCACATAATCCTTTACGAGACTGAAGTGCAGGATGTCTTCAGACGCTTCGCCAATCGAGCAATGAACAACTATGGCGCCAAGATAAAGCATAGCAGAAGTGACAATGGCACTGAATTCAAGAACACTGGACTTGATACATATCTTGATACCTTGGGCATCACACATGAATTCTCAGCCCCATACATGCCACAGCAGAATGGGGTCGTCGAACGCAAGAACAGAACACTCATTGAGATGGCCAGAACGATGCTAGATGAATACAAGACTCCAAGAAAATTCTGGCCTGAAGCCATTCATACTGCATGCCATACAATCAATCGTGTTTATCTTCACAAGCTTCTGAACAAGACATCTTATGAGCTCCTTACTGGCAAGAAGCCAAATGTCAGCTACTTCAGAGTATTTGGCGCCAGGTGCTGGATCAAGGACCCACATCACACCTCAAAGTTTGCACCAAAAGCACATGAGGGTTTTATGCTTGGATATGGAAAGGATTCGCACTCCTACAGAGTCTTCAATCTCTTTCATTACAAAGTGGTTGAAACAGTGGATGTGTGGTTCGATGAGACCAACGGTTCACAAAGAGAGCAACTGCTAAATGTGCTAGATGAAGTTCCATCTAGTGAATCAATCAAGCTAATGGGAACTGGAGAAACTATACCTTCTGAAGCTCATCCTAAAGAAGAACTTATCATCTCAGCACCCGATCAACATGAAGACAATGCTCAGCCTGAAGACATTCCTTCTAACAACAACAATGATCAGCAAGAGCAAAATCTTCACCCTGTACATCCTCGCGTTGCCAATGAAGTGCAGATTGAAAGAATAATTGATAGCATCAATGCACCCGGTCCACTCACTCATTCAAGGGCAACTCAGCTAGCAAATTTCTGTGGACACTTCGCATTCGTCTCAATAACTGAACCCAAGAAAGTTGAAGAAGCCTTCATGGAACCTGAATGGATTCAAGCTATGCAAGACGAGCTTCAACAAATTGAGCTGAATAATGTATGGGAACTGGTCAAGCGTCCCGATCCTCGGAAGCACAACATAATAGGCACCAAATGGATATACCGCAACAAGCAAGATGAGCATGGTCAAGTTGTCAGAAACAAAGCTCGTCTCGTTGCTCAAGGATATACTCAAGTGGAAGGCATTGACTTCGATGAAACATTTGCTCCTGTGGCTAGACTTGAAGCCATACACATACTGCTGGCCTATGCAAATCATCACAATATACTTCTTTATCAAATGGATGTGAAGAGCGCCTTCCTTAATGGAAAGATTGAAGAAGAAGTGTATGTTGCACAACCTCCTGGTTTTGAAGATCCAGAGCATCCTGACATGGTATACAAGCTCAACAAGGCACTGTATGGCTTCAAACAAGCCCCTCGGGCCTGGTATGACACACTCAAATACTTCCTGAAGAGCAAAGGCTTCATACCTAGTTCTCTCGACCCCACTCTCTTCACGAAGACATATGATGGTGAACTGTTTGTGTGCCAAATATATGTGGATGACATTATCTTCGGCTGCACCAATCAGAAGTACAGTGAAGAGTTTGGATATATGACGCAAGAGCAATATCAAATGTCTATGATGGGAGAGCTGAAGTTCTTTCTCGGTCTTCAAATACGACAGCAACGCAACGGCATCTTCATATCTCAAGAGAAGTATCTCAAAGATTGCCTGAAGAAGTTTGGTATGCAAGACTGCAAAGGCTTCACGACGCCAATGCCAGCCAAGCATCATCTAGGTCCTGACGACAATGGTAAAGAGTTCGATCAAAAGGTATACCGCTCCATGATTGGTTCTTTACTTTTTCTATGTGCATCTAGGCCAGATATAATGCTTAGTGTTTGCATGTGTGCTCGATTTCAAGCGGCACCAAAGGAGTCGCATCACTTAGCTGTGAAGCGAATTCTTCGATATTTGGCTCACACCCCAACTCTAGGATTATGGTATCCAAAGGGCTCAGAGTTTGATCTGGTTGGATTCTCGGATGTTGATTATGCTGGTGACAAAGTTGATCGCAAGTCTACATCAGGCACATGTCACTTTCTGGGATGATCACTTGTATGTTGGTCTTCAAAGAAGCAGAACTATGTATCTCTCTCCACTGCTGAATATGAATACATTGCTGCTGGATCTTGATGCGCTCAGCTTCTGTGGATGAAGCAAACGCTCAAAGACTATGGCATTCATCTGAAGCAAGTGCCACTCTACTGCGACAACAAAAGCACCGTCAAGATTGCCAACAACCCAGTTCAGCACTCGAAGACAAAGCACATTCAAATTCGTCATCACTTTCTCAGAGATCATGTTGTGAAGGAAGATATTGATATCATACACGTCAACACTGAAGAGCAATTGGCAGATATCTTCACCAAGCCCTTGGATGAGAAGAGATTTTGCAAGTTACGGTGTGAGCTAAATATCCTGGAATCCTCAAATGTCCTGTGATCAGGCACACATCCTAACCCTTATGCATATTGATGACTTAGATGTGCAACACACGAAGTAAAGTATATCTTCAACAATGAAGACATACATTCTAAGTGTGAATACATTAATGTGGAATTTGACTTCGGAGCGCCACGATAATTGTGCGCCATGTCTGGGTCTAATACTTCCTATACGGTGGGTAACGCCACCACCAAATGTTCTATTTTGAAGTGTTTCACTCATGGCGTTACCTTGCTATGTCTTCACATTTGGTTTGGCTTCAATCTCAACATGTCTTCATGATTATCTTCACTATGTTGATTATATATATATATATATATATATATATATATATATATATATACTAGTGTTCTGTCCTCTACAGCATTCACTTATAGCTATGTCTTCTTGTTGAATCTTTTGAACTAAGTGAATGTGATCGGACCCTAACCTCTCTATGCTATCTATCTCAAACTCTATCTCTCCAAATCATATGCATTTTATTGAAACTGTCGAATGTCTTCTCTGCGTCCTTGTCAGCAGAAGATACAAAGACAAACCTTAAGTCCACTTTCAATGCTCATTCCTCCACATGAAACCCGGAGAAGTAGGAACGACCACCCGACAATCCAGGCGTGTGTGGGCGTGGAACAAACCCCCAAAATTCTGCATGATGGCCACGTGTTCCTCAGATGCGAATCGCCAGGGGCACCTGTGTAATAATGCAGTGCCGCCCCTGTACCTATAAATACACACTTCACGGCGGTCATTATCTTTTCTTCCACTCTTGCATGAACCCTAGCGCCACCGCTAGCCCTCGACGACGCCGGCGACGAAGCGCTTCGCTGCCGCAACCTCTCCGACGCCGTCTTCACGTCGACCGCGGACATCATCCTCTCCGCCGTTGCCGTAGGTGTCCTCCGTCGCCAAGTTAGGGCACGGAAGATCGAACTGCTCAACCTCATCTTCCACTCCGTCTAGCAGTTCTTAGTGTGGTAAATAAAACTTCCTTTTTACGGCACCGTTGATCCTATGGCTTTGTCACTTTCTACCACAAGCAGTTTCTATTCACACAAGTTAGATCTCTCTCATACTGCATCTCATAACATGCCTAGTATATTCACTTATGCTTCACAAAGTAGTTAGATTCCTCACTTGTACTGATCTCTGGATTCGTACAAATCTGGAACCAACTCCTTATCTATGAGTGAATGTCTTCGCACGATGAGGTCAATGTCTTCTAAACTGATTTATATTCAAAATCTTCTGAGAATGCATATGACCTCTTCCCCTTCCCTCGCACCTTAATGCTGTCACAGGTACATGTCCGTGGGAGAATCCCTTGGTTCTCATAGTCTGCATTCGTTTGCAGAATTCTTACAGCATCATATAAATTCTCCCGAAGCAAGTTCCTGTTTGTCCAGCAAGCGAAAATCTTTGAAGCCTTTGAACGTGCTGAAGCCTTTTAGTTTAAAGTTCATGGCTTCAGAGAAATCAGCAAGGAAGGGTGGCAGAAAGCGTCGTGGAGAAACATCTAGAGATCTGCCAGATGACCTCTCAGAACTGTACAAGACAGATCCTGAAGAGGATTACAATCAGCGCAAGACCCGAATCCAATGGTTTCGATGATATTGGGCAGAATAATGGTTCAAATACCGATTTGTAACCCAGGAATATGCTGAGAAAAATGCCATCAAGAGACCATGGGGAGACATCCTATACAAGAATCTTCAACCCAGGTCCAGAGATGAAGCCATTGAACAAGGCTTCTATCCCTGCATGGTCCATGGGCCACAGCCTATTGATGCACACCCATCGTCACTACTATGGTGTCGTGACGACATTCTATTCAAGCGCAACTTCCAGTTTGCCCAGAACTCAGTGAAGCAAAACAAGAAGACATTGGGACTAGACTTCAACCCTGGTCCCTCAGCTCCAAGGGCTGATGGCACACGAGATGCAGAACCCAATGTCGTCGGTCCTTTCTACAACCTTGAAGGCCTCATCACCCATATCTTAGTTCAAGGGACTGCAATGAATGAGCCTGCAGCTGACGCTGAATCAGATGAAGCGCCTGCAGCGCTGAAGCCAAAGAAGTTGAAGAAGCCTAAAGCTTCAAAGCCTGCCCCTTCACCAAAAATCTCACGGGCGAAGCCACTGGCAACTGCACCTCCTGAAGACAGTGTGCAGTCCAAAGATTTATCACGCATCTCCAAGCCCCAGAAGGTCAAGATGCCTCTGCCACACACTGGCCAAGAGCTAACAGCTGCTGCCATTCTGCGCAATGATGCCATTGATCTGTCAAGTGATGAAGATCTTGCAGATGACGCTCTTGAGCAACTCATCAAGAGCAAAGAAGAAGCAGAAATCTTCAATGATCTGCCTCTCTTTGATGTGACAATCATCCACAACTTCATTGATGAGTGGTTTGACACGCCAAACATAAGCTTCAAAGATCTGCAGCTACCCATTGGCCTCAGTGTCGCCTTCCATAGCGCCATTGCTTCAGAGCTAGCTCTCGCTCAGCGCATCGTCGAACTGAAGCAAAAGATTGACTATGAAAAGGCTTAGTTCAAGAAGCATATGGCCAAGCTCAGCGTACAAGAGGTCAAGAACTTCAAGCTCATGCTGCACGAGCTTAAAGAAGCCTTTCTCAAGAAGCGTCAAGAAGCTCAAGGTTCTCGTGAGCGCATGAAGAGCCTGGCTGACAGATGTGTGCAAGCCTACAATGAGGCTGAGAAGCGCAAGGCCCTTGGGCGTCCTGGCATCGACCCCAGGATGGCAACAAAGAAGATGAAGAAGCCCGCTACGGCTGAACCCGACGCACCAAGGTAGGAAGAAGATCCCATTGTCTTCCAACTAGCATGACTGGCTCGAAGCCAAAGGCTAGGTCAACCGCTTCAAAACTAAAGAAGACGAAGACTGCTGAGGCTGAAGCCAGGAAGAGGAAACATCCTGAAGCCTCTCCTATTGCCCCCTCCAAGAAGAAGAGGAAGACCAAGAAAGATCGGGCTGCTCCCACAGAGCCTTTGATAGTTGAACCCATTTCCATGGTTCGTCCTAACGCTTAACGCCAACTGACAATCCATGAGCCTGCTTTCACAGAGGCTCATGAAGCTGAATACTTTCCAGCAGCTGATCCCATCGCTGCTGAAGACATTGGTCAACATGACCATGTAGAAGATGGTGCAGTCCTTCCTCAGCTCGAGAACAGCGAACTCATCAGCATTGGTCATCCTCTGACGCCAATCGCTCAGGATGCTTCATGGGCTGATCACCCACAAGAGGAAGAATACTTTGAGGCCTAGCCAACTCCAACTACACAGGCGTCGCCTGCGTTGCGCAGGCTTCGCAAAGGACCTAGGCCTCCAGTCTCTGCGTCTGAAGCTGAAACTGCTGAAGACATTCCGGCTGCATCAGCCGATGAAGAAGAAGTCCCACAAGCTGCTACTCCCCTGTCCCACCAAGAAGCGGTTCTCGATGAGAACGTGATTGTGACCGACCCTCCAGCTCGTCAAGTGAAGGTTGAAAATCTTGAGGCTGCCACCACCACCACCAATGAAGCCATTGACGCTGTCATGGCTGAAGCTAATGTGGAGCCCTCCCCAACGGAAGAAGAAGTCAGCGAAGCCACTCATCCCGCCACTTCTGTTCCTGAGTCTGCTGCCGGTCCCCAGTTCGACTATCATGTTGAGCACATGCCTCAGGTACAAAAGCCAATCCCAAGATTGCCAAGGTTCCCAGGTTCTGCATCAGCACCTGGCTCCTTCAATATCAATGGCTTCAGAGCAGACAAAACATTCTTCAATAGCTCCAGGAACCCCTACTCCAGGGAAAGAATATCATCTGATTGGTTCTGGAGTTATCCGTAGCGAAGCTATTACTCATGCGTTCTTTACAATCAAGGTCGCATCTTCCCACACAAGCGCCTTGACATTGAAGCAATAGCTGGTCTGCCCTGTCTGGAAGAAGCTCTGGATTGCTTCAAAGAGGTTGGACTGCTGCTGTTCGTCACTGACCAAGAGCATTGGAATGAAGAGTTGCTGCTCCAATTCTATGCCACACTTCACATCCGCGGGTATAGCAAACATGCGAAGACTTGGGTCCTGAAGTGGATGACAGGAAACGTTCATCACGAAGCCAAAGCCTTTGACATCATTGAGCTCACTGGTTTGCCCACTCCTGGCGATCTCTACGAGCATGGCTGTCAGCTTCATAGTGAAGCTATTGAGAGCATCTTTTAGAAGACTGAACCTAATATGAGTCAGATGCTCAGTATGATGAAGCCATTGCCCCAAGATGCTTCTTATCCCACAGAGTTCTTCATTGAAGACCTTGAGTATCTGCCAAGAACCATTTATCACATCATAAGGCGAACTCTCTGGCCAATCAAAGGACATTCTCTCCATGCCAAGCAGGAAGGTAACGAAGACTTTGGTCTTCTACATTCTTCATGGAAAATGCTTCAATACAGAGGATTTGATCATTCTCCAACTTGCTGCATCAGGCTCTGATATGTTTGGCTTGAAGTTCTACGCCCCATGGGTCATGCGGCTGATCAAACTTCACTCCTCTATCTCATATCAGCCATCTGCTCGCAATCATCGGATTTTTCTGCCTGATGTGGATATGTCTATTGAAGCCATCTATCATGAGCCTGCCAAGGAACCTCTAAGTCTTCAAATGCAAAGCATCAAAGTTTTTCTCAGAACATTGAAGGAGTTGAAGCAGTCACTCGTGTGTATCCTTTGGCTAGCACTACACGTGCACCGCATCCTGCTCTCACTGAAGCCACTGACAGTACAACTGCTCCACGACCCAAGAAGCGCACTCGTGTTCTCAACGACCGAGAGCTTCTTGTGGCTCTTCATCAGAAACAGGATAGGCATCATGACTGGCTGAAGCGTCAGATGCAAAGCCTCTTGGTGGATGTTAATCGCATTCGCAATCTTGCCACCAAGAATGCTTTTGTTGCCCATGAAACCTCTCGCCGCACATGGAAAGGGCTAACGCTGATGTGTTCTGAAGATAATCTTCAAGAGGATGGCTTCACTGAGCGATTCAAGTTTGACTCCACACCTCCTCGAAGGGCAGTGCTGCGATGAACTCCATCCCTTGAAGACTCTGAGTTCTCTTCCTCTACTGCAATTGTGAATGCCAGAGTGATCGAGGATGAAGACGATGCTACTTCACCGCCACCTCCTTCAGCATGCTTCGACTCTGCTCCAAGCTCTTCAGCACCGCCAAACACCACCAACGACCCTGCTGCTTCACCTACTCCTCATGGGAACGAGTAGATGCTCTATGTCTTCAAACCTTTTTTGGTCCTTACTGACAAAAATGGGAGAAGCATATGAGGTTGATAGTCTTCAAGCGGGTCCATATGGGCGGGTGCTTTATATTTTGCTTCGTGCTTACAACTCTCGTTTTGCTACATTTGGTTCTTTGAGTTGTAACACTTAAACTCGATGGTCGTCTGCTACTTATCTGCCACCTTGTGTTGCGATGATAAATTCCGCATGTGCGACGATAAATTCCGCACTTAGATCATTCTACAGACGTCCATTTTCCATTATGCATGTCATTATCTTCATATACTTTCACATGCATAGTGGATTGTCATCATAAGTTGAAGTGGATCTCCACAAGTACAACCTGCCATGTGCATTTGCATTCCAAAAGCAAATTACTTATATGCACATCTTCAGGGGGAGCCCTTGCAACTTATGAAGACAATTCCTTATCCCTTACAATTTCACAGATTATATTCCCCGTTGAAAACTTCAACTAGTTTGTCATCAATCACCAGAAAGGGGGAGATTGTAAGTGCATCTAGTGCCACCCCTAGTTGGTTTTGGAGTATTGACGACAAACCTAGTTGAGGGACTAATGTGTTTGTGAGAATTGCAGGATAACACAGGTAGAAGTCCCTCATTGATTCGGTTTCCTACCAGAGATGACCCCTAAAAATGTATGAAGACATTGAAGTCAAAGGTGGTATATGAAGATATTCACATTGAAGACTATGACAAGAGAAGACACCACATGAAGCCTATGGAGCTCGAAGACTTCGATCTTTCGTAGTTCTCTTTCTTCTGTGTTGAGTCATAGGAACCACCGTACTGTTAAGTGGGGTCCAAGAGAACCAGTCAGAATGACTGAAGTGATGCTTAAACAAAACTATGTCTTCGAGTGAAGACTTTGAGAGTGAATCTTGTCCAGAGTCGGGCAAGTCAGCTTTGCTTGAAGCCCAAGTAAAGTTGCCGTGTGAGTTTGAAATCTGACCATTGGAACACGTGTCAGTTCCTTAGTGACCCAGGGTCATTTCGGACAAATCAGGTCAGGTTGCCAAGTGGCTATAAATAGCCCACCCCCTACAACCATAAACGGTTGGCTGCTCAGATTCAGAGTACGGCTTTTATCGTTTGGGAGCAACCCACCTCGAAGCCTTTGAGAGAGAATTCCTTACGAGGATAAAGCCCTAACCACCCAGAGCCAAAGAGAATTAGGCATCACTTAAGTCTTCTTGTCTGTGTGATCTGAAGACTTATTACACTTGAGGACTATGCATCCTCCAGCCGATTAGGCATCGCGTTCTGAGCATCCAAGAGACATTGTGGATTGCCGGTGAACGAAGTCTATGAAGGTTTGGGTGTCTACCTTGAAGACTTACCAGAGTGATTGGGCGAGGTCTGTGTGACCTTAGCTCAAGGGGAATACAGTGAGGACTGGGTGTCCTGAGCTGCGTGTTCAGGACTGGGTGTCCGGGATTGTGTGTCCTAAGGTTTAAATACCTAGCCGCCCTAACCAGACGTACAGTTGTCACAGCAACTAGAACTGGTCCAACAAATCATTGTCTTCAGCGAGTCACTCGTTTCATCTTCCCTTCCCTTTACTTACTGTTACTCCTTGTGAAGTCATTGTATGTTCGCACTATCTTTTGTCTTCACTGAGTGACTGCGTGTTCTGTGTGGCTTCACAATATCTTCCTACCTGATCCTTACTACATTGCTGCTATTAGTCATTGTGCTTTCACTCTATTGAATACTTGACTATGGCTTGCCTAGTGTAGTCTACCTTCCGCTGCAGGGTAATAGGTTTATTTCTATCGTTTGTCTTCATAACTTCCACGTTTTGAAGACTTTCATAAAAATCGCCTATTCACCCCCCCCTCTAGTCGATATAACGCACTATCATATACGATAAAGAAACTAAACATATGGCATTGACACAAAAAATGTCTAAACTAAGCAGATGATATATTTGATGTATCCAGTAAGCAATGCAAGGCACCATATGCATGATTTTACCAACATCAGCATGCCAAGTTAGAGTGAAGACCTCAGGGGGTAAATAGGAGTAGTCTTCTCCTTCTGAATCCCCCTCAGAACAGTTATCTTCCTCTTGATTACGATCCGAAATGGGTGGAGGGGGGCTGCCTTTGCGCCCACCATGGAGCGACATCTGCGTGAAATTTTATTGCCACGCAAGGCTCATCTCTTTTGCTCTACATGTTCAGTTCCATTGTGTACAATAACTAACATGCAGGCAGATAATAGCTTTGGTTAAAAAATATAGATAATGGCTCCTTTAATGTTTGTTTGCACCAAACATGAAGCTCATAGTAGACACCCGAGATTAACCAGATAGTAGACAGATAGTACTGATTGCTGCCCCAGTATGTACCCCACAACCAATTAAAAACTCAAGTTTCAGCATTAGTTTGGACCTGACTCGGAGTCTAATAGGTGAACACGACGATAAAGTAGCATGTCATCATATTAAGCGATGCATAACGTAAGTAGACACGGAAGAGTGCGACCTCTCTTGCGGACCCGTGAAGTCCTCAAGGTCATCTGCTCAGTTGATGATGGTAATGCAGTTGTCGTGGCTGCTGGTGGCGGGGAAGAAGATCTGAGGCGGCGAAAGATAGTCTGGAGAGCGGACCCCTGCTGTGGTGAACCCTTCCATCGTTGGAGCAGCTGAGGTGGGGTGGAACACAGCACAGCAGGAGCAGGACAAACCACACAAAGTTTTCTTTGATACATATCTGTAACAGAAGTAATTGTGTAAGGGCTTGTTTGAATTTGAGGATTCTAACAATCCAGGGATACGAAATAGACAGTGATAGGATAGGAATGCACGTGCAAAACAGAGAATTTAAAAACACATGATTTATGACAATCTGGGTGTTTGATTCACAAGAATTGGAAGATCACAGGATGCAATGAAGTAAGGTGAGATTAAGTCAAACCACAAGAAAATGTACGGTTATAATGCCATTATGCTACTATCTCTTAGTCTTGTGCTTCATGAACAGGAATTTTAAAAGGAGGACAAGTGGAGATTAAAATTCCTACAGTTTTTCTTTCAAGGAGACGCCAAAGGAACAAATCCTACAGTTTTCCTTTGCTCCATTCCTTTGAACCAAATTCATGAATAGTCGTACCATAGGAAACTTTCCAATTCCTATGTTCTACCTTCACTTTTCCTTTCAAGCACTGGTGATTCTAGTAGGCAGGCTTGAGCAAGGAAAAGCCTACACTTAAAAAATGCGTTTGTGCTACTTATATTACTTTGGACCCAGGCCTCTGCCCTACTAGCTCAACTCCAGGCCCATCGACAAATGCACAGCTCAAATGCGCAGAGATTAATAATGATGGCGTTCAAGAGAGTCCATCATGGATAGGTAAGTTGCCTGGTACCTCACTGCTTGTCATATACTAGGAGAAACTAATCGTATTTCACGTTACTGTGTGTGCTCAGTGGACAATATATATAACATGTAGAGCAAATAAGAGATGCAACAAGTGTACAACCTCTTTGGCGAAGCGATGTTGATCTCAGCGTGATTGGTTTAGTCGGTGAGGATGATTCGGCTGACTTGGCTGTCGGAGGAGGGGAAGAATATCTAGGCATCTTAAGATGGAGCTCGGGGTACTGCTCCACTGTGATGGAGGGTTTCATCGTTGGAGTAGCTCCGGTGAGTTGTACGACGCCGAGGATGAAGCAGGACAGGAGAGACAACATTAACCTGAGTGGAATTCTAATAGCATCTCCAATAGATGACATAAAATACATAACCACAAAGTGCTAGATGTAAAATACATCAGCCGCTCATCTCTGAACTTAACTATCTAAACTGAATTTAGCTGTTGAAACTGAACTTAACTGTCGAAACTGAATTTTGCTATCGAAACTTAATTTTACTGTCGAAACTGAATTTTATTATCGAAACTAAACGCACTAGCTAGTAGCAGAAAAGCAGTAGCAGCAGCAGTAGCGCGTGTGAGAGCCAGGGCAGCTGGTCATGTAGCAGCACCAGGTGAGGCTACCTTGAGCCGCCAGCCACCATCGGCCGAACAGCCGCCCCCACCTCCCGCGGCCAGCAGTGCGTCGCCCCGCCCGCCGCGAAACCACTCCCTACCACCGGTCCGCCGCTGCCCCGGCCATCCCTCTAGGCCCCCCATGCCGAGCTTTTTCTCCAGCGATCCCCTCGCCACCACCCCACCACCGCTGGCGACCATCGCCCCACCCTGAACCCTAAGATAGATATTAGGGTACCTCTCTGGAGACCCCCTCCCCGCTGTTGCTGGTTCTTCGTTAACTCCGGTGAGCCCCCACCCCCTGAAAATCGACTAACCCGAAAGTCGATTCAGTCGACTAAAGTGTAGCTAAATCGGAGCAGCATCGCAAGCAAGAGCAAGAGCGAGAGCAGCAGCACAAGCAAGAGCAAGAGCAATAGCAAGAGCAAACCAAGCAGGGGACCAAGAGCAAGAGCAGAGCAGCAGCGCGAGCGAGAGCTAAAGCAGCAGCTGCTCCTACTGATGTGGACGTCGCGGACGAGGGAGCGACGTCGTGGAGGAAGTGGCCAGCGACGCCGCCGTGGATGGAGTCGCGCCGTGTCGGCTCGAGACTGAGCGCCGGCAGCACCGTGAGATCGAATCAAGAAGAAAATGCGGTGACTAGTGTACAACCTCTTTGGTGGTGCCAATTAGGCCTCAACTTCATCCAAGGAAACGGTGATGATGATGCTCTTCCGGTGGTGCAGGTGAAGACGGCGGTGTGGGAATGGAGGTGGCGTGAAATATGAGGGGAATGTTGGGGCAACTCCTTGGAGGTGGAGGACGGGGTGGATGAACCGGCGGGATGATGAGATCGATGATGGATCCTCATCCGATACGGTGGATGAGGGATGTCGAGGTGTTGCTGTGGATGATGTCGTCGGGGAAGAGGCTCTGGCTGGGTGGCGGACGAAGGAGGGAGTGGGGCTTCGCGGGTTTTCGCAGCCTCGGTGTACGAATGGGTGGGCTGTCGGATTTCGGGTTCTGGTAGACCCTTAAGGTTCGAACACTGGGGTGCGCACGGAGATTACGCCTTCTACCTCTCCGTCTCGCAAAGATCTAGACTACTGAAAGAACTGCACAAGAGACGCAAGGTTTATACTGGTTCGGGCCACCGTTGTGGTGTAATACCCTACTCTAGTGTGTGGTGGGTGGATTGCCTCTTGGGGCTGATGATGATGAACAATACAAGGAAGAACAGCCTCGCGAGGGTCTATCCTTAGGTGGGGCGATGAACTGCTGGGAGGAGCTCAGCCGCCTTTCTCTCTCTCTAACCAATCGACCGAACCGGGGGCTTTTGCTATGTGGGCTGCTGGTCCTATTTATAGAGGCCCTGGTCCTCTTCCCAAATATTGAGCGGGAAGGGAGCCAACAATGGTGGGCTAATTTGAAGGGGGACAGCAAGTATCTTCTATCCTGACAAAAGCAGTCTTCGCCTGCGCAAAGCTCTGGTGATGACGCCGTCTTGGGCTCCACGGTGACCTCCGTCTCGTAGTCCTCCTGGTCTTGGTCTCGTTGCACCGTAATGGCAACCTTTGCCTGATGCCTCGGTACTCCGCGGCTGTGCTTGCCCCCTTTGCACCAAAGAGGAAAGGAGGACGCTGCGCGGGCTGGCACCCGCCTGGCTCCCTGAGTCGTCATGGCTTGCGTCACGGGCACCTCGCGAGGTGCCCCGCCTTGATCTCTCCACCTCCTCGCGAGCCAGCCTGACGAGGCCGTGCCTGAGGAAGGTCCGTGTCGTCCGCCCCGCGAGGCTTGGCCCCTCGCGAGGGCCTTGAGTCTTGTGTTGATGAAGATTGGCCGTGCTAGGCCCCCTTTTGAGCCACGTCGCGGGCCGCAGGCAGGCAAGTCTGGGGACCCCCGTTCCTAGAACGCCGACAGTAGCCCCCGGGCCCAAGGCGCGCCCGGACTTGGCCGTGCCGAGAGGCGAAAGGGTAAGGGCGAAGCGCCGCGGGCCCTAACAGCCTGCGGCCTTGGGCGCCGCGTGGCGGTTGATGGGACGTGGGCGTCTCCGCTTCCCCATGACGCCTTGGTGATCGCGCGAGTTGGACAAGCCCCTGCATGCAAATCGCGTCATGATTACCCGCGATCGTGGGGGCCGTTGGTTGGCCATCGCCAACCATAAGTACGGGCCGGCGCGCGCCCCTCCAGTTCATCCCCCCTTGCTTCTCATTTTTCCTCATGGCTCCGTCGAGGAGGTTCTCGGCCGCCGAGAAGGGGAAGGCTTGCCGGGTCGAGCCCGCCTCTCCCCCACCCAAGCGCGGCCGAGGGCGCCCTCGCAAGCATCCTGTGTCCACCACGGTGGCTCCCTGCGGCCGTGGAGGCGACCTTCAGCTTGGCGACGGGCGGATTGCTGCGGCCGGGGGGCGCGCTCCGGCTGCGCGTCCCCCCAGGCCGCGCGTACGTGCTGCTGAAGTGCTGCCGGAGTTCGTCGTGTGGTTGGCAGAGCCGGCTAGCACCCGGCTCCCGCTTCCTCGCTTCCTCCTTGGCGAGCTCCCGGCCAGCGCCCCGGGCGGCCTCTGGCTCCAGGCCGACGGCTGCTGCAGCCGGGCCTCGTGGGTCTCCCTGGAGGTCTTCGCGGCCGGGAGCCTATCCCTGGCCCGCGGTTAGCTGACGTTTTCCCGTGTGCGTGGCCTGAGCCGTCGGTGCACCGTACACTTCAAGTTCGACGGCGACGCCACCCTCTACGTGAGGGTGTTTGAGGAGGATGGTCGCCGCGCAGGGTGTTGCCCCGAGGGTGACGACCGCGGTTGGGAACCCAGATCCGGTGACGATGGAGGGAGCGGCGCCCGCGCGGCTGGCGGCGTTCAGGGTTCCTTGAGCTTCTCCGGTTCTTCTTCAGGCGGCGACTCCTCCAGCAGCGGCCGCGATCAGCCTCCATGCCCTCGTATCTGCTTGGGGGGCAGCAACGTGTCCGCACGCCGCCGTGCCCTGGTGAAGCGTGAGAGGGAGTCCGCATGAGCTCCGGAGGCAGCTCGGGCCTTCCCCGCGGGCCGGTGTGAGGCGAGCCACACCGGATTTGTTCTTCCTTTTCCCTTTTTTCCTGCGTAACAAAGACAATAGTGTGGAGCCCCGCGGGGGCGTGTTTGGGTCATTGCTTGTTGATCATCGTTTTGCTTTCGTTACCGTTCCTTCCGGCTATGTACCCGAGTATGGATGGTTCCCGACCCCGGCCGTGAGGGGGGGGGGCGACCGACCCAGGCCCTTTGTTTGTGTCGCGGTGCCCGTGGGGCACGGACTGGAGGGGTGCTCCTGTAAGGGGCCCAGGTCGCGAACTCTTTGAATGACTAGGATAGGAACGCTCGCGAGGGCGCTCAACTGCTCCCCCTCGCGAGGCCTTGCGCAAAAGAAATCGAGGCAGGAGAGTGGAAAGCCGAAGAATCGCAAGCCAAAGATGGCAACAACTTCAGTAAAACTTCAAATGCGAACGAACAAGCCAACTGCGGAAAGCAAATGAAAAAGCCGCGTCCGGCACCTAATCTAGTATTCGACATCTTCTCACCAGCGCGGAGCTAAGTGCTGCCACTGGGCGTGGGTGGGAGCCCCAGGGCCTGAGGCCGGCGCTCCTGAGACTCCGGGGCGTGTACAGCCCCACTCGTTATTACGTGAGAGTGTCACGGGCGGCGAGCTTCACAGGCGTTGGCCTTCTTCACAGGCTTCAGGCCTTTCTTCTTAGGGGAAACGAGCTTCACAGGCATTCGCCTTCTTCACAGGCTCTGGGCCTTTTCCAAAACGCGATAGCTTCACGGGCACTCGCCCTGCTTCACAGGCTCCGGGCCTTTTCCAAAAAGGATGATCTTCACAGGCACTCGCCTTGCTTCACAGGCTCTGGGCCTTTTCCAGGGCGCGATAGCTTCACGGGCACTCGCCCTGCTTCACAGGCTCCGGGCCTTTTCCAAAAAGGATGATCTTCACAGGGACTCGCCTTGCTTCACAGGCTCTGGGCCTTTTCCGAAGCACGATAGCTTCACAGGCACTCGCCCTGCTTCATAGGCTCTAGGCCTTTTCCAAAGCGCGATAGCTTCACGGGCACTCGCCCTGCTTCACAGGCTCTGGGCCTTTTCAAGGGTAGAACCTCCGGAGATGCTGGATGTTCCATGCATTCTGGACTGGCACTCCCTCCTGAGTCTCCAAGCGCGCGGAGCCGGGCCTGGAAACATGAACAACCTTGAACGGGCCCTCCAACATGGGAGAGAGCTTGTGCAGTCCCTCCCTGGAGAGAACCCGCCTGAGCACGAGGTCTCCTACCTCGAGAGTCCTGTGACGGATGTTGCGGCAGTGGTACCGCCGCAGCGCTTGCTGGTACCTCGCCGCTCGCAGCACGGCTTCTTGGCAATGTTCCTCCCCCAGCACGAGGTCCATCCCCCGCATGGCGTCCTGCTGTGCCTCGTCGAACGCCAGGACCCACGCGAAGCGACGTCTAACCTCGTGAGGGAGGACCGCTTCCGCTCCGTAGACCAGGAAGAACGGGGTCTCTCCAGTTGGTTTGGTCGTGGTGGTGCGGATGGACCACAGCACGGACTGAAGCTCGTCGTACCAACCTCTGCCGCAAGCCTCCAGCTTCTTCTTGAATGTCCTGGTCTTGAGGCCCCTCAGGACCTCCGCGTTGGCTCGCTCGGCCTGGCCGTTGCTTCGGGGGTGCGCCACTGAGGCGTAGCATATCTGCGTTCCAAGGTTAGCACAATATGTTTTGAAGAGGTTACTGGTGAACTGCGAACCATTGTCCGTGATGATGCGATTCGGCACCCCGAACCGGCTCACGATGCCCTTGATGAACTTGACCGCGGAGCCCGCAGGAATGGTGCGGACAGCCTCTACTTCAGCCCACTTGGTGAATTTGTCCACGACAACGTAGAGGTAGCGGTAGCCCCCTGGCGCTCGAGGAAACGGGCCCAAGATGTCCAGCCCCCAAACTGTGAATGGCCATGAAAGGGGGATTGTCTGCAAGCCTCCTGCTGGCTGGTGGATCTGCTTGGCGTGGAACTGGTAGGCTTCACAAGTTTTCACGAGTTCCACGGCGTTGTTGAGCGCGGTGGGCCAATAGAACCCACTGTGGAACGCCTTGCCGACGAGGGTCCGCGATGATGAATGTTGTCCGTAGTCCCCGCTGTGTATATCTTCTAGTAGTTCCTTCCCTTGCTCCCTGGAGATGCAGCACAGGGATACACCGTTTAGTCGCTTCCGGTAGAGCTCTCCGTCTTTGATGCAGTATGCCGTGGCCTGGCGTGCCACTCGCTCCGCTTCCTCCTCCTTCTCCGACAAGGTCCCTTGCGCCAAGTAGCTCCGGAGCTCCATGATCCAACATCCCTCCTGAGGCTCCATCGTCAGGAGCAGGCGCGCTCATGAGGCCGGACCACAGGTCGGATCCCCAGAGGTAGGTGGCTGGGGGAGCTCCTCTCGGGGCTGAGTCGTTTTTGATAACGTCGGCATAGCTGAGGGCTTGAATAGCCATTCCTCGAAAACGCCAGGCTCCTGGGGTAACCATCTGGACGCATGCTTGGCGATGTCGTCAGCCTCCTGATTGGTGCCACAGGGCACATGCTGCAACTCCAACCCCCAGAATTGCTTCTCCATCTAGCGGACTTCTGCAAGGTAGGCTTCCATGTGCTCAATCTTTCAGCTCGTACACCTTGTTGGAGAAATTGACAAGAAGCTGTGAATCGCCCTTGATGGTCAGGCGTTTCACTCCCAGGGCAGCCGCGGCCTTCAAGCCCGCTATCAAACCTTCATACTCTCCTATGTTGTTGGAGACCTTTTCGCCTTGCTGGAAGCATAGTTGCACGGTGTAATAGAGCTTGTCCTGTGTGGGCGATATAAGCACCGCCCCAGCCCCTGCGCCATGCCTGGAGAACGCCCCATCGAAGTACATGACCCAGCCTTCTGGCGCCTCGCTTCCCGGGGATAGGGACCGATCCTCGTCGGCCTTGAGGCCTGGCGCCTCCGTCCATTCTGCCACAAAATCCGCCAACGCTGCTCCCTTGATGACCCTGGTCGTGCTGAATTCGAGCTGAAACGCTTGCAGTTCTATGTTCCACTCAGCGACCCTTCCAGCTGAATTAGGGTTCCTGAGCACTCTCTCCAGGGGGTATGACGAGACAACCTTCATGGCGTGACCCTGAAAATAGTGCCGCAGCTTGCGCGAAGCCACCAGTAGCGCGAGGAGGAGTTCCTGAGGCATGGGGTACCATGCTCTTGCATCCCGCAGCACTTTGCTAACAAAGTACACTGGGTACTTGACGAGGTGGAGCACGTCAGTGCTGGTGGTTCCTTCCGGAGACCGCGGCGCCTCTTGAGGCAATGAGACCTCCTGAGGCTAGCTATCTGGAAGGGGAGCCTCTTCCGCCTCTGGCGCGCCCCTCTGCAGTGGCTGATCCTCCTCAGCCGCGGTGGTGGTTTCTGTAGGCCTTCCTTGTCCCTGTTCTACCTTGTCCCGGGCTGCTGCCGTGGTTTTGATTCGGTGCTCCTCTCTGACTGCCACCAAGGCTGCGCTGGCAGAGTATGGAGTGGCAGCGAGGTAAAGCACCAGGGGCTCCTGAGGGCGCGGAGCCACCATGACCGGTGGGCTGGTCAGGTATCTCTTGAGATCCTGGAATGCCTTGTCGGCCTCTTCAGTCCACTCGAAGGGCCCCTTCTTTTTCATTAGCTGGAAGAAGGGCAGGGCTCGTTCTCCCAGCTTGGAGATGAAGCACCCTAGTGCAGGCACGCGCCCCGTGAGCTTCTGCATTTCCCTGAGTGTCTTTGGCGGGCTCATGTCTTCCACCGCCTTGACCTTCTCCGGGTTAGCCTCGATGCCTCGGTGGGACACGAGGAAACCCAAGAGCTTGCCCGAGGGGACTCCGAACACACACTTCTCTGGGTTGAGCCGTAGGTTCACTACGTTGAGGCTCGCGAAGGTTTCCTCCAAGTCCTGTATCAAGGTCCCGGCCTTCCGAGATTTTACCACGATGTTATCGACGTAAGCTTCAATATTCTTCCCGAGCTGCGGGCCCAAGGTGATGTGCATCAGCCGCTGAAAGGTCGCCCCGCGTTACGCAGCCCGAATGGCATGCACGTGTAGCAGTATACCCCACACGGGGTCAGGAAGGCCGTCTTCTCCACATCTTCTACCGCCATCTTGATCTGGTGATACCCAGAGAAGGCATCCAGGAAGCATAGCAGGTCGCATTCCGCAGTGGAATCGACGATCTGGTTGATGCGGGGGAGCAGGAATGGATCTTGCGGGCATGCTTTGTTGAGGTTGGTGAAGTCGACACACATACGCTCCTTCCCCCCTTCTTTGGCACGACGACAGGGTTGGCCAACCAATCTGGGTATCGGACCTCGCGGATGACCCCAGCAGCCTCTAATTTGCGGGTCTCTTGGACGATGAAGGCCTACTTTTCTGTGGACTGCCGCCTGGCCTTCTGCTTCACTGGGCGCACGTTGGGGCACACGTTGAGGTGATGCTCGATTACGCTCCTGGGGATCCCTACCAACTGGTCCAGCTCCCAAGAGAATACCTTCTTGTTTGCGTGCAGGAACCCGACCAGGGCCTCCTCCTGCTCGGGTTTGAGGTGGGCGCCTATGGTGAAAGTGGCGTTGGTGGACCCGTCTTCATCGATGGGTATCTGCTCGGTTTCTGCCTTGTCTTGGGTGAACAACTGCTTCTTCTTGGCGGGTGCAGCCCCCTTGGGCCCGGGGGTCTCCAAGTCGGCCGGCTATGCCAACGCCACCGTCTTGAAGGAAAGCTTGAGCGCCCGCAGCGCGTCCCCGGTGTCCCCGTGCACAGTGAGGACACCGCTGCTCCCGGGCATCTTCATGAGGTTGTACGCCGGGTGCGTCGCGGCCATGAATTGAGCGAGCGCTGGGTAGCCGAGGATGGCATTGTAGGGGAGGCCGATGGGGGCGATGTCGGAGTCGACCAGCTCCGTGCGGAGGTTGTCATAGGTGCCGAAGGTCACGGGGAACCGGATCTGCCCCAAGGAACTGGACGACTTGCCCCCGACGCCTGAGAAGGACCGGCTGGGTTGCAGCTGTTCCAGGGGTATGCAGAGGAGGTTGAAGGCCTCGACCGAGAGCACGCTGAGGCCAGCGCCGCCATCAACAAGGGTTCTGGTGACGGCCACCTGGCAGATGGTGGGGGTGCACAACATGGGGAGAGCGCCCGAGCAGGCCGAGTTGGAGGGGTGGTCCTCCGAGCTGAAGGTCAGGCCGGTCTCGGGCGCCGCCCGATCCAGGGGAGCCCCCTGCCGCGTGGAAGCAGCGCTCACCCGACGGACGAACGACTTGACGTGGTGACTTGTGGGCGGCGCCTTCGAGCTGCCCAGGAGGGCCGCGACGACCAGGGGTGTTGGTGTAGCGCGACGGGACGGTGCAGGAGAGCCCCCTGCTGCACGGACGAGCTCGGGGGTGGCCCGGTGCTCCGCGCGGGCTCGTCGAGCGCCAGACATGAGCATGATGGTCGGAGGAGAACGCAACGGTGGAAGACGAATTCCGGCGCACCCCTACTTGGCACGCCAAATGTCGGATTTCGGGTTCCGGCAGACCCTTAAGGTTCGAACACTGGGGTGCGTGCAGAGATTATGCCTTCTACCTCTCCGTCTCGCAAAGATCTAGACTACTGAAAGAACTGCACAAGAGACGAGAGGTTTATACAGGTTCGGGCCACCGTTGTGGTGTAATACCCTACTCCAGTGTGTGGTGGGTGGATTGCCTCTTGGGGCTGATGATGATGAACAATACAAGGAAGAACAACCTCGCGAGGGTCTGTTCTTAGGTGGGGCGATGAACTGCTGGGAGGAGCTCAGCCGCCTCTCTCTCTCTCTCTCTCTCTCTCTCTCTCTCTCTAACCAATCGACCGAACCGGGGGCTTTTCCTATGTGGGCTGCTGGTCCTATTTATAGAGGCCCTGGTCCTCTTCCCAAATATTGAGCGGGAAGGGAGCCAACAATGGCGGGCTAATTTGAAGGGGGACAGCAAGTATCTTCTATCCTGACAAAAGCACTCTTCGCCTGCACAAGGCTCTGGTGATGACGCCGTCTTGGGCTCCGCGGTGACCTCCGTCTCGTAGTCCTCCTGGTCTTGGTCTCGTTGCACCGTAATGGCAACCTTTGCCTGATGCCTCGGTACTCCGCGGCTGCGCTTGCCCCTTTGCACCAAAGAGGAAAGGAGGACGCTGCGCAGGCTGACACCCGCCTGGCTCCCTGAGTCGTCATGGCTTGCGTCACGGGCACCTCGCGAGGTGCCCCGCCTTGATCTCTCCACCTCCTCGCGATCCAGCCTGATGAGGCCGTGCCTGAGGAAGGTCCGTGTCGTCCGCCCCGCGAGGCTTGGCCCCTCACGAGGGCCTTGAGTTTTGTGTTGATGAAGATGGGCCGTGCTGGGCCCCCTTTTGAGCCACGCCGCAGGCCGCAGGCAGGCAAGTCTGGGGACCCCCGTTCCCAGAATGCCGACATGGGCGGATGGGATGGGAGTGGGGAACCATGGCTTAGGGACGTGCTTGTTCGAAATGTGGGGTAAGTTACGAAATTACCCCCAATGATTTGAGCTAGGCGGTTCTTTCGGTTCAAGGGTATCACGGGCATTTTGCGTGTCGGGATTTCACAGGAGGTGGGAGTTTTCGCGCGCGTTGTAATTTTGGAATAGCAAGGCGCGGGTTGAGATGGAGGGAGTTGTCGGAGCACAATGAGACAAAGATATATCTTAAATATTTTGGGGTAACAAGGCGAGGGTTGAAGAGGCGAGAGTTTCGCAGCATGATAGACAGAGACGCTAGCTTGAAAGTTCAGCATAACAAGGCGCGGCTTGAAATTTCAGGAGAACAAGCTTAACGTGTACCAAAAAAAGACAATTCACACCTCATCACTAGAGAGAGCAATGTCCCGTTTTACTATATTACTAGAAATGCATTCAAATACAACAAAAAAATCAGGACAACAAACATAACGTGTACAGTACCAAAAGAATTTGCACTTTCCTCAACAATAAAAAAAGAATGTGTGTTGTCTAGCATATGGACTAAATTTGAGTACATTTTCCGTGTTTGAATGGGATTGTGCTCATGTTAGTTGGGAAACCTTCTAAATATTATCTTCACAACACATGACATGAATATAGGAGAAGTAAATTCCTACATAAATACGAACTACATGTACATACGATCTCAAATTCAAATATATGTATAGATTTTATGTTGAATTAAAATCATAGTACATGTATGCTCCAGCTAGATGTTCAGAATCTAAACTATGTATGAGATACTACGTACAACGTGTTTAACAAGCACAACACACACACAAACACCATTTAGACTAGTAAGATACACATGCATTGCACGCATGAGATTCGGCAACCAAATTATGAATAAATACCACATTATAGCATGTAAGCTTTGAGTCATATATGCATGATGTAGATGTTCGTTTAATTCTTGTAGTTCATTTCATTCAAAATCATCTAGTTTTTATAAGAAAGCTAATCTATTTTAACATTCATGGAATTGTGTGTTGTAAGGAATAAAGTAAAAAACAAATAATGGCAAATCATGTAGAAAAACATTTGGACAATTCTGATACGGAAGATTCTAGAACAAAGAAGAAGTGCTTGTGTTTTGAGGTTTGTGCATTATGCTTAAGTTCAACCATGGAGTCTTCTAGATTGTACATGTGGCAAAATCTGGTGGAATCTAGATGATATCCAACGACCAGGTGTGCTCAAATTTTCCATCTCTGCACCATCAGATTGGCCTCATCCAACAACCATCTTTCAAAGTTAAAGTTATCCGCACACCATATAAAAAATAAAAAATAAAACATATAGGGGTATAGATATAGATATGTGATGCAAAAGCCACCCATAATCTCCAATTAGAATAGTGTGTCCATGCATGGATGCAATGTGGCCAAATGATGTTTGCCATCAATATCTCAAATACAAATCAGTCTGACATTGTTCAATGTGTATACAGTACAACATGCTCGTTTCCAAACCACGTCACACATATCTCAGTTATATTCATGCATGCATGGGTTTCAAACATCATGATCTCTTATTCAAATATTTGAATTCTACTTTACATTGATTATGACGTCACCTAGTCTTTTACACCCACACAGTCATCTTCTCTTTATAATTGTACCATTAACTTTCTCTCGTGCATGCATGCACACACAGTACCAGTCAGGATTATCCATCGCAGACATGCAATCTTTTTCTTCAGGCCGGTCTCCCATGCATGCACGCACACACACCTCCCCCTCCCCATCATATCGAGCATTCTTTATCTCTCACGTGCATGCGCAACGATCGATGTTCCTCTATGTATGTGTATATATATCTAGGTCTTTCACAGTTTTCCACACAAACCGATCAATCTATATATCTAGTGAGGTCTTACCCTCTTTCCCACGTCCACATCAATCAATCTATACCTCTCTATATTGGATTACATAGCTAATACACCCACATTAATTATATATCCAATGTCCCCCCCCCCCTCATCATCCATGCCTCCACTTCATCTCTCAGACGCGCGCACAGTGGCGAAGATAGGGGCAGCAAGGGCCCTGCCCTGCCCCTCTAACATCACTATATATCGAGGCTAATATGAATGTGATCATTAGACAATTGCTGGTAAAATGGTTTAAGTTGATGAATTGGCCCTCCTTGTAAAGGATTAGCAATGCTTGGCCCCCTAGCTCATTTATTTTTCATGGCTCCGCCACTGTGTGCAACAGTGCACATTCTCGCCCCCTCTCTTCAAATATCGATCTCTCACTTGTCTACGCCTTCATAAACTCCCTCCACTTGGTCCCTCGCACCATCTTCTAGCCCCCACCGGATTTTTCCGCATGTACAATCTAGCAGACTCCATGGTTGAACTTAAGCACAATGCACAAACCACAAAACACAAGTGCTTCTACTTTGTTCTAGAATCTTCTGTATCATAACTACCTAAACTTTTTTTCTAGTTGAATTGGCATTATTTGTTTCTACTTTATGCTTTACAATGCACAACTCCATGAATCATAAAATAGATTAAGGGCTTCTTTGATTCAACGGATTCTCAAAGGAGTTTTGGAGGATTCTAATCCTTAGGAATTTTTCCTATCTTGGTTGTTTGATTCGTAGGTTTGTAAACCATAGAATTTTTTTCATAGGATTCATTTGCACTAGATTTCATAGGAAACATACCATCCACTCAAACCACTTTGAAATAATCCTGCGTTTTTTCTATGCATAATCAAACACTCATACAATCCTGTAGGATTCAAGACGACATTCCACTCTAATCCTATCTTTTTCCTATTCCCGCATTTTGGAAATCCTACGAATCAAAGAGGCCCTATCTTTTTTTATAAAACTAATTTATTTTTAATGAGATGAACTATAAAAAATTAAACAAAGGTCTACATCAGGCATATATGACTCAGAGCTTACATGCTATAGTGTGGTATTTATTCATAATTTGGTTGCCAAATCTGATGCGTGCAATGCACGTGTACCTTACTAGTACTTCGAGTATGCGCAAACAGGTAAATTAGAATTCCAATGGCACGCTACACAGTGTCTCTCTTACAGTTCATGAAGCTACGTGGCACATGTGGAGGCGTTGTCGTGACCTCCTTGTGTGGATTGATCACAGTGACGTGCTGCTGCTTCCAGAAGAATGTACTCGTCCTCTCTGAGCCACACTAGCGGTACAAGCACGAAGCGACCATGTGCACACATGCCACACATGCACTCATTCCCTCGCACGCACACGCGGGTACACGAGGCGACACATTTTTGTACGAAGATCCACCTCATGTGATAATTTGACGCGTGTAAAGTCCTTCATTTCATTGATGGTCAATTAGTACAGCGCATGCAAATTGAGTGGACGTGAGGGCGGAACAAGGACATTACTATTCCAGTGCGTGCATGCAAGTAGTTAAATCATGGGGTGCCAGTACTTCCATTGTTCTCCTTCGTATTTTGTGCCAATTTTTTACCATATTTGTAAGTAACATAATATTTATGCGTGTCATAAAAAGTGGCACAAAAAAAGGGGACCAATAAACTAGGACGCGGGCAGCTTGATCAATTTTTGCCAGGGCTACTGTTGGTGGCCTTTGTATTTAAGACTAGTCATAGTGGGTAGGAACTTAGAGTAGTAACATGCGTATGTTACTACTTTATGTTACTACCTCCACAGTGGGTAGTAACATATGTGTTGTGTCATGCATCACTTCATTTATTAGGTTATAGACTCATCTTTTGTTGATATGTGTGATGTTACAGTAACTAGCTATGTTACCACATGTCTCTCTTTCTTCATTAATTACATGCCACATCATCTATTTTGCCTAGATAAGTGTGATGTTACCATCTATGTTACTCCCACTATGGGTAGTCTAAATATGGATGGAGTGGAGTAGTACTATCTTTATCTTAGCCTCGTAGGGCTCTCCCAGCGCCTAGGCTCGCCTCCCCGCCTCGCCCACTGGTTCCCGCCATGGAGGATCCCGCCATGGATAATCCCTTAGATCCCAGGATCCCGCGGGCTACCCTCTCATTGCGGCTCGCAGCACTGCTACCTTTGAGCGAAACCCACATGTGTTTTAGAGGGGATCCATTACTCTAGAATCACAGATCGGTGGCGCCGGAGGACATGCCAGGGCTGCGTTTCAGGTGGTGGGCAGCAAGGGCAAATCGGATCGAGGAAGAGTCGCATCGATTGGAGAGAAGTTCCAAGGAGCTGCGCCTGGCGCAGCACAAGGCAGAGGAACATGTTGATCTAAGGGGAGAGATGCTGAGGGATGTCAGCATCTGGCAATGTCACGTTGATTTCGAGCTAGGGCTAATGGCAAAGATCATATTCACGGAGTCGACTGCGGAGGAAAGAACGTGTATGCCTGCGCAATGGCATGAGCAGCCGGTGCAACTGTTCAAATGAGCGGTAGGAGAAGCAAAATCCGGGGACCAGTTGTGGTGGCGCAGCTGGGCATGCATCGTAGACAAGGTGAGCTACCCTCCTTCCTTGCCAGCGATGCAGTGACCTAGTCGGTTGCTGCTGCAGTGAACTTGCAACACTATGTGTGTTTGCAACCTTGATAATCACTCCATCTATATGTATTGTTTTCCTGTAAAAAAATACTTGGTCGTTTGGAAAAATATGGTAATTGATTTATCACTAGTTTTAGAATGCTTGGTCGTGACAATCAATCGAAACCACAACCAGAAGTCTCCATCGCGTAAGTACTTTATGGTTGGTCGCACCAATAGACGGTCGGTCGGACCCGTGTCTCACCGAAGGGACACGCATCGGCTTAGTCTGACATGTACGACCAGTTACATCACTGACTTATGCGACCGCATTAGAGCAGTGTAGTACTCCCTCTATCTCATTTTACAAGTCTTGCACGTGTACCTAGGTCGTTAATTTGACCAACTTAATAAGAGGCATACACTACGAAAAATATATCATTACAAACTCACCGGGAGCCGTTTCGGGCCTCAAAACCAACACCATCAATTGATCTTTACCTTGTTCCCATCACATTCCAAAGTACTAGTGCTACAATTAAGGGCAAGCCTGCTCACACCTACCTGTACGTACCAAACCTGAATGTGTTCCCACTATGCAGGTTTTAGTACTAGTGCTAATACTTAGGTTATAAAAAGGGGAACTACCTAACCGAAAATTACTCTACCTTCCTCCTCATATGTCCTCCTTCTTCGTGTGTCCTTGCCATGGCCGGTGTGCAGAGCTCTGGGTCGAGAACTATCCGAACTACTCGTAATAAGGGAGCGGCAACCAAGGCTGCGGAAAAAAAGAGCTCGCCGCCACGCAGAGACCTCGAAAGATCTCTCCCGGGCAGGCGATGGCTCCCGGGAGCGCCCTAGCCGCGGAGGCAAACATGCCGAGATGGCGGCGCTGTAGTAGTTATCCCTCGACGACATGCCCGATCAGCTCAATAAGTAGAAGGAGTTCATCCACGGCTTGGTGGACCTACTGAATGAGAGCCCCGACGACATGCCAGCTGAGCTCAATGAGCAACGGGAGTTGACCGCCGGCTTGGTGATGCTACTGAAGAAGAGCATTACCTTGCAGAAGAAGGCGACCGGCAAAATCCTGCAACTTCAGGAGGACAAGGCAAGGCGAAGCTCTCCCACGAGCTCGACATGCTGAAGGAAGAGAATGCTAGCTGGAAGAAGCTGCATGAGAATAATAGTTCCTTGATGAAGATGCTGCAGGACCTCATCATGGAACAGAAGGAGAAGTTGGCGAAGCTCCACATCGAGCACCCGGCTGCTCTCAAGGTACATAATGCGGCCGTGGAACAGATGATGATGGCTCACGTCGAGAAATCCCGCGTCATGGACACAATGAAGAAGATGGTGGAGGAGACGCGCAAGGAGATGGAGGTCCTGGAGGCGATGAAGAAGCAGTTACGACTCCGCGGCCAGCAACCCTTCATGTAGTGAGAGCAGCGCCCCAGACTTGTGTGTGCGTCTTCCTTCTTTTATTGGGGTGATAATCTTCCTTCTTCTTTTGCCCCTGTGTTTCTTCTTCTGCTTCGGGTGTTTCTCCACACGTGTCACCTTCTCTGCAAGGCATGAATAGAACAATGCTAAAAATGAGATGACTAGCAAATTAGATCATTCTTTATCGCTAATAGTACAATGCCTCTTGCTAGTAATATATAATAAGAGTAGAGAGTAGAGGATATGGCAGTGGGCTGCCGTGTTTCGTGCTCCTCCGTCGTACTCTAGTGGAAAACTTGAGTATATCGCACAGTTATTTGCTCCTCCTAGGGTTGTTGGCACATTTATACGAGAAGTCAAATCACAAGGCCCCGCCTTCCAGCAGTAATGAGCCGTCAAATCACAAAGGCTCTCGCCTCTCTTGAAACCGACCTAGCTAGACTGCCCCGCCCTCTAGCCTTTTAAAAAATGTATACTTTTGTACAGTAGTAGGATCGATGGATTGCGCCATGGAGCAAAACTAACAAGATGAAATTAAAGAAAAAAGGTGGTACATATAGAGAGCGCTCGTCACCAAATTATTCATATAGTACTATTAAAAAAGCTAGTACGTGCTTAAATGGGTTGCTAAATTCTATTAAAGAAATTAGCATACGTATTTAATTCTTGGGTTCTTCTTATGTATGCCAGTAGTTTGTGTATCACTACTTAGTTTTTCCATTATAATTTACAACTACTCAAAAATGCCATCGATCCGTGAGATCTCTGCTCAAAAATGCAATTACATATCTAAAAGCTGCCATTGTTAAGTTAGATGTTTGCTCAAAAATTCCATTAGACATTGTGATTTTCACGTCAAAATTGTTGACCATGTTTCATGACAAAAATACGCTGATTCTCACAATGATAAGTGTGGCCCCACTTGTTAGGAGTAACCAAGCAAACAATTTTACAGAAAAATAAGAACGTTGTTGGGATCAAGTAGGTCTCACACTTCATTTTACTGTAGTGAGATAGAGGGAGAGCTGGCATGTTGGTCCATCGGTATTTATGTCATTATAACATGGCAAAAGAGATTTGAGTCACAATAATGGTGTCTAGCACAACACACCCCTCAAATAAAACTAAGCACACTGAAATTCTTTGACAAAACTAAGCTCCCTGAAATTCTTTGACAACTAAATTGCTAGCTATATGATGTTGGCCATATATATTGTACATATATAATGTGAAGAAACAAGTGGTAGTCATAGTACTATACCAACTAAAACATGAACTGTAAGAAATAGTACTATGTACGTACTGAGGAGTTAAAGTAACAAGAAGAAACATAACATAGTTCTGCTAGGGGCTCAACACAACACACCCCTCAAATAAAACTAAGCACACCTGAAATTAAACTAAGCAACTAATACGGTAGACACTGCATTGGAACCACCATGAGCAACGACACTGCCACCTTACTCGGACTCCTCGTCCACGTGCTCGACTTCGTCCTTGTCCCTCTTCCTCTTGGGCGATACTTATTTGCTTGAACCGCACACTTGGCTCTTGCTCTTCATCCAACCCTTGTAGATGTTGAAACAAAGGTAGCCATCCATTGCAGCATAGTGGATGTGGTCTATATCTAGTACATTCCACTCACATGCATGATGAAAGTTGAACGGACGTTTCTTTAGTGTACCATATGAAGGATGAACCATGGCTCCTGCCAGGGTCAGCATTGAAGGCTGATCACGGGAGGGCACCAGCCATTTCTTTTGGAGGTCAATGGAGTTGCCTACAACGAGGCCTATCCGACCCTGGATTTCCTTGTCATTCCTAAAGCCTACAGTAACGAATTTGACTAGGCCGCTCTTGAGGAACTTCTTAAATTCCTCGCACTCAACATTGGCATGGCATATGTGGTAGACCAAGCATAAGTCATGCACGCAAACCTGGATCATGGCGGGCTTCTTCTTCTCCGCCTCCTTTAGATTCTTCTTGCTTCCCAGGATTGTGGTGTACTCAACATCTAGACCAGCGACCCACTCATCATTTGAGTTTTCAAACATGTGTCTGAAGCGAGCAAGGCATCCTTTTCACTGTTGTAGAAGAACGGGTGTAGATGACATCGAACTCATCACCGGTGATGGTTCTAACCTTATACTCACCGCTGATCATGGAGATTTGGGACGCCATGGATTTGGGTGGAGGGTTAGGATTAGTGGAACTATCATAATGTGAAAGAACGGGACGACTAGGAGTGAACTACCATAATGTTAAAGGACGTCCGGGGACGAGTATGAGCGAGAACTACCAACGGTTTTTGTAAAAATGCTGAGTGGGGCGTGCGAATGGTAGTGTAGTGGCTTGCCTGGTAGATAAATGGATTCATGCAAAGTACTATGGGGGCCCAGTTAGATGTCATGTCTACTTGACGCCCAATTAAATGGCTTTCGATGTCATGTCTAGCGTCGGTAAAATTATAGGTGATACGAAGCTTCCGAGAGCCCTTGGATCTGAGATTGAACGGTTGCATGGCGTGATTCTAGACCTATGGGTGAATATCCTATCCTAGAGGGTTATTCTGCAAATTTTCAGTAACTTAGCATGCGACCGTTCGATCTCAGATCCAAGGGGTGCCAGCAGCCCGTATCATGGTCGCGCCTACCACGACCGTTGCCTTGCTCGCGCGGTCGCTCCCTTGGAGATTTAACACAGTGAGTTAGGCTATCTGATGTTGGCATGTCATGCATAGTCATCACTTAGTCACTCATACTACAACAAGGTTAGCTATAAGGTTGGCTAGAAGAGTATTTTTTGTTTCTTCTCACTATCTCTTTCTTCGTAGTATTTATTGCATTTGCCAAGGAGTGACCTCTTCCAATGAAATGGTGCTTAGATGAGGTTCTATGGGCATTAAGTGGCTTAGCAACTCAAGTCCCCAATGCATAGGTGCTTAGTTTTTTGTTGCTAAGTTTGCTTCATCTAGGTACACGCGCTTAGCATTGTTTGTTCCTGGGGTCACCAAACTAGTCTCTCTTTTCTTAATTAACTTGCCACATCAGACTTTATGCCTATGTGGCAGGCTTAGCACCTGTAGGATCATGTACAATAGTGGGCTATAAGCCCGCTTTACATGGCATTTTTGCATATGTGGGGGAAAGAGGCAAGAAAAAATGGAGGAGTGGGCTCTCAAGCAAGAGCTAGCCTCTACATGGTGGAGCATCGAGAGAGGCACCTGTATGGAGGTGGTCAGGAATTGGGAGACTCACGCCGGTCGTAGCGCCGCAGTTAAAATGATAATGGAAAGTCAAATCACCGGGCCCCACCTGTCCAGCAGTAACTCGCTGTCAAATCACATAGCCCTACGTTTGCAGCAGCCTACTCCCTCATCTCTCGCATCTCTGTCGAACCGACTAGGCGGAACTGCCCCGGCTACCACACGGGAAAAGCCCCGCCCTCGACTTTTAAATAGTATAGTATATTAATTTTGTATCCATGGATTTTGCCATGGAGCAAAGCCTCAAGAAAATGGCGGTACACATTTACAGAGTACAGTATACAGCACGCCCGTCGCGTTCGTGTCGCACCCCAGACGGTTGGTCGGTTTGGCACGCCGCTCTCCGAATGGAATGCGTGTCATATTGCGTTTGCACACACATGTGGGACTGCAATTGAGAACCGACCATAGGCATACTCCCCGGCCCCGCAAGTCGGGTGAGTTAATAGAAGAGAGAGATGAGAGATAGTACTAGAGAAGTGTTGTACAAACGTTGGTGCCTGGACGATCCCCGCATGACACAGAAGACCAGTTCGTCCATGCATGTGACCGGACTCCAGCAGACACGCCTGGATTGGCTATCGTCTATATATCGTGCAGGTTGTGTTGTATAGGGCTGTAGTTCTGGTGAGAATTCTAAAAAAGGTTTCTTGTCGTCTCGCAAAATTAGGTGTCACGTGCTTCGGATCACTGCGAGGGTTAAACAGGGATAACTGAGTTCCTCCAAGGCGCTAGTCATGGGGGCCACATGCACGAAGACTACTCGGCTGCTATCTATGTCAAGCCGACTATGTTAATTATGGCATCTATCGATGGACCCTTTTCTACGAGTTTATCTTTGATTTGAGCTTTGATCCTCGTCTAGTTTGTCCGTCGGGATTCATGTTGTCTCCTTTGGGCAGTGAGGTTATGGTTTCTTGTCATGTTATAATCCGGTGCTTCAGATCAAAATGAGGACAACTGCGCCTCCTGGGCATGTGCATGAAGACAGTCATTGACGAGGTCAAGCCGGCTCCGGGAGACAGAAGAAAACTAGCAGTACTCCACTATATAGGCAGGAGCCTCTGCGCTTGCTTGCTAGTGTTGCTCTCTTCACACTGTCTCTTCCTCTCTAGATCTAAACACGACAACGGTGGCCACCCACTCTCTCTCTCTCTCTCTCTCTCTCTCTGCTCATTGCTGGTCACAGATCCAACCGTATCCTCTCCGCCGGAGAAGGTGAGAAGGTGCAATGTTCACGCAGTCGTCCTCAGCGATGGCTCTCACCCACTGCCGGCATGTCCTGATCAGCGTGCCTTGACATTCTCCCCCAAGCACTGCTGGCTAGGGAGGGCCTCCGACCCCTTCTTTCTCGCTGTCGTAGTGTGGGCAGATCCGGCCTCCCGCCGCCCACCTAGCGACAACCTGGCGACCCTCAGGTATAACTTCCTTCAAAACCGGCCTTGCTCTACTTCTCGAGCACCTGACGTCACTTCAGTTGTATCTTTTACTATTTCCCAGGCCCCCTCGTAGATAGGATCAACCAGCTGTTTGAAAGCCACCTAAATTTTTACTGTTAAGAGGTAAAACTAGTTCATGCACTCGAATCTAGTATTACTTGGTTCAAACAAGGAAGAAAGGGGGTGGGGTGGGGGGTGCTACCTCTT
Organism: Triticum dicoccoides; assembly: GCF_002162155.2. Taxonomy (NCBI): domain Eukaryota; kingdom Viridiplantae; phylum Streptophyta; class Magnoliopsida; order Poales; family Poaceae; genus Triticum; species Triticum dicoccoides. The sequence continues at coordinate 262,645,344 of NC_041390.1, read as the reverse complement.
GAGCACTGCATTGGTTTTCCCTTGAAGAGGAAAGGGTGATGCAGTAAAGCAGCGTAAGTATTTCCCTCAGTTTTTGAGAACAAGGTATCAATCCAGTAGGAGACCACACGCGAGTCACCTCGTACCTACACAAACAAATAAGAACCTTGGAACCAACGCAATAAAGGGGTTGTCAATCCCTTCACGGCCACTTGCAAAAGTGAGATCTGATAGAGATAATAATAAGATAAATATTTTTGGTATTTTTATGATATATATTGAAAGTAAAGATTGCAAAATAAAATAGATTGGAAACTTGTATAATGGAGAATAGACCCGGGGATAAACCAATCATACATAAAAAATTCAGAGAAGAATCAAATATTGTTCATAGATAATCTGGATCATAAACCCACAATTCATCGGATCTAGACAAACACACCACAAAAGAAGATTACATTGAATAGATCTCCAAGAGAATCAAGGAGAACTTTGTATTGAGATCTAAAGAGAGAGAAGAAGCCATCTAGCTACTAGCTATGGAACCGAAGGTCTGAAGTAAACTACTCACACATCACTGGAGAGGCTATGGAGTTGATGTAGAGGCCCTCCGTGATCAATGCCCCCTCCGGCGGAGCTCCGGAAAAGGCCCCAAGATGGCATCTCTTGGGAATAGAAGGTTGCAGCGGTGGAATTAGGTTTTCATGGTGCTCCTGGATGTTTGTGGGGTACGTGGACTTATATAGGAGGAAGAAGTAGGTCGGTGGAGCAAAGAGGGGCCCACAAGGGTGGAGGGCGTGCCCCCTGCCTCATGGCCTCCTCGATTGTTTCTTGACGCCCACTCCAAGTCTCCTAGATCACGTTTGTTGAGAAAATCACGTTCCCGAAGGTTTCATTCCGTTTGGACTTCGTTTGATATTCCTTTTCTGCGAAACACTAAAATAGGCAAAAAAATAGCAATTTGGGCTGGGCCTCCGGTTAATAGGTTAGTCACAAAAATAATATAAAAGTGGAAAATAAAGCCCATTAACATCCAAAACAGATAATATAATAGCATGGAGCAATCAAAAATTATAGATACGTTGGAGACGTATCAAGCATCCCCAAGCTTAATTCCTGCTCGTCCTCGAGTAGGTAAATTATAAAAAAGAATGTTTGATGTGGAATGCTTTCTAACATATTTCTCAATGTAATTTTTCTTTATTGTGACATTAATGTTCAGATCAGAAATATTCAAGATAAAAGTTTAATATTGACATAAAAATAATAATACTTCAAGTATACTAACTAAGCAATCATGTCTTCTCAAAATAACATGGCCAAATAAAGTTATCCCTACAAAATTATATAGTCTGGCTATGCTCTATCTTCACCACACAAAATATTTAAATCATTCACAACCCCAATGACAAGGCAAGCAATTGTTTCATACTTTTTATGTTCTCAAACTTTTTCAATCTTCACGCAATATATGAGCGTGAGCCATGGATATAGCACTATATGTGGAATAGAATGGTGGTTGTGGAGAAGACAAAAAGGAGAAGATAGTCTCACATTAACTAGGCGTATCAATGGGCTATGGAGATGCCCATCAATATATATCAACATGAGTGAGTAGGGATTTCCATGCAACGGATGCACTAGAGCTATAAGTGTGTGAAAGCTCAACAAAAGAACTAAGTGGTGTGCATCCAACTTGCTTGCTCATGAAGACCTAGGGCAATTTTGAGGAAGCGCATCATTGCAATATACAAGCCAAGTTCTATAATGTAAAATTCCCACTAGTATATAAAAGTGATAACATAGGAGACTCTCTATCATGAAGATCATGGTGCTACTTTGAAGCACAAGTGTGGAAAAAGGATAGTAACATTGTCCCTTCTCTCTTTTTCTCTCATTTTTTATTTGTTTTGGCCTTCTTTTTTTGGCCTCTTTTATATTTTATATTTTTTTATTTTTCGTCTGGAGTCTCATCCCGACCTGTGGGGGAATCATAGTCTTCATCATCCTTTCCTCACTGGGACAATGCTGTAATAATGATGATCATTACACTTTCATTTACTTACAACTCAAGAATTACAACTCAATACTTAGAAAAAAATATGACTCTATGTGAATGCCTCCGGCGGTGTACCGGGATGTGCAATGATGCATGAGTGACATGTATGAAATTATGAACGGTGGCTTTGCCACAAATACGATGTCAACTACATGATCATGCAAGCAATATGACATTGATGAAGCGTGTCATAATAACGGAACAGTGGAAATTTGCATGGCAATATATCTCGGAATGGCTATGGAAATGCCATAATAGGTAGGTATGGTGGCTGTTTTGAGGAAGGTATATGGTGGGTTTATGGTACCGGCGAAAGTTGTGCGATACTAGAGAGGCTAGCAATGGTGGAAGTGTGAGAGTGCGTATAATCCCTGGACTCAACATTAGTCATAAAGAACTCACATACTTATTGCAAAAATCTATTAGTTATTGAAACAAAGTATTACGCGCATGCTTCTAGGGGGATAGATTGGTAGGAAAAGGCCATCGCTCGTCCCCGACCGCCACTCATAAGGAAGAAAATCAATAAATAAATCATGCTCCTACTTCATCACATAACGGTTCACCGTACGTGCATGCTACGGGAATCACACACTTCAACACAAGTATTTCTCAAATTCACAACTACTCAACTAGCATGACTCTAATATCACGATGTCAAATGGTCCGGTGAATGCGAAGTACGAAGACTGCAGTGTTGTTGGGTCAAATCCTTTCTGTAGATTTAACCCGGCACCAGAAGTAAGAGCATTCTGATCTTTTTCCTTTATATTTTGTCCAGTCATATTATTTATCATTGATCCTTCCTTCTGTCTTTGTAGGCCAACTCTGACTTTTGGAAAGCAAAATACGATCACGAAGCCAAGAAGGCGAAGCTTGCCGCCATGAACGCCAAGAAATCAATATAAGTGAAGCATGAGATATCAATTAGTTCTATAAAATAAAACCACCACCGTGCTCTAAAAGATATAAGCGAAGCACTAGAGCAAAAATTATATAGCTCAAAAGATATAAGTGAAGCACATAGAGTATTCTAATAAATTTCAAATCATGTGAGTCTCTCTCAAAAGGTGTGTACAGAAAGGATGATTGTGGTAAACTAAAAAGCAAAGACTCAAATCATACAAGATGCTGAAAGCAAAACACATATCATGTGGTGAATAAAAATATAGCTCCAAGTAAAGTTACCGATAGACGAAGACAAAAGAGGGGATGCCTTCCGGCGCATCCCCAAGCTTAGGATTTTTGGTGTCCTTGAATTTTAACTTGGTATGCCTTGGGCATCCCCAATCTTAGGCTCTTGCCACTCCTTGTTCCATAATCCATCAAATCTTTACCCAAAACATGAAAACTTCACAACACAAAACTCAAAATAGAAAATCTCGTGAGCTCCCTTAGCGAAAGAAAACAAAACACCACTTCAAGGTACTGTAATGAACTCATTCCTGTTTTATATTGGTGTTAAACCTACTTTATTCCAACTTGTCTATGGTTTATAAACTCTTCTACTAGCCATAGATTCATCAAAATAAGCAAACAACACAAGACAAACAGAATCTGTCAAAAACATAACAGTCTGTAGTAATCTGTAGCTAACGCAAACTTCTGGAACCCCAAAAATTCTAAAATAAATTTCTGGACGTGAGGAATTTATATATTAATAATCTGAAAAAATAATTTACTAAATAGCACCTTCCAAATAAAAATGAGAGAAATTATCGTGAGCGCTAAAGTTTCTGTTTTTTTACAGCAAGATCAAAAAGACTTTCCCCAAGTCTTCCCAACAGTTCTACTTGGCAGAAACACTAAGTAAACACAAAAAACACAAACAAAACAGAGGCTAGGTAAATTATTTATTACTAAACAGGAGAAAAAGCAAGGAATAAAAATAAAATTGGGTTGCCTCCAAACAAGCGCTATCATTTAACGCCCCTAGCTAGGCATAAAAGCGAAGATAGATCTAGGTATTGCCATCTTTGGTAGGCAATCCATAAGTGGGTCTCATAATAGATTCATATGGTAATTTAACTTTTCTTTCTATGGAAGTATTCTGTGCCTTTCCTTAATGGAAATTGAAATTTAATATTCCCTTCCTTCATATCAATAATTGCACCAACCGTTCTAAGGAAAGGTCTACCAAGAATAATATGACATGAAGGATTGCAATCTATATCGAGAACAATGAAATCTACGGGCACATAATTCCTATTTGCAACAATAAGAACATCATTAATCCTTCCCATAGGTTTATTAATAGTGGAATCCACAAGATGCAAGTTTAAAGAACAATCATCAAAATCACGGAAACCTAACAAATCACACAAAGTTTTTGGAATCGTGGAGACACTAGCACCCAAATCACACAAAGCATAACACTCATGATCTTTAATTGTAATTTTTATTGTAGGTTCCCACTCATCATAAAGTTTTCTATGGATAGAAACTTCCAACTCAAGTTTTTCTTCGTAAGATTGCATCAAAGCATCAACGATATGTTTAGTAAAAGCTTTATTTTGACTATAAGCATGAGGAGAATTTAGCACGGATTGCAACAAGGAAATACAATCTATCAAAGAGAAATTATCATAATTAAATTCCATGAAATCCAAGATAGTGGGTTCATTGCTATTTAAAGTTTTAACCTCTTCAATCCCACTTTTAACAATTTTTGCATCAAGATCTAAAAACTCTGAATATTTGGGACGCCTTCTAACTAAAGTTGACTCATCTTCAGTCCCATCATTATCAAGATTCATATTGCAAAGCAAAGATTTAATATGGGACACATCAATAACTTTTAGATCTTCATCCTTATTATCATGAAAACTAGAAGAACACGCTTTCACAAAGCAATCTTTCTTAGCACGCATCCTAGCGATTCTTTCTTTGCACTCATCAATCGAAATTCTCATGGCTTTGAGAGACTCATTGATATCCACTGGTAAAAAAAGGGCCTATAGTCCCGGTTCATAAGGGCCTTTAGTCCCGGTTCTGGAACCGGGACTAAAGTGTCGGTACTAATGCCCTGACCCTTTAGTCCCGGTTCAATCCAGAACCGGGACTAAAGGCCCTCCACGTGGCCGGTCCACCTTTAGTCCCGGTTGGTAACACCAACCGGTACTAAAGGAAATTTCCTGATTTTTTTTTTGAAATTTTTTTGAAATTTTTTTTTTGAATTTTTTTTTGAATTTTTTTTATTTTCAAATTTCTGAATTATTTTAACCTCTAATCTCTAATCACCCCTCATCACTGCTCAATTTAATCTCTAACCACCCCTCATCATTCCAAATCATCTCACTTCCCGAACAATCACCCATCCTCTCACTACTCCAGCCTGAGCACGCTTAACTTCCGGGTTCTATTCTCCCTCGTTTCCAAGTCTGCACTTGTTGTTTTCCTGTCAATAGTAAGATGTCAATCCTATTAACCCTCAGGAATTTAGCTTGAGTATGAAGTCACATATTTCACTGTTTGAGTTTAAAACTATTGTTCTAAAAAACAATACTTTTTTAGTAACACTAATATTTTTGAATAAGTAGTTTGACCATTGTTTGACCATAGTTTGACCAGATTTGACCAAAATTCAAAAAAGGTGAAATAATTATTTAATAACACTAATATTCTTGAATAATTATTTAGTAACACTAATACTTCTTGAATAAGTAGTTTGACCATAGTTTGACCAGATTTACTTAAAATATAAAAAAACTGAAATTTGAGCATAACTTTTTTTCCTTTTGGAATTTGAGGATTCTAGAAATTTGCAAATAGGCCATAGGCCGTCTCCATCGGATGTAACTTTTCGAGTAGATGATTTTTCATATAAAAAACTTTTTAATCCGAGTTCGTATGCAAAAGTTATGCCCATTTTACAAATTCCAGAGAGATTTTGTAAATAAAGTCGAAATTCATATTTGTAAATTTTCCCAACAACTAGACCACATATCACATGTGAAACTTACTTTATTTTATTTTTATTGACATTTCCATCATTTTCTTTTGTTTTTTCTAAAACTGAAAAGGCGGTCCATGGGGGGGGGGTTATAGTTTGAAAATGGGACCTTTAGTACCGGTTCGTGGCACGAACCAGGACTAAAGGTCTCATCCCCATTAGTCCCGGTTCGTGCCTCAAACCGGGACTAAAGGTCTAATCTTTAGTCCCGGTTTGTGGCACGAACCGGGACCAATGGTTGTGGGCCAGGAGCGAGGCCCATTGGTCTCGGTTCATCCCACCAACCGGGACCAAAAGGTCTAGATGAACCGGGACTAATGCCTTAGCCGCACGAACCGGGACCAATGCTCACATTAGTCCCGGTTCTAGACTGAACCGGGACTAATGGGCTGAGCCGGCCTGGACCATAGCCCTGTTTTCTACTAGTGATCATGCTTAGCTGAAATAGATCTAAGTTTCAAAGAATCAACATCAAGAGAAATTCGATCCACGTTCCTAGCCAACTCATCAATCTTAAGCATTTTTTCTTCAATGAAAGCATTGAAACTCTTTTGCAAAGTAATAAATTCTTTAATACTAGATTCGAAATCAGAGGGCATCTTATTATAATTTCCGTAAGATTTTTTGTAGGAATTACCATAATTATTAGAGGAATTACTAGGAAACGGCCTACGATTAAAATTACCTCTATATGCGTTATTACCAAAATTGTTCCTACCAACAAAATTCACATCCACAGATTCATTATTATTCTCAGTCAAATTAGACAAAGGCATATCATTAGGATCAGTAGGAGCACTCTTATTAGCAAACAATTTCATAAGTTCATCCATCTTTCCACTCAAAACATTAATCTCTTCAATTGCATGCACTTTTTTACTAGTAGATCTTTCAGTGTGCCATTGAGAATAATTAACCATAAAATTATATAGGAGTTTGGTAGCTTCTCCTAAAGTGATTTCCATAAAAGTGCCTCTCGCAGCCGAATCTAAAAGATTTCTAGAAGCAAAATTCAATCCGGCATAAAAATTCTGTATAATCATCCATAAATTCAAACCATGTTTAGGGCAATTACGTATCATTAATTTCATCCTCTCCCAAGATTGTGCAACATGTTCATGATCAAGTTGCTTAAAATTCATAATATCGTTTCTAAGAGAGATGATCTTAGTGGGAGGAAAATACTTAGATATAAAAGCATCTTGCACTTATTCCATGAATCAATACTATTTTTAGGCAAAGACGAAAACCAAGCTTTAGCACGACCTCTAAGCGAAAACGGAAATAGCTTAAGTTTAACAATGTCATTATCCACATATTTCTTATTTTGCATATCACACAAATCAACAAAGTTGTTTAGATGGGTAGTGGCATCTTCACTAGGAAGGTCAGAAAACGGATCTTTCATAACAATATTCAACAAAGCAGTATTAATTTCACAAGATTCAGCATCGGTAAGAGAAGAAATCGGAGTGCTAATAAAATCATTATTGTTGGTATTGGCAAAGTCACATAATTTAGTATTATCTTGTGCCATCGTGACAAACAAGCAATCCAACACACATGCAAACAAGAAACAGGCAAAAAGGCAAATAGAAAAAGAGAAGGGGAACGGAAAAAGATGGCGAATAAAAAGGCAAGGGTGAATTGGGGGAGAGGAAAACGAGAGGCAAATGGCAAATAATGTAATGCGGAGGATAAGAGTTGTGATGGGTACTTCGTATATCTTGACTTGGCATAGATCTCCCCGGCAACGGCACCAGAAATGGCTAGTTGTTGGGAGACCAAATCTTGACTTGACTTTGCGTAAGCCTCCCCGACAACGGTGCTAGAAATCCTTGTTGCTACCTCTTGAGCACTGCGTTGATTTTCCCTTGAAGCGGAAAGGGTGATGTAGTAAAGCAGCGCAAGTATTTCCCTCAGTTTTTGAGAACCAAGGTATCAATCCAGTAGGAGACCACGCGCGAGTCACCACGTACCTACACAAACAAATAAGAACCTCGCAACCAATGCGATAAAGGGGTTGTCAATCCCTTCACGGCCACTTGCAAGAGTGAGATCTGATAGAGATAATAATAATAAGATAAATATTTTTGGTATTTTTATGATATAGACTGAAAGTAAAGATTGCAAAATAAAATAGATTGGAAACTTGTATAATGGAGAATAGACCCGGGGGCCATAGGTTTCACTTGTGGCGTCTCTCAAGATAGCATAAGTATTACAGTGGGTGAACAAATTACTGCCGAGCAATTGATAGGAAAGAGAATAATTATGAGAATATCTAGGCATGATCATTTATATAGGCATCACGTCCGTGACAAGTAGACCGACTCATGCCTGCATCTACTACTATTACTCCACACATCAACTGTTATCCAGCATGCATCTAGAGTATTAAGTTCAGAACAACAGAGTAACGCCTTAAGCAAGATGACATGATGTAGAGGGATAAACTCATGCAATATGATATAAACCCCATTTTTTATACTTGATGGCAACAATACAATACGTGTTGTTTCCCCTACTGCCACTGGGATCGAGCACCGCAAGATTGAACCCAAAGCTAAGCACTTCTCCCATTACAAGAAAGATCAATCTAGTAGGACAAACCAAACTGATAATTTGAAGAGACTTGCAAAGATAAACCAATCATACATAAAAGAATCCAGAGAAGAATCAAATATTGTTCATAGATAATTTGGATCATAAACCCACAATTCATCAGATCTCGACAAACGCACCGTAAAAGAAGATTACATCGAATAGATCTCCATGAGAATCAAGGAGAACTTTGTATTGAGATCCAAAGAGAGAGAAGAAGCCATCAAGCTACTAGCTATGGACCCGAAGGTCTGAAGTAAACTACTCACACATCACCAGAGAGGCCATGGAGTTGATGTAGAGGCCCTCTGTGATCAACTCCCCCTCCGGCGAAGCTCCGGAAAAGGCCCCAAGATGGGATCTCTTGGGTACAGAAGGTTGCGGTGATGGAATTAGGTTTTCGTGGTGCTCCTGGATGTTTGCGGGATAGGTGGACTTATATAGGAGGAAGAAGTAGGTCGGTGGAGCAACAAGGGGCCCACGAGGGTGGAGGGCGCGCCAAGGAGGGTAGGCGCGCCCCCTACCTCATGGCCTCCTTGATTGTTTCTTGACGCCCGCTCCAAGTCTCCTGGATCACGTTTGTTGAGAAAATCACGTTCCCCAAGGTTTCATTTCGTTTGGACTTCGTTTGATATTCCTTTTCTGTGAAACACTGAAATAGGCAAAAAACAACAATTTGGGTTGGGCCTCCGGTTAATAGGTTAGTCCCAAAAATGATATAAAAGTGTAAAATAAAGCCCATTAACATCCAAAACAGATAATATAATAGCATGGAGAAATCAAAAATTATAGATACATTGGAGACGTATCAGGGGGTGGGGGAAGATTTGTTACCTGAATCTAGGACTTGGTCGAAAGAGGAAATAATGGGAGCAAAAAGTAGCAGAGACTGGCTATCCAACTGGTCTCTAGGTCTAATACGGAAATAAAGGGAAACGCGGTACAAACTCAATATAAACCCGATCTATTGGTTGAAAAAGGAAAGAAAGTCGGGACTGGGGGACAAGTCAATAAAGTAAGTCCAGCACTAGATTTGCTAGCCTCACACAGTATAAGGTGGCTATACCGAACAAAAATGGGACCAACCCAGATATCCTCTTCTGATGTTTGTTGCTCCGAGCCACTCTTATGTAATGCCACTGGTAAAATGTAGCAGTCGCACTGCGAAAAGTAAGGACATGCTAAACCAATGTTGCTGATAAAATGAAGCAATGGCACCATTAAAGTAAGGTCGTATTTAACGGTTGTCATAGTTAACCCTAATGCCCACACTAATATCTAGCAATTCTTCTGCTTTAGAAATTGCTACTGTCCTTGTAGGATTGCCATTCAGATAAGGAACATGCTTCTTTTCATTTGATGTATGTTTCATCACTTGTTTGTCACCCTCCTTTCCACCTTTTTTGTGCAAATGGAAACATACATTTCACGCTTGATCTTAGTTGAACTAGACAAATGGTATCGAAATTATAGTTGAACATTCCAGGAGCTTCACAACCAACCTTGATGTTGCTCAATTTTATTGCAACTAATGAAGAAGAAGCTCTGTAGGTTTCATTTTCTGATGGAAATGGAACAGGGGCTAGAGCCCTTTTCTTAAAAAATGAAGAAGAAGCTGCTAGCTCATGGGACATTGCTTCATTTTAGGGGAACTGCACCAAAAGGTCCCAAGAATTGAATCATCCATGTTGGTGACTGGTGTCATCTCTTCTACGATGGCATTGACTGCAGACATGGTTCCCATCACGAGGTATGTTCCTTTTTGGTCTGACTATTTGCCAAAGATCATGCATGTTGAGTCTGCTCTTGTGCTACTGTTTTGGCACTGCCATGATAAAGCAATAATGTTATTATTTTGCACCTTAATCTAGTGGCACTATTAATTTGAGGCAATGTTTTTGCACTAGTGGCACTGATTTTTTATATATATTGAAAGAGGGGGTTTCCTCCGATTTCATCAAAGAAATCCAACCATAGGAACCATTATCCGGCAACATCTCAATTTAAACATGCAGTTATGCAACTACTACTAGAACGGACTGAGTACTAGCAGGAGACAAGTTCTCCACATAAGCTAGGCAGGTAGGGGGGACGCAGCACCAGCTCGACCAAGTATGGATTACAACCCAAATGCTACCACAGAAACATCAGAGGGGAAGATTGGGACTGAAAGAGCCAGCTTCAGCATCCCCGTCTAAGCACCCCCGACCTCCATCCTTGAGACGCACGGTACACCTCGTTTGCCACCTGTTCGACCCTAGTGCCACTGATAAAATGAAGTAATAATACAGTTAAAATAGATCAAGTGTCCTCTCTATCATTTCATTTCCAATGTAGATAAAGAAAGTGCTTCTCTTTGTTAGTATATGTTTCATCAACTAGTCCCATTTGTTAATGTTTAAGCGTTTCTGCAAACTGTGGTGCTTAATTTTAGTTGATCTGCACAAAAATAGAGATTGGAATGTCTCAAAGCCCCGCCTTGTAGTACCGATGTACACTGATGTTCATCACTAGAAGAAGGTGTATCGGGGAGACTTGGGTCGATTTCCAGTATGAGGCGTCGCAGGGCCCATCTCGCCCTCGCAACATGGCATACTATGATACTATTGCAATATTTTCTTCTATTTATTAGTGTATGTTTCATAAACTAGTGCCACTATAATGTAATCAGGCCTTTTCATTATCTGTGCAAACAGGGTTATTCAGCTGCATTTTGGTAGAGGTGCACAAATGTACGAATGGAACCGGCATATATGCAGAGTGCTAGGTGCCAAGTAAAAATTACTCACACCAACCCTGCTCCATCTAAGCATTGGCATCCACCACCACCAGTGGGATGTGTGGTGCTCACTGTGAGCGGATCTTTCTCGGCAGCAAATCCTCTAACGAAATACTAGTAGCTTAGACTTCAAAAAAATTACTACTGCTTATATTGGAAGTTTTCTAGGGGTGTACTCTTTTCTGAAAGAAGCACCAATCTATTCTTCTTTATTTGTACACAGTGTCACAACTTTGACCCAAAGGTCTAGAGCTATTTTAGGGTGATTGGCGTAGTACTCGGAGACTGATTGTAAGCATGATTTTCATTAGCTGTCACGCTGATTGTAAGCATGAGAAGATGGAAGATTAGGTTAGTGCGAAGCTTACCTTAAACCCTACGGACGCTGTTGAAACGAGGCGAGCATCGAGGGAACCATGGAGGACGGCGGCAAAGCAACATCACGCCATCCGGCCTCCTCTTGCAGTGGGAGAATGAATACTCATGTGGCTCCAGCTGGCTCTGCACCCTCATGAATGGCACACCGTACTCGATCGATTCGTTATCCTCTGGGTGCTCGACCTTCGACCTATATGCCCACCACCTCCGCCTGACTTTCGCCTCGGGAAAATCTATCTGCTCCATCGCCCAGAGGAGATACTCGATGAACACGAAGGACTGCGGTGTGACTGTCGTTGAGGAGTACAGCGCCACCCTCATCGCCGCCGTCTCACTCTTTCGCATACATTGCCACATGGCCCTCACCGTCCTCGAAATCTCCCACTCATTGTCAAACCAAGTGAGGATCTCCTTCAACCTGGCTAACTTTGCCTGGTCGCCGCTGGTGATCTGCCTGATTCGCTACTGCATCCTCTCCATAGATGTCCTTCTGAGTGGTACAGTGCTAGCTTTGGAAGATGGGAGGAGAGTCGGTGGTCTTGCAATAGAGAAGAGGGAGAGGCAAGATGGTGGTTTGTAATGGAGATGATGGAGAGGAGAGGGGGTGGTTTTGAAATGGAGAAGAGGGAGAGGCGAGCCGGTGGTTTTGGAATGAAGATGATGGAGAGGAGAGGTTTCCCTGCCTTTCGGTCGCTAACAGGTGAGCCCCGTGCTTGGTAGGACCCATGTGTCAGTGTCTCAATGGCAGGATGGGCTACGTCAGGGGATCCTCGTCCGAGGAGAGAGGAGGTGGTTTTGCAATGGAGAAGAGGGAGAGGAAAGATGGTGGTTTTGGAATGGAGATGATGGAGAGGAGAGGAGGTGGTTTTGCAATGGAGAAGAGGGAGAGGAGCGTGCGACAGCGATTTAGGATTGGACGAGAGGGCCAGCATGCTGTGACTGGATCAAAATCAAAATCAATTTACACTTCAATTAAGAAAGCGACCCCACATTAACTTGTCTACCTTTTATTCTGGGTCATAATTGACCATGATTTTCACAAATAAAATATATGTTATACATAGCAAAAATAATATAATTTGAAGTACATTCAGATACGAACCAAACGATACAATTTTTGTTGACATGCATTCACATTTTGCTTGTCAAATACAGTATATGGTCAAACTTTGACCCACCACCTCCTCTCCTCTTAAACCACCGCTCCTCCTCTCCTGTTCCAATCTAAATCCAGCGCCGCTCCTCTCCTCTTCCTTTTCAAAACCACTGGCCCTCCTCTCCTGTTCCAATCCTAAACATCCGTCGCTCCTCTCCTGTTCTAATAAAAAATCAGCACTGCTCCTCTCCTGTTCCATTAAAAAACCACCGCCGGCGAGTGAAGGTGCTTTGGAGAAGTAGATCGATGGAGGAGTACAACCGATACGTGAGGATCGCAGACGGTGACCCTGTGAAGCTAGCTAGGATGTTGGAGATACAGTATTGGTTTGACAACAAGGACCAACTAGCGGCGACGGCGACATCCATGGCCAAATATCTGCAACAGAGCAAAAATGTGGCGATATTACCGAAGGGAGTCGCGCGGGAGTACATAGAGCTGCTCCTCTCGGCCATGGAGCAAACAGATTCACCGAATCTGATCATGAGGGATCGGTGGTGGGAGTATCGATCCCAGATGGAGCATCCACTAGATATTGAAGGATCGAGCATCTACAGGGTGCCATTTGTGAGGGTGTCATGCCAAAGCGAGCCGGTGGAGTCTTCGTCGACCGAACCCAGCTGCAAGAGGAGAAAGCAGTTGCCCCGACGACGCTTCCCCGTCATCCTCTCCCTCGCTGTTCACATCGTCTCATGGGGCGGCTGTCTGCCACCAAGGAATAGGAGGGGACTCCCCCCAGCCCAATAGTCGAGCAGGTTGTGAATTGTCAGGAGGAGCTTAGGGTTGTCAGTATTTGCAGGTTGTGAATTGTGTTTTGTGTCGTGTATTTTGAGAGTACTTTCAGATATGAATGTCTTTTGAATTTCAGATTGGCAGTATTGACCATATGAAGTATTTTATGAATTCTACAGATCTATTTTTAGCACTTAAAAATGTAGTTTCATAGGAGTATAAAAGTGCAGACAATGTGATTCTCAGAGATGAAACTGCAAGTTCAGTTTCAGATAAGAAACTACAACTTTCAGAGGCAGAGCATTTATATTAACACGGCCTTTTCAAATGGAGTTAACATCATGTTGGAAGTTTTATTTATGGTCGAAAATGGAACTACCAGCTAGTTAACATCATGATGATCAACATTCATGCATAGCACATCTTCATATGATGCAGAGTAAAAAAGATATGCTATTTTCAAAATGCCCACACAATGTCGAGTGTGCGAAAACAGAGAAAACGAGGGACAAAGTTTGGGCAAGTGTTGGACGTGGTGTGTGTAGATGACAATGAGGACCCACATGTCAATAATGGCAGAGGCAAAAAAATTGGAGACAATGAGGACCCACATGTCAATAATGGCTTCTGGGTGCACTTGTTTGAGTAATGCACTTTCAAACCACACCTGTGGAAAGTGACCTCTGAAAGCGGTTGATGATAAGGAGGAGGAGAACCTATCCTTGGTGCTTGAGTCTGAGACTTGTTATGATAGCCTGGGTTAGGTGGGTGGGAAGATCCATGTCCACCTTATTCTTCTGCTGGTAGGCTCACGAAACGGAGGAGGCAGAGGAAGCCAGAACTTCTGTTGCTTAGCTGCCACTTGTCAGGAAGAAGAAGACTGAACTGCATCCCTGATTCTCTTCTTTGAAGCCTCACACTTGAGCTGAGCACCTCCTTGCTTGAGGTCCATGTTACAGAACTGATCGAACTTAGTAGGCTCAACAAGAATGAGCGCTAACTGCAGATCCTATCTGAGGCCACCCCTGAAGTGACAGATCATGCTCTTTTCATCAGGAACATCCTGCCTTGCGAAGCGAGCAAGTTTCTGAAACTGTATGTTATATTTCTACACGGATATGCTTCCTTTCTTGAGATTGCGGAATTCCTCACGCTTGCTCTCAACAACACTTGTTGGAATGTGGTGAGCTTTGAAATCCCGGCAGAAAACATCCCAGGTAATCACTTGACGTCCTCTAGGATCTTTGTATTGTTGATACCAATCAACAGCGTGGTCCTTGAGCTGAAAATAAGCGAACTTGACGTAGTCCTCAGGCCTGACATTGCTACATTCAAAATGCTTGTTGATGTCCATGAACCAATCATCGGCGTCCGTGGCCTTGGCACAAATGCTGAAAGGCTTTGGCTGATTTGCAAGGAACTTGTTGAGGGTAGCAAAATGAGGCTGATTGTTGAATTTCCCTTGACCTTGATTCCCTTGGTTGCCTCGGCCTTGGTTGCCCTCTTGCAAGAGTTGCAAAAGCATCTGGGTGTTGGTGTTGGTGGCTGCCATGACAGCTTGCCATGCCTCAAAGGCGGAGGAGGTGGCAGAGGTGGCGGGTTCGCCTGATCCCCATCATTGCATTGCGGATTCAGACGCGTTGGACGAGCCATCCTGAAGAGGTTGACATCCGTTAGAACCATGATAGACAGATAGACAAGTTGAATCAACGGATAGAAATTGCAACATATATTCTTCACAATAAACATTCGACCAAGAATGAACGAATGAACCCAAAGTTAACAATAGACGACCACTAAGGTGAGAAGTCACTTAGACAAAGGTTGATGACTGAAATAACAAGGTACAACTGGAACAAATAAGTGGTAAGGATCACCCAATCACATACCAAATATCTGCAGGAAGAATATATAGAGCTACTTGAATTCCCACCTATAAACTCCCGAAACTTTCTGGTTATGCAATCTGGTGTTGGGGATACAGGGAGGCACAATATATATCACACAACTAACAAGCCCTATGCTCCAACTGTATCCATCATCAACACATAACCAAGAAAACTCCAGAAATCATGTACCTCAACCTTCGAAAAGCATCTGTTATACGATCTGTGGCAATACTCCCGAACTCCCTCCCCAGTACTGGGTGGCGTCGAGATTATCTCACCACTAACTGCATAAAAGAGATTTTCGATGTCGGCGAACTCAGGTATTCCAGAACTACAATGATAAAATTGTGAAGACAACACCTTGGAGCTCAACTCCCCTAGACACTTCCACAACCCCTAAATGTCACGAGGCACCAACAACAATGTTCTCGTCACAAGAATATCGAAACGATCCCAAGATACCCGGGTGATCCTAATTTTTTTAGTGAAATTGTGGAGAGGAAAGTCAAAACATCTACGTCAGGAGGCCACATCAGAGCGACGAAGGGAACTGAGGAGTAAAAACAATCCTACTCTCCGATATATATAATCCTAAGACTATTTTTTGTTCCAGACTCAACAACGACAGCGATTCAATCAAGCAGGGGGCTCCTAAGCTAGGGATGGCTCTGATTACCAACTTGTAACGCCCAAGATGCGACTATATCTCCCACGTGTCGAGGCACGACTTAGGGGCATAACCGCATGTTGGTTTTGTCGCAAGAAGGGTCATCTTCACACAATCCCATGTAATGATCCACATCAACCAATATGGATTTCTCAAAGACAGGGTTATACAAGATTGTTTGGGGTGGTCTTATGAATACATCCACCAATGTTTGAAGTCTAGGGAAGAATTGCTTGTGTTAAAAATAGACTTTGAAAAAGCATTTGATACAATTGAACATCAAGCAATTATAGACATACTCAGAGTGAAAGGTTTTGGCAATAAGTGGATCTCATGGATAGAAATGATTTTTAACTTTGCTTCAACTGCTGTAATGCTGAATGGAGTGCTAGGTAAAAAAATCTACTGTAGAAGAGGAGTTCCACAAGGAGATCCACTTTCTCCTTTGTTGTTTGTCATAGCTGCATATCTTCTACAATCAGTTATCAATAAAGCAATGGGTGTAGGCCTGCTCCATGCACCCCTGCAGATTCACTCATGCCCTGATTTTCCCATTGTTCAGTATGCAGATGACACATTGTTAGTAATGCAAGCTGACTCCAGACAACTAATCTATCTTAAGGCCCTACTAAACACCTTTGCATCTGCCACTGGCCTCAAAGTAAATTATCAGAAGTCAATTATGGTACCTATTAATATTCAAGAGGAGAGGGCACAAATCTTTGCATGTACTTTAAATTGTAAGATGGGACATTTTCCATTCACATACCTTGGGATTCCTTTAGGACTTCAAAAACTAACAGTGGAGCAATGTCTCCCACTGGTTGAAAGGGTTGCAAAAAGACTGGCTGGTATTGCCACATTTATGACCTATGCAGGCAGATTGCTAATGGTTAAGGCTGTTCTGGCATCACTCACAATATTCTTCATGAGCTGCTTGGATGTACCAGTTACAATTAAGCAGTGGATCCTAAAATATTTCAGACACTGCTTATGGAGAGGTCCAGATATGGAAGATCACAAACCAGCACTAGTAAAATGGACAACTGTTTGTAGGCCCAAGAACCAAGGAGGGTTAGGAGTTATGGATATTTTCACACAGAACAAGGCACTACTTTTGAAAAACTTGCACAAATTCTATAACAGACATGAAATTCCCTGGGTACAATTGATTTGGGAAACTCATTATTCTGAAAACAAATTGCCAGGAGATGAGTTAGTGGGATATTTCTGGTGGAGGGAAAACTTGCAACTAATTGAACTGTATAAAGCTTTAGCAAGGTGCAACCTGGGTGATGGCAGAAGTGCTTATTTTTGGAATGACTTCTGGGCTGAGGGGCTTATGAAGCATAAGTTCCCTCATCTTTTCTCTTTTGTGATTAATCATAGATTGACAGTGCAACGGGTTCTTACAAAAGAATATTTGGAAGATCTATTTCACCTACCTTTGTCAATGGAGGCTCATGAGCAATTTTTACAGCTTGAAGATATTTGCTATATTATGAGACAATCACGGTACCAGAATTGCACAGACACATGGAGCTACATTTGGGGTAATGAAAAATTTTCTTCAGCAAAGGCCTATAATGTCATGATTGGTTTCAAACAAACACCACCACACTTCAACTGGATTTGGAACTCCTCCTGCCAACCTAAGCATAAAATGTTCTTCTCGATGCTCTTACATGATAGACTCAATACAAGAAATCTGATGAGAAGGAAAAGTTTTGTGCTACAAGACTATAACTGTGCTCTCAGGGGATGCCCAGAGGAAGAAACTCTATACCATTTGTTTTGGGGATGCCCATTTGCTAAGAGATGTTGGAATCACATTTGCCTAACTAGAACACCAAATTTATCTGTCTTAGAGGCCTTCAAGGATATCAAAGAAAAACTGAGACTCTCCTTTTTCATGGACATAATAATTCTCAGCTCTTGGGCTATCTGGATCTCAAGAAACAACAAGTTATTTGAGCATATTGAACCCACATTTCAAGGTTGGAAGCACATTTACTTGATGGAGCTGAAGTTACTCAAGCACAGAATAAGACCTAAGCATGCCAATCAATTCCTCTCTTGGCTGGACCTCTAATGATAGCTTTTTTCTTTTCCTTTGGCAGGCCTGCTTACTGCCTAGGTTTTTTTCTAGCTCTTCTTTCTTTCTTAGTCTTAGTTTTTCTGTTGTAGTTTTTTTTGGCTCTTTCTTCTCTTTTTTCTTGTTCTTAGGGGGCTTCTCTCAAGCCCCTGTCTTACTTTGGACCTCCTTCTTTGGACCTTTCTGCTCTTTGCTATTTATAAAAATTGCAGTGGGGTGTTTACCCTACTGTTTATGGTCAAAAAATCCCATGTAATGAATAAGAAAGTGATAAATAGATTTGGCTTACAATCGCCACGTCACACAATATCGAATAATTCATACATCATTCAAAGTACACACATAGTTCGACTACAGACAAATCCAAATGAAAATTAGATAACCCCAAATGCTAGATCCCTGATCATCCCAACTGGGCTCCACTACAGATCATTAGGGAAAGATACGCAGTAATGGCCAATGTCCCTGTTGAACTCCCACTTGAGCTCGGTTGCATCACCTGCATCGGTATCATCGACACCTGCAACTGTTTTGGTAGTATCTGTGAGTCACGAGGACTCAGCAATCTCAAAACCCAGGATATCAAGACTATTTAAGCTTATAGGTAGGACGTGGTTATGAGGTGGAGTTGCAGCAAGCGCTAAGAAAATATGTTGGCTAACCTACGAGTACAAGAGTAAGACGAGAAACTATGCAATGGTCGTAAACTAGACGTGATCAAGAAGTGATCTTGAACTACTTACGTTCAAACATAACCCCACCGTGTTCTCTTGCCGAACCTCGTCGAAAAGATACCATCACGGTTACACATGCGGTTGATGTCTTTTAATTAATTCAAGTGTCAAGTTCTCTACAACCGGTTATTAACAAATTCCCATCTGCCACATAACCGCAGGTATGGCTCTCGAAAGTTTAAACCCTGTAGAGGTGTCCCAACTTACCCATGACAAGCTCACGATCCATGGAGACAACCCTCCATTGCGGGACCCTCCGATCAGACTCGGAATCCCAGTGCATAAGATATTTCGACAATGGTAAACCTAGTCCAACAAGACCTCCCGATGCACCGACCTAGCCTGATAGGAGTAGCGCGATCTCGTTCTCAGAGTACACCAGCTGAGCTAAGCGTATAGGTACCAACATAACCCAAGTTGCCAAGGGGCGGTCCTGCACGGTGCTCTTGTTTGGACCAACACTCATGTGGAGCACTGGCCCGGGGGTTGATTGATTCCATGGGGTCCGGGAAGTCTCTATGCAAGTTTTAGTTGTTATTAGGAAAATGATAAAACCAAAGTTGGGCCTTGCTGGAGGAGTTTTATTCAAAGAGAACTATCAAAAGGGGCCCATAGACCCTCACCGTGTTAGGGACGCAAAATCAAGGAACATAACACCGGTATGACAGAAACTAAGGCGGGAATAGTGGAACAAAACACCGAGCAAAATGCCAAGCCCTCCACCCTTTGCCAAGTATATAGATGCATTAATTAAATAAGAGATATTGTGATAACCCAACATATCCATGTTCCACATGGAACAACCTGCCAGGCACCTACAACTAGCAACGCTATAAGAGGGGCTGAGGAAAAGCGGTAACTTAGCCAAACAGTGGTTTGCTAGGAAGGTGGGTTAGAGGCTCGACATGGCAATATGGGAGGCATGATAAACATGTGGTAGGTAGCGCGACATAGTGATAGAACGAACAACTAGCAAGCAAAGATTGAAGTGATATCGGGGGTAATGATCATCTTGCTTGCAGAGTTCTCAGAGCTGTCGAAAGCTTGCTCCTCGTAAACATACTCAACAGGTTCCTCGTTCACTAACTCGTCTCTCAGATCTACTCAAAGCAAGAACACAAGCAACAAAAACAACAATCAATCACGGTGCAATGCACAAGCAACATGATGCAAGGCATGGCATGGAATGCAAGATATGATGTGCAATGCATATGGGAAGTCCGGAAGGGAGAGGATGATCAAGGCATCAACTTGGCAAACCAAGTATGCCATTGGAAAGAGTGAGTGATTTTGGGCGAAATCGATATAAGGATCACCGAAAATGGACGCACGATTTGCAAATGACAAGCAACACAAGACATGATGCAAAACTGCTTAGAACAGCAACATGGCCACTTAGATGCAAGGTACAAATATACTACAACACCCAAACATGAAAACATAGTGCATGGCAGTGAAGTACAGGTGAAGCTCTACAAATCATGAACACTGAGCTACTGCTAGAAACCCCTAGAACAAGTCTAAAATAGAATGGAAAAAATGCAAAAGTGAACAGCTTATGAGACTTAGCAGAAATTCATGCATCAAGACAAGAATAGCATCAGGTAGCAAAGTTTATGTATATCAAACTATATGCTACAGGAACTTATTACATTACACAAGATCGTGGCATGATAGTACTAAATGCACTTAATAAAACTCCCTTACTGAACTTGGTCTAAAAACCCACAGATAGGATGGTAGCATCAAGGCAAACATGGCAAATGATATGACTGTTTATAGAATTGGAACAATTCATGTCATGGCAATATGCATATTCATGATGGCAACTTTGCAAACTTGTGGCACTCATCACAGTGCACTAAATGACATGAAATAAAATCTAGCATGAAGTAGGCATGAAAAAGAAGCTATCCATGTACAACACACCCTCATAGCATGCTTGAATTAAATCACACAAAAATGCCAAAATAGTAACATGATGTAAAATGACATGTTCATGAATTGCTCAAATGCAAAAACTAATGCCACCACTAGATTGGTGGGATTTTTAACCCAAAAAACATATATAATATGTGGGGGTTGTTTTAGAAAAATCCCCACAAAAGCTATAAGTCAAATACTGCCTAAAATGGCTATTGACAGAATTGGAAAGCTGCCTAAAATGGACATCTCAGATCTGGACTTGCTAGAAGAGGAAAAGCCCGAATTGGAAAAGGCCCAAAATGGACAAACTGTCTGATTGGGTTTAGGACAGAGTCGTGTGAGTGACAGGTGGGCCAGTGGGTCCCACGTGTCGTGTGAGAGGGTGCATGTGCGGTTGTGTGGCTGGCAGGTGGGTCAGGCGTTGCATGAGGCTGACTGGTGGACCCACGCGCACGGCTGAAATAGAGCAAAAAACAGGGGCACTGCCAACGGGCGACGGGCACGGCGGAGGACCTCACCAGAGTTGTTCCGGGGACCCTACGACACGGCGGAGATGCGCAACATTGTCGCAGGAGGATCCAGCATCCCTGGGTGCCACTAGCCGCACCGGACGATGATGGAGTCGACGCCGGCGACGAGCTATAGAGGCGGCGACAGCGTGGACCTGTGGAATCTAGTGAACCAGGTTTGAAGCCTTTGCTGTTGAGGAAGTCTTTGAGTGTGTCATACCAAGCGCGAGGTGCTTGTTTGAGGCCATACACTGCCTTGTTGAGCTTGTATACCATGTCAGGACGCTTTGGGTCTTCAAAACCAGGTGGTTGTGCAACATACACTTCTTCTTCAATTTTGCCGTTGAGAAAGGCCCTTTTGGCATCCATTTGATATAGAAGAATGTTGTTGTTGTTGGCATAGGCACGCAGTATGCGAATGGCTTCAAGCCTAGCTATAGGAGAAAATGTTTCATCGAAGTCAATCCCTTCAGCTTGTGTGTAACCTTGAGCAACAAGACGAGCCTTTTTTCTGACAACTTGACCATGCTCATTTTGTTTATTGCGATAGATCCATTTGATATCTATGATATTGTGCTTGTGAGGATCTAGATGCTTTACAAGCTCCCACACATTGTTCAGATTGAACTGTTGAAGCTCTTCTTGCATAGCTTGAATCCATTCAGGTTCCATGAAGGCATCGTCAACTTTCTAGGGTTCTGATATTGAGACAAATGCAAAGTGCCCACATAAATTTGCTAGTTGTGTTGCTCTTGAACGATTGAGGGGACTAGGTGCATTGATGCTATAAGTTATTTTCTCAATCTTTACTTCATTTGCAACACGAGGACGAACTAGACGAAGATTCTGCCCTTGTTGATCATTGTCTTCACCTTCAGCATTGGCTTCAGGCTGAGCAGCGTCTTCAGGCTGATTAGGTGCAAAAATGATGATTTCCTCTTCAGCCTGTGCCTTTGAAGGTATGATTTATCCAGTACCCATAAGCTTGATAGATTCACTTGGCGTAGCTTCATCTAGCACATTTGGCAGGTGCTCTCTTTGCGAGCCGTTAGTCTCATCGAACCACACACCCACAGTTTCAACCACTTTTTAGTGAAAGAGGTTGAAGACTCTGTAGGAGTGTGAATCTTTTTCGTAGCCAAGCATAAATCTTTCATGGGCTTTCGGCGCAAACTTTTAAGTGTGATGCGGATCCTTGATCCAGCACCTAGCACCAAATAATCTGAAATAGCTAACGTTTGGCTTCTTACCAGTCAGGAGCTCATACGATGTCTTCTTTAGGAACTTGTGAAGATAAACACGGTTGATGACATGGCATGCAGTATCAATAGCTTCAGGCTAGAACTTCCTTGGAGTCTTTTACTCATCAAGCATCGTCCGTGCCATCTCAATGAGGGTTCTGTTCTTGCGCTCCATGATGCCATTCTGCTGTGGTGTGTATGGAGCCGAGAACTCATGTGTGATGCCCAATGTATCAAGATAAGTGTTGAGGCCAGTGTTCTTGAATTCAGTGCCATTGTCACTTCGGATGTGCTTGATCCTGATGCCATAGTGGGTCATGGCATGATTGGCGAATCGTTTGAAGACATCCTGCACTTAAGTCTTGTAGAGAATTATATGCACCCGTGTATATCTCGAGTAATCATCAACAATGACAAAGTCATAGAGGCAAGAAGTAGTAGTGAGGGTAGAATAGTGAGTAGGGCCGAATAGGTCCATGTGAGGCAGCTCGAAGGGACGTGTCATTGTCATGATTGTCTTCGAGGGATGGTTAGCCCGAGTCATTTTTCCAGCTTCACAGGCACCGCATAGATGATCCTTCTTGAACTTGATGCCCTCGATGCCTATGACATGATTCTTCTTCGTGAGAGTGTGTAAGTTCCTCATGCCCGCATGCCCTAGCCTTAGATACCAGAGCCAACACTCTGAAGCTTTTTCTAGAATACATACAACCAATTGTGGTCCTGCTGAGAAATTTACCATGTACAGATCATCCTTTCGATACCCTTCGAAGACTAGAGATTTGTCAGATTCCATAAGCACAAGGCAACGATATTTTCCAAATATCACAATCATGTTTAGATCACAAAGCATTGAGACAGACATTAAGTTGAAACCAAGGGATTCAACAAGCATCACTTTATCCATGTGCTGGTCCTTTGAGATTGCAACTCTACCTAGGCCCAATACCTTGCTTTTACTAGTGTCAGCAAATGTGATGTGACATTTGTCAGACGGACGTAGGGTTGAATCCATAAGAAGACTTCGATCACCAGTCATGTGGTTAGTACATCCACTATCCATAATCCACTCAGAAGCCTTTGGTGTTGTCCCCTACAGTGCAGTTTGGGGATAGGCTTCACCAAGGGAAATGTGAAGCATAAACATTTGACGAACAAGCATATTATCAAAGTTCAGATCCTTGTTAGGGTAGATAGGATGCTTGTCTAGAAATCCTGGGACGAAATACATAGTAAGACCATTCTAACATTTTATCTTGCATCCCACAAGATGTTTTAGGTCCCCAGCATAAGCATCAAAAGCCTTTGATTTCAGGCTGGAGACCTTTCCTTGCAAAAGAGAGTTAATTCTTCTTAACCACCCACATCTTCAGGGGTGTCTTAGAAACAATGAGTCTAAGTGCAGCATCTGAGAACTTTGGCTTTGGAGCCCTAGCAAATAGTCTTGCAGGAGGTGAATAACACTCATAAGAATAGGCAGAAAAGTTCTTGGTCTTATGAACATAGGGGATTGATGAAACACGCACATATTCTTAAGTCTGAGCATGATTTCCCTGTAAAACATTGGCGTTAGGGTGACTCTGATGAATCCTCTGTCTGTATGAAGCCTTTGGACCACGTGAAGCCTTAGGTCTGGGTTTTATCTTCTTCCCATGTGGTGTCATGATGACATTCATGGGAAGCTTCTCAAGTTAACTTTTGGGCACCCGGATCTTCTTCAAAGGTGATCCATTCCTGTAGTTAGTACCAATATACCTGGCAAACACTTCACCATTCTGACAGTTTATAGTTTGCATCAAAGGATTCATCAATGATAATTGGGTTAGCACAAGTGAAGCCATACAAGGTAGATGGATCCACTAAAGGACCCTTTGCAGCAACCCATGTGGTTTTGGGGTACTACTCAGGCTTCTAGTATGAACCATCAACGTTCATTTTCCTCTCGAACGCAACACCCTCTTTCCTAGGGTTTTGGTTAAGAATCTGTTTCTTGAGGACATCACATAGAGTTTGATGCCCTTTGAGGCTTTTGTACATCCCTGTTTCAAGCAATGTCTTCAACCTACCATTCTCATCAGCAATGGTAGTGGTATCCTCAGAAGAGGGGTTAGTTACCACATCAGCAGTTGAAGATATAGCAACAATAGCAATAGTAGAACATTCAGCAGCAGAGACAACATTATCACACTCAAGACATTTTAAACATGGTAGATCAAAGTCTTCCTGAGCGGTACTGATCTTTTGAGCGTGAACTAACTCGTTCTCCTTTTTTACATCTTCATGAGACACTCTCAGGTTCTCAAGTTCTTGCTTCCTTTGAAGATAATCATAGGAAAGCTTCTCGTGAGTAGATGAGAGAGTTTCATGACGACTTTCAAGTTCTTCGTTCTTAACATGAAGATTTTTAATGTCTTCAATGAAGGACCGAGTTCGAGTCATTTCTGCGGCCAACAGGTCATCGCTTTTGTCTAGCAACTTTTGAATGTGTTCCATAGCATTTTATTGTTCCGTTGCAATTTAGCAAGTGTTTTGCAGCTAGATTTAGATTCACATTCAGAATCATCTTCGCTGGATGTTTGAAAGTAAGCATCACGTGAGTTTACCTTGGCACCACGTGCCATGAAGCACTAGGTAGGATAAGAGTCATCCTCACCATCAGCATCGGCGTTGAAGACGATGCCATTATCTTCGGTGTTGAAGATGGACTTTGCAACATACGCGGAAGCTAGAGCCAGGCTTGCCATGCCTGAATCGGACTCCTCCTCTGACTCCACCTCCGCCTCCTTAGAAATAGACTCCTCCTCTGAATCCATCTCCTTGCCAACAAACGCATGAGCCTTGCTTGATGAGCTCTTCGTGTATGATGAAGGCTTTGATGAAGACTTTGAAGAAGACTTTGAGGATTTCTTCTTCTTGTTGTCATCAGAATCATTTTCCTTGCTCTTATTCTTCTTCTTCTTGGTGTCATTGTCCCATTAGGGACACTCAGAGATGTAGTGACCAGGTTTCTTGCATTTGTGGCATGTTCTCTTCTTGTGGTCACGAGAGTAAGCTTCATCATTTCTTGAGCTGGATCTTGAAGTCTTTATGAAACCTTTCTTCTTGGAGAACTTCTGGAACTTCATCACGAGCATAGCTAGCTCCTTTCCAATGTCTTCAGGATCCCCAGAACTGCAGTCAGATTCTTCTTCAGATGAGGACACAACCTTTGCCATCAAATCCTGGGTTTGGCCATAGTTGGGGCCATAGATATCTCTCTTCTCAGATAACTGGAACTCATGTGTGTTGAGCCTCTCAAGTATGTCAGACGGATTGAGAGTCCTGAAGTCAGGGCGTTCTTGAATTATCAGGGCCAGGGTGTCGAATGAGTTGTCAAGTGATCTCAGGAGCTTCTTGACGATTTCGTGCTTAGTGATCTCAGTGGCTCCAAGTGCGTGAAGCTCATTTGTGATATCAGTGAGGCGCTCAAACGTGAGCTTCACATTCTCATCGTCCTTTCTCTTGAAATGGTTGAATAGGTTGTGAAGAACATCAATCCTTGAATCTCTCTGAGTTGAGATGCCTTCATTGACCTTGGAGAGCCAGTCCCAGACTAGCTTCACAGTTTCCCGTGGACTCACACGGCCGTATTGTCCTTTGGTCAGATGACCACAGATGATGTTCTTGGCAGTCGAATCCAATTGAATGAACCTCTTGACATCAGCAGCGGTGACACCTTTGCCGACCTTGGGAACGCCATTCTTGACGACATACCAGAGATTGGCGTTAATGGCTTCGAGATGCATACGCATCTTGTTCTTCCAATAGGGGTAATCAGTGCCATCGAAGACTGGGCACGCAGCGGAGACCTTGATTATCCCTGCAGCCGACATAGCTAAAATCCAAGTGGTTAAACCGAATCACACAGAACAAGGGAGCACCTTGCTCTGATACAAATTGAAAGTGCTAGTTATCGACTAGAGGGGGGTGAATAGGCGATTTTTATGAAAGTCTTCAAAACATGAGGTCTTTAAAGACAAATAGTAGAAATGAACCTATTGATATTCAGCGGAAGGTAGACTACACTAGACAGGCCATAGTCAATTAAGCAATAAAGTGAAAGCATGAATACTATCAGCAGCTAGGTAGTATGGATCAGGATGGAAGACAGTATGAAGCCAAACAGATAATAATATTCACTTAGTGAGGTCAATCAAAATAGACAGGCAGGCAATGACTTCACAAAGACAAACTGTAAAGTAAGGGGAAGTGAAGGATAGAACCAGTTGCTTGGTGAACACAAGAATTTGGTAGACCAGTTCCAGTTGCTGTGACAACTGTACGTATGGTTAGGGAGGCTGAGATTTAACTCAGAAGACTGTGTCTTCACCTTATTCCCCTTGAGCTAAGGACAGCCAGTCCTTGCCCAATCACTCTGGTAAGTCTTCAAAGTAGACTTCCAAACCTTCACAGACTTCGTTCACTGGCAATCCACAATGGCTCTTGGATGCTCAGAACGTGAAGCCTAACCGGCTGGAGGATTCACAGTCCTCAAGTGTAACAAGTCTTCAGGTCATGCAGACATAAAAACATCGGTGATGCCTAACACTCTTTGGCCCTGGGTGTTTTGGGCTTTGTCCTCGCAAGGATCTCTCTCTCAAATGCTTCGGAGGTGGGTTGCTCTCAAACGACAAAAGCCATGCCCTAACTTTAAGCAGCCACCAATTTGTGGTGTAGGGTGGGCTATTTATAGCCAGGAGGCAACCCGACCTGATTTGTCCGAAATGACCCCGAGTCACTAAGGAACCAACACGTGTTCAACGGTCGGATTTCAAACACAAGCGGCAGCTTGACATGGCCTACAAGTAAAGCTGACTCATCTGTCTCTGGATAAGATTTTCTCTCATTGTCTTCGCTCGAAGACATAGGATTTGGTTGAGCACCACTTCAGTCACTCTAACTTTATTCACTTGGACCCCACTTAACAGTATAGTGGTTCCTATGGATCAACAAAGAACAAAAGGAAACTATGAAACAACTATGTCTTCGCACTCCATAGTCTTCATATGAATGTCTTCTCATGTCACACTCTTCATCGTGAATGTCTTCACGTACCACCTTTGTCTTCAATGTCTTCACACATTTTTAGGGGTCATCTCTAATAGGTAAACCGAATCAATAAGGGACAACTACCTATATTATTCTGCAATTCTCACAAACACATTAGTCCCGCAACCAAGTTTGTCGTCAATACTCCAAAACCAACTAGGGGTGGCACGAGCTGCACTTACACTTAGTATAATCGATAAATCATAAACTTTAGGTATTGTTGTAAACCAATTCATAATTATTCTTGCATACTAACTATTGTACTCTAACTTCTCCATGACTTATATCCCCCGATATAATCCATAACATCATTAAAATAAGCACACCATGCAATAAAAATCATAACCTGTATATAACAGAACAGTCTGTAATTATCTAAACAAAATCTATACTTCTATTAGTCCAAAAAATCTAAAAAATTTGGACAATATAGAAAAATCTGTATATTTACAATGTGTAAGAAATTCAGAGTTTTATCACGTTCTAGTAATAAATCTAAATTCCAGCACTTGGTGCAAGAGTTTTGCTGCCTCTTGAGCACCGCGTTGATTTTCCCTTGAAGAGGAAAGGGTAAAGCCGTAAAGCAGCGTAAGTATTTCCCTCAGTTTTTGAGAACCAAGGTATCAATCCAGTAGGAGACCACGTGGAAGTCACCTTGTACATACACAAACAAATAAGAACCTCATAACCAACGCGATAAAGGGGTTGTCAATCCCTTCACGACCACTTGCAAGAGTGAGATATGATAGATATGATAATAATAAGATAAATATTTTTGGTATTTTTATGATATAGATTGAAAGTAAAGATTGCAAAATAAAATAGATTGGAAACTTGTATGATGGAAAATAGACCCAGGGGCCATAGGTTTCACTAGTGGCTTCTCTCAAGATAGCATAAGTATTATGGTGGGTGAACAAACTACTGTCGAGTAATTGATAGAAAAGCGAATAATTATGAGAATATCTAGGCATGGTCATGTATATAGGCATCACGTCCGAGACAAGTAGACCGAAACGATTCTGCATCTACTACTATTACTCCACACATCGACCGCTATCCAGCATGCATCTAGAGTATTAAGTTCATAAGAACAGAGTAACGCCTTAAGAAAGATGACATGATGTAGAGGGATAAATTCATGCAATATGATATAGACCCATCTTTTTATCCTTGAGGGCAACAATACAATACGCGTCGGTTCCCTTTCTGTCACTGGGATCGAGCACCGCAAGATTGAACCCAAAGCTAAGCACTTCTCCCATTGCAAGATAGATCAATCTAGTAGGCCAAACCAAACTGATAATTCGAAGGGACTTGCAAAGATAAACCAATCATACATAAAAGAATTCAGAGAAGATTCAAATATTGTTCATTGATAAACTTCATCATAAACCCACAATTCATCGGATCTCGACAAATAGACGCAAAAGAAGACTACATCAAATAGATCTCCAAGAGAATCAAGGAGAACATTGTATTGAGATCCAAAGAGACAGAAGAAGCCATCTAGCTACTAGATATGGACCCAAAGGTCTAAAGTAAACCACTCACACATCATCGGAGGAGCCATAGAGTTGATGTAGAGGACCTCCGTGATCAATGCCCCCTCCGGCGGAGCTCCAGAAAAGGCCCCAAGATGGGATCTCTTGGGTACAGAAGGTTGCGGCGGTGGAAATAGGGTTTCGTGGTGCTCCTGGATGTTTTTGGGGTATGTCAATATATATAGGAGGAATAAGTAGGTCGGTGGAGCAACGAGGGACCCACGGGGGTGGAGGGCGCGCCCAGGGGGGTGGGTGCGCCCCCTGCCTCGTGGTCGCCTCGTTGATTGCTTGACGTCCAGTCCAAGCCCCTTGGATCATGTTTGTTCCAAAAATCATGCTCCCGAAGGTTTCATTCCGTTTCGACTCCGTTTGATATTCCTTTTCGGCGAAACTCTAAAATAGGCAAAAAACAGCAATTTGGGCTGGGCCTCAGGTTAATAGGTTAGTCCCAAAAATAATATAAAAGTGTAAAAATAAGCCCATTAACATCCAAAATAGATAATATAATAGCATGAAGCAATCGAAAATTATAGATACGTTGGAGACGTATCAAGCATCCCCAAGCTTAATTCCTACTCGTCCTCGAGTAGGTAAATGATAAAAACAGAATTTTTGATGTGGAATATTTCCTAACATATTTCTCAATGTAATTTTTCTTTATTGTGGCATGAATGTTCAGATTTGAAAGATTCAAGATAAAAGTTTAATATTGACATAAAAATAATAATACTTCAAGCATACTAACTAAGCAATTATGTCTTCTCAAAATAACATGGCCAAAGAAAGTTCATCCCTACAAAATCATATAGTTTGGTCATGCTCCATTTTCATCACACAAGAATGCTCTCATCATGCACAACCCCGATGACAAGCCAAGCAATTGTTTCACACTTTAGTAATCTCCAAGTAAAGTTACCGATGAATGAAGACAAAAGAGGGGATGCCTTCCGGGGCATCCCCAAGATTAGGATTTTTGGTGTCCTTGTATTTTACCTTGGAGTGCCATGGGAATCCCCAAGCTTAGGATATTTCCACTCCTTGTTCCATAATCCATCAAATCTTTACCCAAAACTTGAAAACTTCACAACACAAAACTTAACAGAAAAATCTCGCGAGCTCCGTTAGCGAAAGAAAACAAAACACCACTTAAAGATACTGTAATGAACTCATTCTTTATTTATATTGGTGTTAAACCTACTGTATTCCAACTTATCTATGGTTTATAAACTCTTTTACTAGCCATAGATTCATCAAAATAAGCAAACAACACACGAAAAACAGAATTTGTCAAAAACAGAACAGTCTGTACTAATCTGTAACTAACGCAAACTTCTGGAACCCCAAAAATTCTAAAATAAATTTCGGGACATGAGGAATTTATCTATTAATCATCTTCAAAATTAATTAACTAAATATAACTCTCCAATAAATAATGGCAGCAATTCTCGTGAGCGCTAAAGTTTCTGTTTTTTACAGCAAGATCAAAAAGACTTTCCCCAAGTCTTCCCAACGGTTCTACTTGGCACAAACACTAATTTAACACAAAAAACACAACCAAAACAGAGGCTAGATAAATTATTTATTACTAAATAGGAGTAAAAAGCAAGGAATAAAAATAAAATTGGGTTGCCTCCCAACAAGCGCTATCGTTTAACGCCCCTAGCTAGGCATAAAAGCGAAGATAGATCTAGGTATTGCCATCTTTGGTAGGCAATCCATAAGTGGATCTCATAATAGATTCATATGGTAATTTAATTTTCTTTCTAGGTAAGTGTTCCATGTCTTTCCTTAATGGAAATTGGAATCTAATATTCCCTTCCTTCATATCAATAATTGCACCAATCGTGCTAAGGAAAGGTCTACCAAGAATAATAGGACATGAAAGATTGCAATCTATATCAAGAACAATGAAATCTATGGGCACATAGTTCCTATTTGCAATAATAAGAACATCATTAATATTTCCCATAGGTTTCTTAATAGTGGAATCCGCAAGGTGCAAGTGTAAAGAACAATCATCAAATTCACGGAAACCTAGCAAATCACACAAGGTTTTTGGGATCGTGGAAACACTAGCACCCAAATCACACAAAGCATAGCATTCATGATCTTTAATTTTTATTTTAATAGTAGGTTCCACTCATCATAAAGTTTTCTAGGAATAGAAACTTCCAACTCAAGTTTTTCTTCATAAGATTGCATCAAAGCATCTTAGTAAAAGCTTTATTTTGACTATAAGCATGAGGAGAATTTAGCACGGATTGCAACAAGGAAATACAATCTATCAAAGAGCAATTATCATAATTAAATTCTTTGAAATCCAAGATAGTTGGTTTGTTGCTATCTAAAGTTTTGACCTCCCCAATCCCACTTTTATCAAATTCTGCATCAAGATCTAAAAACTCCGAATTTTTGGGACGCCTTCTAACTAAAGTTGACTCATCTCCAGTCCCATCATTATCAAGATTCATATTGCAAAACAAGGATTTAATAGGGGACACATCAATCACTTTTTGATCTTCATCCTTATTATCATGAAAACTAGAAGAACACGCTTTCACAAAGCAATCTCTTTTTGCATGCATCCTAGCGATTCTTTCTTTGCACTCATAAATGGAAATTCTGATTGCTTTGAGAGACTCATTGGTATCATTCTAAGGTGGAATAGATCTAAGTTTCAAAGAATCAACATCAAGATAAATTCTATCCACGTTCCTAGCCAACTCATCAATCTTAAGCAATTTTTCTTCAATCAAAGCATTGGAACTCTTTTGTGAAGTAATAAATTCTTTAATACTAGATTCAAATCAGAGGGCATCCTATTATAATTTCCATACGAATTGTTGTAGGAATTACCATAATTATTAGAGGAATTACTAGGAAACGGCCTAGAATTAAAATTACCTCTATATGTGTTGTTACCAAAATTGTTCCTACCAACAAAATTCACATCCATAGATTCATTATAATTCTCAATCAAAGTAGACAAAGGCACGTCATTAGGATCAGTAGGGGCACTCTTATTAGCAAAATTTTATAAGTTCATCCATCTTTCCACTCAAAACATTAATCTCTTCAATTGAATGCACCTTTTTACTACTAGATCTTTCCGTGTGCCATTGAGAATAATTAACCATAATATTATCTAGGAGTATTGGTAGCTTCTCCTAAAGTGATTTCCATAAAATTGCCTCCCGCGGCCGAATCTAAAAGATTTCTAGAAGAAAAGTTCAATCCGGCATAAATTTTTTGTATAATCATCCATAAATTTAATCCATGTGTAGGGCAATTACGTATCATTAATTTCATCCTCTCCCAAGCTTGTGCAACATGTTCATGATCAAGTTTCTTAAAATTCATAATATCGTTTCAAAGAGAGATGATCTTAGCAGGAGGAAATACATAGAGATAAAAGCATCTTTGCACTTATTCCACGAATCAATACTATTTTTAGGCAAAGACGAAAACCAAGCTTTAGCACGATCTCTAAGAGAAAACGGAAATAGCTTAAGTTTAACAATATCATTATCCACATCTTTCTTCTTTTGCATATCACACAAATCAACAAAGTTGTTTAGATGGGTAGCGGCATCTTCACTAGGAAGGCCAGAAAATGGATCTTTCATGACAAGATTCAGCAAAGTAGTATTAATTTCACAAGATTCAGCATCGGTAAGAGGAGCAATCGGAGTGCTAATAAAATCATTATTGTTGGTATTGGCAAAGTCACACAATTTAGTATTATCTGTAGCCATCGTGACAAGCAAGCAATCGAACACACAAGCAAACAAGAAACAGGCAAAAAGAGGCAAATAGGAAAGCAGAAGGGGAACCGAAAAAGAGTGTGAATAAAACGGCAAGGGTGAAGTGGGGAAGAGGAAAACGAGAGGCAACTGGCACATAATCTAATGCGGAGGATAAGAGTTGTGATGGGTACTTGGAATGTCTTGACTTGGAATAGATCTCCCCGGCAACGGTGCCAGAAATCCTTCTTGCTACCTCTTGAGCACTGCGTTGGTTTTCCCTTGAAGAGGAAAGGGTGATGCAGTAAAGCAACGTAAGTATTTCCCTCGGTTTTTGAGAACCAAGGTATCAATCCAGTAGGAGACCACGCGCAAGTCACCTCGTACCTACACAAACAAATAAGAACCTCGCAACCAACGCGATAAAGGGGTTGTCAATCCCTTCACGACCACTTGCAAGAGTGAGATCTGATAGAGATGATAATAATAAGATAAATATTTTTGGCATTTTTATGATATAGATTGAAAGTAAAGATTGCAAAATAAAATAGATTGGAAACTTGTATGATGGAAAATAGAACCGAGGGCCATAGGTTTCACTAGTGGCTTCTCTCAAGATAGCATAAGTATTATGGTGGGTGAACAAATTACTGTCGAGCAATTGATAGAAAAACGAATAATTATGAGAATATCTAGGCATGGTCATGTATATAGGCATCACGTCTGAGACAAGTAGACCGAAACGATTCTGCATCTATTACTATTACTCCAAACATCGACCGCTATCCAGCATGCATCTAGAGTATAAAGTTCATAAGAACACAGTAACACCTTAAGCAAGATGACATGATGTAGAGGGATAAATTCATGCAATATGGTATAAACCCCATCTTTTTATCCTCGAGGGCAACAATACAATACGCGTCGGTTCCCTTTCTGTCACTGGGATCAAGCACCGCAAGATTGAACCCAAAGCTAAGCACTTCTCCCATTGCAAGAAAGATCAATCTAGTAGGCCAAACCAAACTGATAATTCGAAGGGACTTGCAAAGATAAACCAATCATACATAAAAGAATTCAGAGAAGATTCAAATATTGTTCATAGATAAACTTGATCCTAAACCCACCATTCATCGGATTTCGACAAACACACCGCAAAAGAAGATTACATTGAATAGATCTTCAAGAGAATCGAGGAGAACTTTGTATTGATATCCAAAGAGAGAGAAGAAGCCATCTATCTACTAGCTATGGACCCGAAGGTCTGAGGTAAACTACTCACACATCATCGGAGGGGCCATGGAGTTGATGTATAGGCCCTCCGTGATCAATGCCCCCTCCGGCGAAGCTCCGGAAAAGGCCCCAAGATGGGATCTCTTGGGTACAGAGGGTTGCAGCGGTGGAAATAGGGTTTCATGGTGCTCCTTTATGTTTTCGGGGTATGTAAATATATATAGGAGGAAGAAGTAGGTTGTTGGAGCAACGAGGGGCCCACGAGGGTGGAGGGCGCGCCCAGGGGGTGGGCGTGCACCCTGCCTCGTGGCCGCCTCGTTGATTGCTTGACGTCCACTCCAAGTCCCCTGGAACAAGTTTGTTCCAAAAATCATGCCCCCGAAGGTTTCATTCCGTTTGGACTCCGTTTGATATTCCTTTTTGGCGAAACTCTAAAATAGGCAAAAAACTGCAATTTGGGCTGTGCCTCCGGTTAATAGGTTAGTCCCAAAATAATATAAAAGTGTAAAAACAAGACTATTAACATCCAAAATAGATAATATAATAGCATGGAGCAATCAAAAATTATAGATACGTTGTCAAGTTTCTGTTTTTGCATAGAATCAATTCAACTATTATCCAAATCATCCCAAAGGCTTTACTTGGCACAAACAGTAATTAAAATATAAAAACACAATCATTACCATAGCTATAATCATGTCATCACACAAAAGAAGAAATAAAAAGAAAAAATTTAAGATAACTATTGGGTTGTCTCCCAACAAGCGCTATTGTTTTATGCCCCTAGCTAGGCATAATGCATGTTTCAGGTATTATCATCTTTCAAAGTAATTCCAGATGTGGCTTGCATAATAAATCCATATGGAGGTTTAATTCACTTCTTGGGAAGTGTGCCATCCCTTTATTTAATGGAAATTGGAACCTTATATTTCCTTCTTTCATGTCTATAATTGCACCTATGGTTTGTAGGAAAGGCCTACCAAGTATTATAGGACAAGACAAATCACATTCAATATCTAGCCCAATAAAATCCACGGGCACATAGTTTCTATTAGCAATTGTGAGAACATCATTAATCCTACCCTATGGTTTCTTAATTGCTTAATCCGCTAAATGAAATCCATATTGGTGAGACCTAGCACGTCACATAAAGATTTTGGTATAGTAGAGACGCTAGCACCTAGATCACACATAGCATTACATTCATAATCTTTAATATTAACTTTAATAGTAGGTTCAATTCATCATGTAATTTACTTGGTATAGATACTTGCAAGTCTAGCTTTTCTTCATGAGATTTTAATCATTGCTTCAACAATATGTTTGGTAAAGGCTTTATGTTGTTCGTAACAATTATATCCATGTTTCTAGCCATATCGTCAACTTTATGTAGTTTTTCTTATACCATACCGTTGAAAATCTTTTGAGAACTATTGAATTCTTTAATGTTGTTCTCAAGTTCACTAGGTATCCTATTATTATTATTATTATTATTATTATATGAATTACCATAATTATTAGAGGGATTACGAGGATACAGTCTAGGATTGAAGTTCGCTCTATAAGTATTATTGTTGAAAATGTTTCTAGCGATAAAATTCACATCAATAGCATCATTATTTTTCTCAATAAAATTAGATAATGGGACATCATTTGGACCAACATGATCATTTTTACTAGTAAGCATATTCATAACATCATCCATGTTATCACTCAAAGTAGGAACTTCTTGGATAGAGTTTACCTTCTTAGTACTTGGAGCGTGTTTGGTGTACCATTGAGAATAATTTGTCATCATATTGTTGAGAAGCTTCCTGGCCTCTCCTAATGTAATCCCCATAAAGGTACCACATGCAATAGAGTCTAGAAAATTTCTCGACACAGTTTAGTCCCACAAATTTTTTTGTATTACCACCCATAAGCTTAGTCCATGAGTGGGACAACTTTTTATCATTAATTGCAATCTCTGCCAATATTGTGCAACATGTCCTTACTCAAGTTGCTTGAACTTCATGGATTGATTTCTAACAGATATAATATTAGCATGAGTAAAGTACTTAGCCGTAAAACCATCCTTATATTTATCCCATGAATCAATACTATTGAGAGGTAAGGATGAAAACCAAGTTTTAGCTTTGTCCCTTAAGGAGAAGGGAAATAATTTCAACTTAACAATATCATTATCCACATCTTTTTTCTTTTGCATATCACATAATTCAACGAAGATATTAAGATGGGATGCAACATCTTCATTGGGATTTCTAGCAAATTGTTCTTTTATAATAAGATTTAGCAATGCAACATTAATATCGTAAGACTCCACACTAGTGGTGGAAGGAGCAATTGGAGCACTAATAAAATCATTGTTATTAGTATTCGAGAAGTCACATAGCTTAGTATTTTCTTGAGACATAGTGGAAAAGCAAGCAAGATAGCAAACAAGAAAAATAAAATATTTTTGTGTTTCTGATTTTTTATAGAGAAGTGGAGGGAGATTCAAAAAAAGGCAAATAAAAGAAAATAAAAAGTACACAAGTAAATTATAAGGTAATAATGTGTATGAATGAACTTGAAGGAATTTGATGATGTCTCCCCGACAGTGGCGCCAGAAATTCTTTCTACTACTTGTGAGCTACGTTGGGATTTTCCCCAAAGAGGAAGGGTGAAGAAAATATAGTAGCGAATAGTATTTCCCTCAATGAGAACCAATGTTATCGAACCAATAGGAGAACCACACAAATGCCTAGTGAACAGTACGTGCACACACAAGAGCAAATACTTGCACTCAACATGGGCAAGAGGGTTCTCAATCCCGTTGTACTCATTATTGCAAGTATTAAACCTTATAGTGGTAGATAGATAAATTGCAAAGTAAAATAAAAGTAAAAAAATTGCAGCAAGGTATTTTTGGTTTTCTAAATATGATTAAAATAGACCCAGGGCCATAGTTTTCACTAGAGGCATCTCTCTCATAATAATAGGATACGGTGGTTACAAAAATTACTGTTGGGCAGTTGATAGAAAAGCACATAGTTATGACATTATTCTTTTTTTTTGACAGAAAGACGGTAAGGGAACCCCCTACAGTATAATTGGTGCAACAACCCCAAATTGCAAGTACCATGCCTTGAACCTGGGTGGGTGGGAAGGCATCAGCCCCTTCCAACCACTAGGCTATGCCTTAGTCTGCAGTTATGACATTATTCATGTCAATGATCATGTATATATGCACTATGTCCATGACAAGTACACTGACTCCTGCCTGCATCTATTACTATTACTCCACCCATCGGCTGACTCCTGCCTGCATATAGGGTATTAAGTTCATGACAAACAGAGTAACACTTTAAACAAGATGACACAATGTAGATAGAATAAAACCAAGCAATATTATTAAACCCTGTCATTTTACCCTTAGTGGCAA
This sequence comes from Triticum dicoccoides, assembly GCF_002162155.2. Taxonomy (NCBI): domain Eukaryota; kingdom Viridiplantae; phylum Streptophyta; class Magnoliopsida; order Poales; family Poaceae; genus Triticum; species Triticum dicoccoides. Next base: position 262,607,612 of record NC_041390.1, on the reverse strand, counting down.
CAATACAATACACGCCTCGCTACCCCTGCTGTCACTGGGTGAGGAAACCACAAGATAGAAACCACTACAAAGCACCTCTCCTGTTGAAGATCAATCAATCTAGTTGGCCAAACCAAACAGGGAGATCAGAGATAAATACAAAGCCATAATAATGCTACTTGTGAGCTACATTGGGATTTCCTCGAGGATGAGAGGATGGAGCAACACAATAGAGATAGGTATTTCCCTCAGTTAAGAACCAGGGTTATCAATCTAGTAGGAGAACCACACAAAAATTCGTTAGCAACACCTGTAAATTTAAAAGCAAATACTTGCACCCAACGCAAACAAAGGGGTTGTCAATCCCCTCGGCGGTTATTTGCAAAGATCAAATCTCGTAGTGGTAGATGGATAAAGTAAATATCAAAACAAAATAACGGTAATAAAATTGCAGGAATGTATTTTTGGATTATATATATGATAAAATTAGACTAACGAGGGGATAGATGAATAAAGTAAATCACTAGAGGCTTCTCTCTCAAGCACATAAAGTACAGTGGGTGAACAAATTACTGTTGGGCAACTGATAGAAAAGCACATAGTTACAACGATATTGAAGGCAATGATCATGTATATAGGCATCACGTCTGAGATAGGTAGACCAACTCCTGCCTGCATCTACTACTATTACTCCACCCATCAACTGCTATCCAGCATGCATCTACGGTATTAAGTTAATGAAATCAGAGTAACACCTTAACCAAGATGACAGGATGTAGACAAATAAACCAAAGCGATATGAATAATCCCCATACTTTTATCCTTAATGGGAACAAAACAAATACGTCTCATCTCCCTTTCAGTCAATGGGACTGAGCACCACAAGATTGAACCCATCACAAAGCACCTCTCCCATTCCAGAAAAATCAATCTAGTTGGCCAAATTAAATAGATAGATCGGAGAGAAATACAATGCTATAATAATCATGCACAAAATAATTCAGAGAAATCTCAATTAATATTCATGATTATCTGATCATAAACCCACAATTCATCGGATCCCAACAAACACACCGCAAAAGAACATTACATCGAGTAGAACTCCAAGAACATTGAGGAGAACATTGTATTGACGATCAAAGAGAAAAAGTAAGGCATATAGCTACTAGCTGTGGACCCGTAGGTCTATGGTCAACTAGTCACACATCATAGGAAGGGCAACAAGGTTGATGCAGAAGCCCTCCATGATAGATTTCCCCTCAAGCAGGGTGCCGAAAAGGCCTCCAGATGGGATCGCGGAAGAATAGAAACTTGCGGTGGCGGAAAAAGTATATCGGGTGGTTCTTTGATGTATTGGGAATATTTGGAAACTTATAGAGGTGAATTAGGCCAAGATGTCCCATGAGGGACCTACAAGCCTGGGAGGCGCCCCCCTCTGCTTATCGCTCCCTCATGGCTCGTCTGATCTTCTCCCGAACCATTGCGGGTCCCTTATGGTCCAGAAAAAATTAGTCCAAAGTTTTTTCTCCATTTGGACTTTGTTTCATATTGATATTCTGAAAAGCCAAAAACAAGCAAAAAATAGCAACTGACACTGGGCATTAGGTTAATAGGTTAGTCCCCAAAAATGATATATAACAGCATATAATTGCATGTAAAATATCCAAGATTGATACTATAATAGCATGGCACAATAAAAAATTATATACATTTTTGGAGATGTGTCAAACATCCCCGAGCTTCATCCTGCTCGTCCTCGTGTATCTAAATGATAAAACCAATTTTTTTTATGCGGAATGCTATCTGACATGTCTATCATGTAATCTTTCTTTTATGGTATGCATATTTAGATCCAAATAATTCAAATCAATAGTCTAAACTTTGACATAAATACATTAATACTCAGGCATACCAACAAACAATCATGTCTTTCAAAATATAAGTGCTAAAGAATGCTATCCCTACAAAATCATATAGCCTTGTCATGCTCCATCTTCTTAACACAAAGTATAAATCGTGCACTACCCAGGCGTCAGCCAAGAAATTGGTTCATTCTTTTTAACACGGTTCAGCTTTTTCAATCCCCACACAATACATGAGCGCAAGACATGGATATAGCACTATGGGTGGAATAAAATGCGGTGGTAGAGATTAATATGGAGAGGACTAAAAAGGAGAATGTCTCAGATCAACAAGGCCAAATAACGGGCTACGGAGATGCCCATCAACTGATGTCAATGCAAGTAGTAGGGATTGCCATGCAATGGATGCACTAAGAGCTATAAGTGTATGAAAGCTCAAAGTGAAAACTAAGTGGGTGTGCATCCAACTTGCTTGCTCTAGAGGACCTCGAGCATTTGAGGAAGCCCATCATCGGAATATACAAGCCAAGTTCTATAATGAAAAATTCCCACTAGTATATTAAAGTAACTACATAGGAGAGTCTCTATATGAAAACATGGTGCTACTTTGAAGCACAAGTGTGGAAAAAGATGGTAACATTGCCCCATCTCTCTTTTTATCTCATAATTCTTTTGGTGGTCTCTTTTTGGCCTCTTTTTTTAGTTCCTCACTGGGATAATGCTCTAATAATGAATAATGAGAATCATACTATAGGGGGTTCCCTTACAGTCTTTATATCAAAACAAATAATGAGAATCATCACACTTCTATTTACTTACAACTCAAAATTACAAATCAATACTAGAACAAAGTATGACTCTATATGAATGCCTCTGACAATGTCGTGGTTTTGTCACGGCAGATGTCCTCATGAAAGGACTTAGTCATGAGGCCATCGCCGCGAGGTAGTTCCTTAAACTGGGTCGATCAGAATTGGAAGAAAAGGGTTTACCCAGGTTTGGCCCCTCTAGATGGAGGCAATAGCCTACTTCCTTCTTGATTGATATTGATGATGATGATCTCGATTAGAAGGGTGTGACTTGGCTATCCTAGTACTTGAGAGCTTGTAACTTGGTCTTTTGTCTCAGGGGCTCCCCTTTATAAATAGGTCAAGGCCTAGGGCTTACAACAGAGTCTGAATCAAAGTATGACCCCATGCCCTAATCAATTTCCTATATCTTGTTTCCTAAGTAAAGGAACTATGATGTCCTTTGATGAGCCGCCGCCTCAGGTACTGGGCCGTGAGCCGGCCCATTCTATGAGTTTCCATGTAGGCCTTGAGGTCTTGATCTCCATGGCCCATGCGAGGTCTCTCTTCGGGCCGCCACTGGATAACCAGGCCATGAATGGGCGGGTCATACCGTGGGGTTATATCCCCAACATTAGCACCCAGATTGACTTGGATTGCTCCATGTTAATCTTCCGACTAACAACAATTCCGGGCCATCTTCCCTTTTGAATCTGCATCATGGCCGGGTCATAGGTTCTAGCTTATGATACTTTCACACTTGCCATTTTCTATCTCTTTGAAAAATGATGTCGTCCTCCAGAATTTCAGGGGTTCAATTGTGACGTCACAATGAATCTTTGTATATATCCACCAGACCCGCAAAGCGAGGGGCCCTTTGCTCGAAAAGTTACCATGTCTCCTCTATTTTCGAGCTCGCTGTCAAATCCAGCCGATCTCGCGTAAGGGGTCCCGAACTGTGTGTCTGAGGATCGAAGGTAATAGGAGACAAGGGAGACACGATGTTTACCCAGGTTCGGGCCCTCTTAATGGAGGTAAAACCCTACATCATGCTTGATTGTATTTGATGAGTATAGGGGTTACAAGAGTTGATCTACCTTGAGATCATAATGGCTAAACCCTAGATGTCTAGCCTATATGATTTGTCTTAGCCTCTACGGACTAAACCCTCTAGTTTATATAGATACTAGAGGGACCTAGGGTTGTACAGAGTCGGTTTACAGAGAAAGGAAATAATACATCCGGACGCTAGGCGTGCCTTCCACGCAATGGAGAGTCCCATCCGGACACAGGGGAAGGTCTTCTGCCTTGTATGTTCATGGCCCATTAGTCCGGACCATATCAGATAGCCCAGACACCCGAGGAACCCTTAGTCCAGGACTCCCTCAGTAGCCCCTGAATGAGTCTTCAATGATGATGTGTTTGGCTCGTAGTTTGTCTTTAGCATTGCAAGGCGGGTTCCTTCTCTGCATACAAAGAAGTCTTCTGAACAAAACAACTGTATCCGGCTCCATATAATAGTTACAACCCTCAACCATAAGGGTTCAATGCTTTAATAAGGTATGTCTACTGACAGCTTTTTTCGTGAAACGTCACGTCTGGCCGTTTTATTATTTCGAACCATTTTTGACCTCCTTCTTTGTGTTTCCAAGCATAGCCTCCATTGACACGTCTTGTCAAAGCAGAGATCGTTTCCCCATATTGCAGGATTTTCATTAATACGGATTTGGGTAATCCAACCGTAACGTCCGCACGACCCCTTGGGAATAGGCGAGTTTTAAGGCGAGTGGGAGCGCTTGATATTCACTGCCTATGTAAGTGGACAAAGATCCATCTTTTTATCCCACACCTTATTCCTTCCTCAGCCTTTCCGTCCTTCAGCTCCAGCGCCCAAGTTTCAATCTTTCCCACCGCCCGACCTTTCCAGCCATGGTCAGATCCGGGTCGCAAGGCAAGTGGATGACCTCCTCCATCATGGAGAGGAACGCCAAGGAACTCTGGGAAGCGGGATACCTGGCCACGAGTATCGCGCACTGGATCCGTGCCAAAAAACATATCATCCCCACTCCGGAGCTCGGTGAGAGAGTGGTTTTTATCCCCCACTTCCTCCGCGGACTAGGGTTTCCTCTCCACCCTTTTGTTTGTGGCCTCATGTTCTATTACGATCTAGATTTCCATGATCTAGCCCCATATTCCTTCCTCCACATTTCAGCGTTCATCGTTGTATGCGAGGCGCTCCTCCGCATCCCCCCACTACAGCCTATGGCTTAAGGTCTTCAACGTGAAGCTGAAAGTGCTCAATGGCGCCATGGTGAGCAAGCTCCCCAACGTCACCTGGCCCAAAGGGGCCTTCGTGGAGACCGTGAAGGGATGGAAACCAGAGTGGTTCTACATCACCGAACCTCGTGGTACCACATTGGCAGCCACTCCTGAGTTTAAATCCGAACCCCAATGCGGCTCACATCATGGATTAACAAGGGCCTGAAGTGGGCATCATCCGATGAGGTGATAGTGCTGTAAAAGCGCATAAAAAATATGATGCAGAAGAACACCAGTCTCGCTGATGTGATTTAGGTGATGCTTTTCTCCTGGATTTTCCCCTGCCATCTCCGGCCTCTCCACATGAGGGAGTTCAATCTGGATGGTCCGCATACCCTGCAGCGATTCTTCGGCACAACGCACGAAGAAATCTGGAAGCTTCTCTTCAAGGCCCAGAAGTCGTGGCCAGAAACGATCGATGACATCGGCCTCGACTGCGCTCATCCAGCCACCCCGGTAAGTTTTCTAGTTTTTGAACACAATTTCAGTTCATAAATCAAAGGGTATGCTGAGCCTTCCATACTTCAATCAGGTCTGGACGAAGAAGGCAGAGCTGATCAAGTGTCCGGCTCCGCTACCCGAAGACCCAACCATTCCCCTGCTAACGAGGATGCTGGTCCCGGCGCCGTACCAGGCACTGGAGAAGAAGGCCAAGAAGAAGAGCAAGGAGGCCAAAAGTGGCCTCCGCCGTAGAGGTACTTCGGACGCTGTGCCCGGAGATATTGACGCTCCCTCCTCCCACGAGGGAGATGAAGACGAAGAGGGGGAGGAGGAGGAGAGCAATTCTCCCCTTAAGGGGGGAAGAAGAAAAGGGCGGCCTGCATGGACCTATAGGCGGAGGCGTCCAACAAGGGGAAGATCTCCCGTTCGAATGACTCAGACACGGATGACGAAGCCATCCCCGAGTGGCGCCCCAGGTCCAAGCCCCTTGCCACATCGTAAGTGTGCAAGGATAATGTATACATATCTGGTTTTTATGATTGCAGTTATAACACCTTTAAATTTCGTGCTGCAGTCCGGTCCGTGATCTCCCCCAACTATCATCGGCTTCTGGCAACTCGCTGGGGTCGGATATGGTGGAGAGAGAGACGCTCCACAAGCCTCCCCGCCAACTGCCACGAACAACACTGAAGTTTTGTCCCGAAGAGCCTCTCCGGGCCATGGAGAGGTGCGGGAGGCCACCCAGACGGTGCCAGAGGGTAACACCTCGGCTGCCGAGAACATGGGGGAACCGACCCCCATGGAGACTGGTAACGGGGGCCATGACTAATCCAGACCCTAGCCGAATATTATTCCGGAGACCCGTACGGCTCCAGAATCAACCGAGCGACCTCCTTTGAAGGAGGGGGAGCATCGACTCCACCGACGACCTCTATCAATCCAGAGGCACTGGACACTCTGGTGGAAGCGCTTCGATGCGCTTCCATTGTGGAGGAGCACCACACCCTTATGGGTATGATGGTTGAGAAAGTTTAGTCCACCAAAAGTGGGTTGTACGAAGCCTTTACCAGCCTATTGACAGGCTTTGAGGTACGTGATGTAATATTCTTAACTACTTTGCATATGCACAAAGTATGCCTGTGTATAGATAGTAGCCCCTGAGACTCTGTTTGGCTTTGGAAAAAGAAAGGCCGAATAGAGGATCAAGTAATATTCGCAAGAGATAACATACTTGTCGATTTTGATAAACAAGCTTCACTGTTAGCGGCAACCGTCTAGGCCGCCGAAGTATCTGAGCTCAAGCGGAAGCTAGAGCGGGCCGATCAGAACCTCATCCGCATCAACAAGCAGTTCGATGAGGCGCAAGGTATGTTATAAAAAAATTACACACCTAGAGTAATATGCCATTGCGGGGTCTAATATCCTGTGTCGTCCTGATCATATTTGCAGGTAGTGCGGCCGAGGTCGAGAATCTTAAGAGAGCCCTTGCCCAAGCCAAGGAGGAGGCGCGGGTGAGCCAAGCGGCCGTTGACAAAGCAGCTGCGGATTTAGAGGCCGAGCAGGTCACCCGCCATAAGTACGAGGAGCGGGTGACTGAAGTGGAGAAGGAGCTCCAGGATGCCGCCAACAAGTGTGAGACCTTGGAGGAGGAGAATAAATCCCAAGCGGCCAATCTCACCAAGGCTCTTCAGGAGGCCAAGGAGGCATGGACCGAGTCCCGATGGCTCACGAGGAGATCAAGCAAGCCGAAAAGATAGCTACTGGTTAGCCCTTTCTTTTACAGAGTAAATTTGGCGCTTGAACGTATGCCTTGCTTAATCGACTATGGAGTTCTCTAGATGCCTTTGCGGATCTCCCAAGTAGTGCGGCCGATGCCGCGCAATTCTTCCGATCTCGGGAGGGAAACACTACGGAGAAGCTCTTTTGGTCCTAGTACCTGGCGCCAGAAAGGCCAGCACTACTGAGCAACCAGATGATGCAGTTGGCGGAGCTGCATAACATGTCCGGTTTGTCCATGAAGGACATCATAGTCCGGCTATGGCCAGCCGGACCCATTCCGAGAAGCTACTTCGGTTTGGTAGAGCGACTCAGCGACGCCCTGCCCTGAATTGAAGTTGTGATGTGCTCGATGTGCATATAGGGTGCGCGAATGGCCTTTCCCTGCGTCAAGATGTATTGGGCGAAGATGAAGGCCGCCGCAGTGGCAGTTGAGGGTCCACCCGAGGGCAAGGACTACCGCAAGTAGGAGCGATACTTCAAGGACATTCTGGAGGGCACCCGTTTAATAGAGGGTCAATGCTCTAAGGATATTATGTTTGAATGAATTTATCTGAGCTGCCCAGGCTTTTTGTTATGAAACAAGGCCTTTGTAATATAGTTGTGCTTTTTATCTGCAATTATTTTCCTCCTGTGTGGCCGTATTTATTTTCTGAAAGTTTGCCAGTCATCGGCTTCAGCCCCCATGTAGATACTACGAGGGTGTTCGGAGTAGCACATGAGCACACTAGACCCAATGTCTTGGTCCATAAAGGAGGTATCAGTGCAGCGAACCAGGCAATCATACTATGGGGCTTTATCACTCTCACTTAGCCATATGAGTTTGTCAATGGGACTATAGGTTAGCCCCTGGTGTTTGTTCGGCTATCCGAACTTGGATGCTTTTAGGCGCGTGACTGGGTAGAGGTCGGTCCTTCGTATAATACGAGGAAAAATTGCAAAAGATTTAGTAAGTCACCGAACCACTGACCAGCTCTCGCTATATCATGACACTCAGTTTTCGGCTTTCTTTACTGAGGTGTTTGACAGGATGAGCCAGAAAGACAATCGTAGTAGTTCTTCCTTTACTACCTTAGCCGAACAAGCAGAACACAAGGTGGTAACCACAGGAGCCGGGCAACCCAACTATTGACCAAAGACATGATTCGGAGCTGATGGAAATAATGTGGTATTTGGGATGCCGAAGTATACTATAAAAGTGTTCGGACTTTTGTTTTTGAAAAATATATGTGGCCGAATAGAGCACCTGACAATTTATGCTGAGGTGTATATGTCAATCTGTCGTAAAGACGGAATACATATTATGAAATAAGCCAATGCCGAATAAGGTTGGAAAGATAGTTTCCTCTATAGTCTGATTGATATGTCAAACATGTTGTTACACAGAATGCCATACTCATCCAGGCTATTTTACATGCCATGTATTTGAGAACAAGGGAAAGCTGTCTACAGATCCTACAAAGGTGGTCTTGAAGATCCTTTGGGCACCTTGACGGACGTCTACGCCGCTTTTCACCTTGGTGTAGGATCCTTTAATAGGATCAACGGTCGAGTATACAGAAAGGGCCTGGGAAAGGGCCCTTTGTTCCATCGAAAAGTGATTTCAGTTTTAAAGAACTTGAAACATAAAGAAGAGAACAGAGAGAAAAAAAGGAAGAACATTAAGGTCCGACTAGGGTCGAGCCGCATTCTGGACTTATTCCTTAGTGTGCCTCCATCCTTGCCCATGGTATTTTTAGTGCGTAATATGTACGCGCAGTACGTATGCCGTGATTAGGTGGGGGTTTTTATGGAGGCCGAATTTCTAATCAAGCTCTGTATGAACCGAACTGTCATTCTGCAGGGTAGACCGGACTTGTTTGATAGTGTCCGAGGGATTGATGGCCGATGAAGTATTCGGCTTGATAAGGCCACCATGTACTTCAGCTGCGAGGGTCGTGGTATGCTCCTCAGTATGGAGGGAGCGCTCCATGTTTCCATTGACTGTTATAACACCGCGTGGTTCGGGCATCTTAAGCTTTAGATAGGTGTAGTGCGGGACTGCATTGAAGCAGGCGAAAGTGGTTCGTCCGATCAGTGCATGATAACCACTATGGAAGGGGACGATGTCGAAGATCAAATCTTCGCTTTAGAAGTTATCTGGTGAGCCGAAGACTACCTCCAGCGTTATTGACCCTGCACAGCAGCCTCTACGCCGGTTATTACTCCCTTAAAGGTGGATTTGGTGGGCTTGATTCTTGAGGGATCAATACCCATTTTACAGACAGTGTCCTGATAAAGCAGGTTAAGACTGCTACCGCCGTCCATGAGGACTCGCGTGAGATGGAATCCGTCCATGATTGCATCAAGGACCAATGTTTCCCAACCTGATACTGAATGGATGGTTTCTGCGGCAAAAACTGATCGTACGGGCCGACCATGGGTTGAACTTTGGGGCAACTGGCTCTATGGCGTAAACGTCCCTTAGTGCGTGCTTGCGCTCCCGCTTGGGGATATGAGTGACGTAGATCATATTCACTGTTTTTAACTCTCAAATTCGTCAGGGCACTCAATTTCCTCACTTTTAGGAAGAATGCACCGGCGGACTCCTAACTCCTCAGCATGACCAAATTCGTTAGCGAGCGGATGAACTTCGTCACTGTCCCTTGCAATTGCGTTAGTTGTACTAGAGATTTCCAAAGGCTTCACTGGAAGCGACTTTTGTGTATAAGTTTGTATAGGTTTTAGAATCACTTTGGAAATGTGACATATGATAGAGCCCTTCGACAGTACAATTTTTCCTATGACTCAAGGAAGAAGAAAAGAAACTATGAAAACAAAGTCTTCAAGCTTCAAAGTCTTCACATCAATTTCTTCAAAGGCCATATCAATTTCATCACCAATTTCTTCACTTGAAGAAATACATTTTTAGAGGTCGTCTTCCATGTGTTAAACCAAATCTTCTGGGACTCAGTCTCCTGTGTATACTCACAAACTCATTAGTTCCTCAACCTATTTGTCATCAATACTCCAAAACCACTAAGGGGGCACTCATTACTATTGAAAACCCTAGCAGTAGCGCAGGTATTTTCCCTATCAGTAGCGCGGGATGACGCGCTACTGATAAGGCGCTACAACTAACATGTAGCAGTAGCGCCTGTCGTCCCATACTACTGCTATACATGGCTAGCAGTAGCGTGCTTTAGTGCAGAGCGCTGCTGCTAATATATGCAGTGCTTTTTAGCAGGAAGGGCTACTGGTAAGGGAGCGCCACTTCTAACTTTGTTCCCTCGCTACTGCTAGTTTTATTAGTTTCTGTTTTTATGCATATTTGTTTTGTATTTGAATAGGCTTTATACAATAATCTTTAGCATATCATACACATACAAATGTAATCATCGCATATACATACAAATAGTCTCATCAAATCATGTCATCATCATAATCATCATCCAACACAAAGTGGTCTCTCGTCATCATCTCAAAAATACCGATACAAGTCTCGATTACTTGCAACAACATCGTCATCCATCTAAACAATGATATACGCGAGAAGAGCCATCACTTTGAGTGAGAGCAGAACTATGCAGTACCGGAGTTCGTATCCCTCTCTCGCATTAGCGTGAACCTAAACTGACTACCGGCTGTCGCTCGGAAACCAGAAACCGGTACACCTGGGCCTGACATTCCGGCCACTCGTCGTATACTCCTGGCGTAGCACTTCTTCGCCATCGATGATCTATACACCTGCATCGTCACATGAGTCGATGATATGCAACATATATAGTTGAGCAACAGAAAGAGACAGACTTGGCAAAAATAGAAGCAACATATCATAAGCATAAATAATAAAGTTCATCGTACCCAAAATGCCCTAACTAGAGTGATCTTCGCTAGTCAAGGAGGACAGTTTAATTACATCACAAATAAAGTTTCGTCGTGCATAATTCAAAGTTTCGTCATACAGATAGTATTGACTAAACGTACACATTGTCATATATTGACAATCACTCCATGTCGTGCCATCCATCCAAGTTAGGGAGATAGTCCCCGAGCTTAGTGAAAAGCTTCAGGTCGAGACGCTGAGTGGCTACGCGTGCTCGGACGTCCTCCCACGTCATTTGTCCTTCTTCGTAGAACATCCCTGTTTTTTCAACGACCTCCTTCATGATGATTTGGGCAAGTTCGCGTTGGATGTGATAGAACTCATCTCGAAGTCGATGATCCTTGATATCTCCTAAGTTCTTTGCCCATTGCAGAATATGGGCATCACCGAATGTAGGTGACATGCGAAGGTTCTGGTGATCCCGTCTGTACTCCATCATGTGGTGTAGGACATAGAATCCATCATTAAGAGAATCACTCGGTTGCTAGATGCAGCAGAAGTCAGTCTTATGGCCAAAGGCGGGCTGGCATCCCTTTTCTTCTTGTCCTTGACCTCTCCACCCCATGCGCCGTAGTAAAACATAGCACAGTCGAGAACAGACTTGATGTGGGTGTAATCCTTTTTGTTAATGTTCTTCGACAAGTCCAAGTAAAGAGCGTGGGAGTATCGGGGGTAGAGGATGATGAGGACGGCGCGCCCGCCGCTGCGCAAAATAAGTAGATCAACTTTTGATCGTTATCTTCCCTCAAAAATTCCTCTGCCACTAGGTACACGTTGTCACAGTCACCAGAACCCTGTCCTTCATCGTTGCTAGCCATGTTTCCTATGATTAAATCTATTCAATTAATTCTAGACCTAATAAAATGAATAATGACATAAAAAGGCCTATGCTTTGCAGGAACGTTGACTCCTTCCCAGTGCGGCAAATCTCGGGGACTCGATATGTCCTAGTTTGTAGCACAAGTCATGCCGAAATTCACCAAAAAATTTGGCATGACTTTTGATAAAAACAAGACAAATCGAGCACCTGAAATTTTCCGGAATGGAAATGAATCAACATTCCAGCAAAACATAGGCCACTCAGCTTCATTCCCTGGAAACAGTGTTCAAATATCCATCTTCAACACCGCAACACATGTCCAAATATACACGAGCAACCACATGTCCAAATTTCACAAGCTAATTCAAAAACTAAGTGTAGAAGAAAATTCATTTAACTACTAATAGAACAAAATTCAGTTAACTTTAGTGCTCTATAATGATGAAAGGAAAAAAAATCCAGTTAACTACTAATTTCATTCATTTAGGTTATTCATTTAACTTCACCTAATTAACCTACTCTACTACTACAACTAGCAGCACTACTAACCTAATTAACCTAGCAAAACCCTACTGCCCTAACTAAAAAACATCTAATTAACATCTACTAGTACCACTACTGTCCTAACCTAATTAACATCTACTAGTATCACTATATACTACAAGCAGCACTGCTACAACATTTTCTTCATTTTTTTCTTTAAAAAACATCGATGAAAGCAAAAACCCTAATTAACCCTACTACCCTAACTAAATTTTGCTATAAACCAATTTTTTTTCTAACATCTACTACTTAACATCTTTTGCTCTAAACTAATTTTTGCTCTA